>NC_092500.1:26125470-26429316 GCF_047511675.1 Marmota flaviventris | reverse complement strand
TTCACATTCATAAATCATTTCTCTCTCTCTCCGGAGTTTCTTAGTGTCTCCGACCCTTATAAATACCCTGGTGGAAATACAGAGTTCTAACCATGTCATGCAGCTTTCTGTTTTCTGCTACCTTGGTCCCCAAATTTAATTGTTTCAACATGTTTGAACATGTCCTGGCTTCTCAGTCCTTGAGATTGCCCTTATAGTTGAGCTTCTGTTCCCCGTACTGTGGTTGGAAATGACAGTTGGGCAGAGGACTGGGCCAATGTAAGTTCTTCCAACCAATTTGTTTCCTTTTAAGGATTAGGATCCTGCCTATTTCCTAGTACTCCAAAAGAGCATTAACTTACTTATATATTTTGTCTTTATATATTATTGTTTATGGCAGGAAAGGAAGTTCTTTAGTACGTATGCCATCATGGCTGGAAGCAGCTCCCTAAGGCTATAGATTTTTCACAATTATATATATTTCTTGTGCTGTACTAAAGATTTTAAAACAAATTCTGTATGTACTGAAGGTATACAATGTGATGTTGAAGGTATACAATGTGATTTTTTAATATCCATTTACCTAGTAGGATGCTTGCTATATATAAGAAAATTAACAAGTCCATCTCCTCACATAGGGACCATTTTTTTTGGTGAGTGGTAAGAGTGCTTGATATTTACTCACTCAGCAAACTTCTAGTTAAAATAAAATATCATTCGCTATGGTCATCAAAAAAAAAAAAAAAATACCCATGGAGATCTTCAATTGAACCTGATTTCCAAAATGGGGAAATGGCAGAAAAAGGGTAAAGAGAAACAAAGGAGTTAGAAAAAAATAAATAAATAAGGAATTCTGTAGATGTTTTGCTCAGGGGAATATCTAAATATCTAAATATAATCTTAACATCTAATATACTCTAGGTTTATTTTGAATTTTGAACTTAAATGTGTTTAAAATTCATCAATCAAATAAAAATAGAGTGCATGACTTTCAATAGAGTGAAAACATGCAATCAAAATTTAGTTCACTAAAAATCAAAATGGAAAAGAAAATGACAAGAAATTATGGTCAGTAAAAAAATGTTGAGTAAAACAGCAGGTCTGAGCAAGAACATATTGATAATAGATGGGGAAATTCCCCTTTATACTGTGGAGGCTATCTGATTAGAGACTCTTCTTCCTCTTCCTGCCATGCCTAGTAAAATTGGGATGGTTACAAAATATCTGCCTAAAACAAAATGGCAAAGAAAGGTTTAAAATAAAGGAGTGGGCCATGCACAATGGCACAGGCCTGTAATCCCAGTGACCCAGGAGGCTGTGGCAGGATGATCTCAAGTTTAAGGCCTGGGCAACCTAGAAAGACCCTGACTCAAAAAAGATGGCGGGGTGAGGGGTGGCTGGAAATGTAGCTCAGTGATAGAACATCCCTGGCTTTCAATTCCCAATACTAACAACAATGCAACAAAAGGATTGGAAGAAATATACAAGGCAAACAAAAACAATGGTGGTAGCAAGTATAACGATATTAGAACAAAATAGATTTCAAGGTGAAAAGTATCAAATATAATAGTGATATTTCATATTGGTATTCTGAGAAATACAAAGATTAGTTGGGTGCTTAATAAGAATCTAAGCTTTGGGGAAGGTTGTCTCATCGGCTTTGGGAGGATGGGAATGATGGTAATTGGTTATTTGATACTTGTCAAGAAGTTCTTCTGTATAAAGTTAACAAAGCAGGGAAAAGGTTATTAAAGAAATATGAGCATTAGAGAGGTTCAAAGGGAAAAGCCAGGAAACCCACCATTTAGGAATTTGCTGGTCTCTGCTATTCCATTCAGTGCGGTAGTTGTTTAGCTTTATCCCTTACCAGTCCTGATTGATAAAGAAGCAACATTCTTCCCAAGGAAGAGGCATAGGCCACCTCATTTGACAGTAAGGAATTCTAGGTCCCAGTGATTCTGCAGGATGACAGATACAAGGGAATCCAATTGATTTGTAAAGTCAGTACCAAATCAGTGACTTCATTGGATATCTTCAGTAAACTGTGCTGACAGTTTTTATAGTGGTTATCAGAGGTTCCTAATCCCGCTGTTCCTGAGCTAATCCCTGCAGAAATCTCTAGCACTGTGAGTAAGAGAATAAACTGAAGGGCTCTTTTATGTCTGGTGTGTGCCATTATTGGGAAAGTCAAACTTTGGTTGTTGGGTAAAACATCAATTTGAGGAGTAAGGAAGACCAAGGTACAGAGGCCAGTCAAATTTTGGGGAGGCAGGGGTGTGTATGAGCCTCACAAAGGAAAAAAATGCCTCAAAATTTGGGGGGCACCAGGGCTGTGCATTCCTAGTTTTTTTAAGGAATCTCCATGCTTTCCAGAGTGGTTGCACTAATTTGTAGTCCTACCAACAAAGTGTGAGTGTGCCTTTTCCCCCTCATCCTTGCCAACATTTATTGTTACTTGTGTTCTTGATAATTGCCATTCTGACTGGAATGAGATGATATGTAGTTTTAATTTGCATTTCCCTAATTGCTAGAGATGTTGAACATTTTTTCATATATTTGTTGACAATTTGCAGTTCTTCTTTTGAGGTGTCTGTTTAGTTCTTTTGCCCATTTATTGATTGGCTATTTTGGGCTTTTTGGCGTTAAGTTGTTTTGAGTTCTTTGTATATTCTGGATATTAACGCCCTATCTGAGGAGCAGGTGGCAAAGATTTTTCTCCCGTTCTGTAGGCTCTCTCTTCACACTCTTAATTGTTTCAGTTGCTGTGCAGAAGCTTTTTAATAAGGTACCATCTCACTTATTGATTTTAAATTTTATTTCTTGTGCTTCAGGAGGCTTGTTAAGGAAGTTGGTTCCTTTGCTGACGTGAAGTGTTGTACCTACATTTTGTCCTAGCAAGTGCAGTTTCTGGTCTAATTCCTAGGTCTTTGATCCATTGAGTTGAGTTTTGTGCAGAGTGAGAAATAGAAGTTAAATTACATTTTTATTTTTTTAATTCTTCTTATTTATATATGAGAGCAGAATGCATTACAATGCTTATTACACATATAGAGCACAATTTTTAATATCTTTGGTGTTTACAAAGTATATTCTTTCCAGTTTTCCTAGCATCATTTGTTAAAAAGGCTATCTTTTCTCCAATATATGTTTTTGGCTCCTTTGTCTAATGAGATAACTGTATATATGTGGGTTTGTCTCTGGTTCTTCTATTCTATTCTATTGGTCTTCATGCCTGTTTTAATGCCAGTGCCCTGATGTTTTTGTTACTATAGCTCTGGAGTATAATATGAAGTCCAGTATTGTGATGCCTCCAGCTTCTTTCCTCTCATTAAGGATTGCTTTGGCTATTCTGGGCCTCTTATTTTTCCAAATGAATTTCATAACTGTTTTTTTCTGGTTGTTTGAAGAATGTCATTGGAATTTTGATAGGGATTGCATTGATTCTGTTTAATGTCTTTGGTATTATGACCATTTTGATAATATTAATTCTGCCTATCCAAGAACATGGGAGGCCTTTTCATCTTCTAAAGTCTTTTACAAGTTCTTCTTTAATGTTATGTAGTTTTATTGTAGAAGTCCTTCACCTCTTTTATTATATTGATCCCCCGAATTGTTTGTTTGTTTGTTTATTTATTTATTTATTGTGTGTGTGTGCGCACACGCGCGCACGCGAGCGTGTTTTGAGGTTATTGTTACACTTCATTCTCACAGACTAAGAGGAAATCCTTTGTCAGACTCCAGCTTTCAATTTTTTTTTGCCTCAACTATGTGTTTTCTGCTATTTGTTTTATTTTAATAATTGTATTTTTATTTTCAAGAATTTTTAATTGTTCCTTTCTATGAATCCAATACCTTCTTGAATCTCTTTGATAATATTTTATACATATTTCTACTTGTACCTTTTAGTGTTTTGTTTGTTTTCAAGGATATTTAGCAATCATTTTGAAAGCTGTGAAGTCTGCACTAGGTTGACAAAGCAGGTGGTAGAAATATCTATTGTAGAATTTTGATTCAGGTTTTATGTTAGTTGTGTTTGTAGAACTTAAGGAGAAATGGTAAAAGATGTGTATCTTGATTTCTGAGAATAAAATAAATATAAGCAAATTCCATTCTATTTGTTTTGGCAACAAGAATAAAACTGAGGCTCAAGTAATACAAAGGAATCCTGATCAAAACAAAATCATGAGATTATACCATGATATAACAAGTAGGTGATCTGGAAAATGTCTTAGCCTTTGGGAAAGTAGATATTTAAATTAGCTTATAGTGGCCAGACTTGTTTTTCTCACCCAAATTTGATATATTCCAAGAAGCTAGTAGTTAAATTTTATAGTAATATTGTTTTCTGCACTGATTTTGTATCTTTACTGTTTAGAATTTTAGGAACTTTGATTTTTTTCTGAAATATTTGTTGGAGTCATTAAAGTTAGATTTTTCAAATTCAACTTTTACTATAAAACTTTATGCTTATAAAACCTTGATGCTTTTCATCATCTTAAAGAAATGATTAACTAACCACTGATCAAGAAAACAAAAAAGTATTTAATGAGGCTCTTTGCTTTGTATCAATATGGAAGGAATAAATATTTGAGGCCTACACTGCTCCTGAGAAGCAGGCACTCAAGGACTGTGGGTTGAGTCCTAGAGCACAGTGACAGTGCAGAGCCCAGAGAGCCGCGGGGTTGAATACAAGCCAGTCTTTCAGAGGGCACAGGGGTCAAGATGAGAGAAACCAAAGCCATCTCATCAAAGGAACAAAGAATAGAAGCACAGGGCAGAAGACTGAAATAGAGCTGGCAGATCTGGAGCCGTGGAATGAGAGGGCTGGCAAAGCTGAGAACCAGTGCTTTCCTGTAGTGATCTTCAAGCACAGATGTGTGAGCTGGTCATCTCTGCTTAATAGTGCAGATGTGCTGTGTAAAAATGAGGAATTAAAATGTATACCCATAAGCTGCTTACTCCTACTCCATAAATATAGGGCCCTCTCCTTAGATGGTTTTGGTTTCACTAATGGAATAGGAATGAGACCCAGAAGCTTTTGTAGTCTACAGTTGTCTTTCAAGGAAATGAAGATGAAATAAGTCAGTAAGTATTTATTATCTGGAAATGTTTTATGAATTTGATACTATGCAGCATGCACTCTTTAGAGCTGTGCATTTCATTTCTTCAGGATCTAGGTTCTAGAAAGTCTATAGAGCCTCATGGTTTGGAAACAAAGTTTTAAAAGCTCAGTGTTACTGGTACTTGGTTCTCAAAATTCCATCATGGAACAAATTGGTTCACAAAACTTAGAAAGGAATTTGAAATGTATCTAATGTTATAAAAATTATTTTATTTTTAAATTTAAAATTAATTTTTCTATTTTTATCAGTCATTCATTTCTATAAGAGGTTCATGAGGAAGGGGAGGAAAAATTTGAAAGAATGAATTTAGACAAATGTATTTAAGAGATTTTTTTCATAAAAGGAAGATTGTATCCTGATTGGGCAGTATAAGTATTCAGTATTTTGAGTAAGGGACACCATGTCTTTGTAGTAAATCTGATTGAGTATCTTCTCTTGAAATTATCCAACTCCCTTTTACTCCACCACTGTACCCACCCTATTTCTCAGGAGGCCAGTGAGACTAGAAATTATTCACAAGTGGATTCATCTTTATGCGTCTACATTGTACCTTAACACTGCAGCTCTCTGTGACTTTACCTGATACATTTCCAGTCCTTGATCATCTTTGAATGAATCAGTGCCACTGAGTAGCTGAGCCCCATTAATATTGTGCTTCTCCAGGTTTGCTCTGAAGAACCCTGACCTCAAACTGAACAGTGGCTCTAGGACAGTCCAATAAGGTAGACCACAGTGGCTCATCTCAAGCACAAAATTTTTGTAAAACCTTCTTTTCATCTTGAACATTTTTGTGAATTTTAACTTCTCTCCATAATGTATTCAGATGTTTTAATATAAAAATTATTATTTAGTTAAACTGATCCCCCAGGAAAATGTACAATGTCGATCCTATTGCAGGATGCTCTGGAGTATCCCCCAAAGGCCCAGAGGTTAAAGGCTCAGTCCTTACATTGGTTCTGTTGGGAGATGGTGGAACCTTTGAGAGGTGAGGCCTAGTATAAGGAAGTGAGGTTACTGGGGACATGCCCTTGAAGGGGGTATTGGTATCCTGCCCCCTTCCTGTCTCTGCTTCCTGGACACTTCATGGTGGCCAGGGCTCCTCTGCCTCATGCTCCTGCCATGATGTACTGTGCTGTCACAGGCCCAAAGCAAAGGGCCAAGTGACCATGGACTGAAACTATCAACCAGAATAAACCTTTCCTCCTTTTAAAAATGATTTCCTCAGGCATTTTGTGACAATAATGGAGAACTGATTCATATTCTATATGCACCTATGCTCAAGGTGGTGGCTCTGCCATGTTTGTGGAACATGGGTGTATTTAGAATACTAGATTGGAAATGGAGATATTGGGGTTCTAGACCTATTTCCATAGATTAGGTGTATGACCTTAAGCAAATCATTTAACTTATTGATGCCTATTTTCTTTTTTATAATTTGGGAGAGGAAAGAGGTAATTAGTCAACTGGTAATCACAAAAACTCTTCTTTCCTATCATAATATAATGACATATAATCTGGAATGCTAGACCCATGGCTCCTTAGGCCTTGTATTGCTGTACTTTATAGTCTAGAAAGACCATCATGTACACACTGCTGCCCTTAGCTCTTTACTACTGCGTCATTATAGTCAAGATTTTTAAATATTGAAAATAAAGAATGAATAAGCTTCCTGGTATGGATGATTTACACATTATTCTACTTTTCCTTTTCTGTGTAGCTAAAAAGGGAACTAAACCCATAGCCCTCCCTTGGCAGGTAAACACGTGGGCATAAGATCTCCATTAATTTGGTCTGTTTTCATTTTTGCCAGTCTCATCCTTTCCTCTCAATTTATGTCCTCCCTGATAGAAATATAGTGACTTCTTCAAGTGGTAGCCAAAAATATAACCTTCTCAACCAACAGCTGAAAAGTTGTATAAACTTTTTAAAGAAATAACTGTCAGCAAAGGACTTTGCTTCTAGGCTGTCCAAATTGCTATATAAAGTACACTCCCTACATTAACCAGATCATATTAACCATGAGAACAAGCATCACTCCTCTTGTTAAGCTTCTTAAGCTACCTCTCCAGGCTGTACTGAACTGTATTTCTTGAATTAGGACACTCTGTGCCCTCTTTGAAAGCTGGTGTGACTAATGTAGCTGGAATTGCTAAGAGGAGAAGAGAGAAAGGGAAAGAATTGTTGTGCTTTAAGAATGAGAAATTTCACGAGGCCTTTGGGGAATACATTATGGCTGATACATGTATTATTACATAGCAAATATCACTCTGTGCCTTGCAGATGGTGGGATGGTCTACATATCTCAAGGTCATATTAAGTAAGTACCAAGATTGTCCTCAAATGCAGTCCTGACTGTGGGCTCAGGCTTGCCATCCCCACCCCCACCCCTATCACTGCCTGTCTTTCCTCCCTGACACCTACCATGTACAATGTGATGATCAGTTAATTGAGGTGCAAGTATATTTGGATCTTTGTCAGGTTGAGAATGTAAGTGATCTCAGATCACATCTCAAAACTGCAATGTAAAACTCCCTGCCTTGAGCTTTTTAGGTGTGAATCTGTGACACTCATCTTTAGTTGTGTCTGGCATTAGGGATGCCAGGGACTCTCTTCCTTAGTCTCCTATCCTAGAACTGCCAACTGCTGGTACTCCAGTTCTCTGAAAGAAGCCCTGAATTCAAAAACCTTTTGTTGACAGGCTTTTGGTTAGACATTCCTAGCTCAGCTTAAGATTTTTGACTTCATTATGGGCAAAACTGATACATATTTAGTGAAACTGTACTTTGAATTTTGAATTTTGATCTTTTCCTTGGCTAACCATGTTTTTAAAATGCTCTCTTGAGAGGGTAGGCTTTGGAAATTCTCTTTTGAGAGGGTGGTTCAGTGGCAGAAGCACTTGCCTAGTATTTGTGAAGCCCTTGGTCTAATTCCCAGCAACACACACACACACAGAGGAACAAGAGCTGTATTCAGATGTAGGTGCATCTAGCGCCTGCCCTCTGCAGATTCACAGAGCCTTTCAGCTCCTCCCTGATACCTGGCTTTAGACCAGGACAGGGACATTAATATGTGCAGTGGAGGTTGGCTACATGCACCATCAAATGACATTTCCCTGGATGAATTTTGGGATTGCTTGGGAGGCAAGTGGTATAGAAAGAAGAGGAGGTCTGAAAGTTTGATCAACCCAAATTTGAATCCCAACATTAGTCCTCACTCTTTTTGTGACTTCAGACAAGTTATTTGATATCCTGGAATTTCCGTTTTCTCATCTGAGCAACCAGTATAAAATACATAAACTGAAGGGCTGCCAGAGATTAGACAATAAGAAGGCAGAGTGGTTCAGGCACTTAAATATGATCTTACGATATGATCTAGCAGTTGAAAATATATATCCACATAAAAACCTGCACAAGGATGTTTATATATATTTTATTCATAATAGCCCAAACTTGGAAGCAACCAAGATGCCCCTCAGTAATTGAATGGATAAGACTGTGGCACATCTATAAGATTATTATTATGATTATTTAGTGATAAAAAATGAGCTACAGCCAGAAAGAAGAAATGAAATAATGATATTTGCCAGTAAATGCTAAGTGAAATTAGCTAAACTCAGAAAATCAAGGGTTGAATGTTTTCTCTCATACGTGAAAGCTATAGGAAAATAAGGGAAAGAAGGCTGTGGGGAAGGAGATCAGATATCATAACTACATAGGGGAGATCAGAGGGAGGGAGGGAGGATGGGAAAGAGGAGGAAATGTGGAATGAGTTTAACGAAATCATGTTATATGCACACATAAATATACCAAAGAGAATTTCACCTTTATGTATATATAGAAAGTACCAATCAAAAATAAATAAGTAAATGAGCAGAAGGAAAAACCAGTACAGCAGAGTAAGGAGAACAGGGCGGAGGAGGAGAGGAGGAAAATTTGCAGGGAGGGAAATGGGATTGAAATCAAATTCCTTACATGTGTTATTTTGTCAAAATGAGCCCAACTACTATGTATAATTACAGTGCTTTAATGAAAAAGAAAACTATCAAGACATGAAAAAGTATGGAG
Organism: Marmota flaviventris; assembly: GCF_047511675.1. Lineage (NCBI taxonomy): Eukaryota > Metazoa > Chordata > Mammalia > Rodentia > Sciuridae > Marmota > Marmota flaviventris. Next base: position 26,420,150 of record NC_092500.1, on the reverse strand, counting down.
AACAACAAGTGCATATTGATAGATGAAAGAAGCCAGCCTGAAAAGGTCACCCACTGTGATTCTAACTATGTGATGTTCTAGAAAAGACAAAACTATAGAAACAGTAAAAAGATCGGTAGTTGCCAGGGGCACGAAAGGAAGGGTGAGGGATGAACAGGTGAAGCATGGGGGATTTTTAGAGCAGCAACACTGTTTCATATGATACTATAACTGTGGACAAATGACATTGTGCATTTGTCAAAACCTACAGAATGTACAACACAAAGAATGAACTCTTTATATATAAACTATGGACTTTAGTAAATAAAAAAAAATTTCTAAAAATAGATTAAACAGGATGATGTATACAAACTACCACCCAACTAATTAGACTTGGTAGTCTCAGCAGTGGATATTATTTTATTCTTACTCTAAGTTTCAATAAAGTTATTTAGGCATAGTTTCTATTTGGGTTAGATATATCAATTTAATTAAATGTGATACTATAGCCTGGTACAGTAGCTCATTCCCAGCAATGCAGGAGGCTGAAGCAGGAAGATTGCAAGTTTGAGGCCAGACTCTTCAACTTAGTGAGACCTGGTCTGAATACAAAGAGGGGGGTTGGTGTTATTGTTATTTAAAAATTTAACCGTTTACCAAATGAAAATTAGCTTCCCTTTATAATCGCAGATTGGTTCAAAGAAAGATAATATTTTCTCCCCTGCTGCCTATCTTATGGCAAGTTAATGAAAGTTTGTTGCCAGATCCAAGGAAAGCAAACTGGCTCATGCATGAGTTTTATTTTAGTCACCATGACTTACAGTTGGTGTGAAGTTTGGAACTGGACTTAGTTACTTATAATGCAGTTGCAATATACTGCATCTTGAGTAAATTTTTGCCAGATCTTATACTGTTTTGTAAAATGCTAACTTTAATCAAGAATCACTCCAGTATAGTATCCTTGTTTGTCCTGGATGAAGTTTTTCCTCTTGTGTATCAGTGTTTTATCTGGTTCAAATTAATATATGAAGAAAAGTCAGGAAATATAAATTTAAGTAAAATTTTAAGTCATAAAAGAATTATATCCTAAAGCATTAAGACGATGCACAAAAATCTTTGCCAACGTCTGATAGAGCAGAAGGGATTGTATAGTTAAATAAGAACTAATGACGATTTCGTAACTGGACCTCTTGTGTGTCGGCAACCCTTTCCTTTTAGATACTGAGAACCTAGCCATGCAAAAACTTCTGAAGTGTCCAAATCCAACAAAACTTGAATCCAGTGCAACCATGTGGAAGTTGTCAAGAACATAGAATAAATAGTCTTTGGGCTTTTTACAAAGCACTAAAAACGAAATGCTATATTTATGTCTTTATCTTCCACCTTCTTGCTTGGCAGCTTTTCTTGGCTCACTTCAAAGCCATCAAATTACAAGTAATTAGGACAAGTTGAGACAGAAGCTTCCTTTCTCTTTCCATGGTATTTTCTTTGTCCTTTATATATCTGTGCCTATACATTTTCTAACACACCCATATTCTATTCTATATGCCTATTGATGAACTTGTGCCCAGTTCACTTCATTTCTTCTGTCCTACTTCAGTCACTACTTTAGGTTGAGTTCTCAGATTTACACTCTGGGGTGCACATGATCTCAAAGCCAAGGGGCCCTCAGTGGTCCAAGTGCCAGCAACAAGGGGCGCTTGCTGACATGGCATAGGCTTGGCCTGGGTTCTGTGGACATTAAAGAACTAGTGGCCTGGGGAAGGGTATGGAACTGAGCAGTGGAAAGAAGCAGGATTTGCTTAGAGCTGCTGAGGCAAAGGGAAGATTTGTGTTCAGGGCAAGGCAGAGCTACCCTCTTTCCCGGCTGCTGAGAGTGCCACAGAATAGGAATTGACTCGAAGCCAGAGAATTGACTACTCCCAGACTGGAAGCCCAAACTGAGGGGTGAGGTGGTTGGGGCAAACAAGGGCAGCAGAGGTGATCATCAGAGCCTGGTAGCCTGCAAAGGTTTCTCAGCTGCCTGATGATTCCCTGCTGGGCCAGTGCCAGCCACAAAGCACAAGCCACACTTTGGAGCTGACTGTAGACATGTTTTCTTCCCATGACTGCTGTCATTCAAAGGGGATCTAGTTTCTTGAGGTAAGTATATTATACCCACAGGGAACACACAGTCTGCTGCTGGGCAAGACAAGGTGAGCCCTCTAAGGAACTGACGGATTTCCCACTCTGAGGCAGGAAGTTTGGGAGGAGAGGAGATGGAAAGGGACCAACTTCACCTTGTTCATACAGGTTTTGAATGAGATGAGTGGAGTCCATATTCTCCCCAAGGTATAAAAGGCTCAGGTGGCATAATCCAGTGGAAATTGAGCTCAGCTATAATTTAACTGGTCTGAGGGAGCTAAATATTTCCTTTGTTCCATCAGGAATCCTAGAATTCTATGTAGGCAGCAAAGGCCAAGGCTCTGAAAGTACACATTGCAGTTGGAGGCAGAGGGTTGCAAATAGTCCAGCTTCTGCTGTGACATCTAGAAGCTTTGGGTACATAAGAGGATGTAGCCTCCGGAGCCTGGCACTGGCAGCAAGGAGACCCAGCTTCTCCAGCATGTCAGCCTTTCTCCAAGCCTCTGGCTTCAGTTATCAGCTGAGGCCCTGGGCAGGGCATCTCCCAAGACAAGTCTCTTTTTGAATTTTCATTTATTTATTCGGCTTGGTTTTTGTTTTTTTCCTCCAAAGTCAGTTACTTGACTCTGACCCTCATGCTAATGACTCAGGAGAAAACATAAGTACTACTAAAAAAAATCTAGTTTTTCTGACAATCCATTTGCAGCCGAAGTTCCTCTCCAGGACAAGGCATTTTCCTTCCCCCACCCCAATGGTAGAACTGAGGGGTGTCCTACCACTGAGCTGTATCTCCAGCTTTTTTTATTTTTTGTTTTGACAGGGTCTCACTAAGTTGCCCAGAGTGGCCTCAAACTTGCCATCCTCTTGCCTCACCTCCTGATCTCAGCTTGGGATTACAGGTGTGTATGCCACCAAGCCTAGCTAGAGAAGTCAGTTTTATAACTTGAAATAGAACCAACTGATTAGACTATCGCTGATATTTAGATTTAGATCTGAAGGGGGCATGATCTAAGGGGGCATATCGTGCAAAAATCCAGCCTCCCTTCTGCATTCCCTCCTCTACCCTCCCCAGCTCCTTCCTGGGGCAGGCCTTATGCTTCTGCAAGTCAGATCATACCCTTTTCTTCTACAGGTTAGATTGTCTGAGACCTTCATTTCCTGAATGGGGCTGTACCTGCTGTGCAGGCCAGGTGACCATGTCTTCTGGTTAGACTCCCTTCCTAGGCCAGTTTTGCCTGGCGTGACAATGGGTGGGAGGCAGTAAGAAGCATAGCAGTAGGAATGAGAGAGCCCAGCAGGGAGGACGTAGGGGTATGCTGAGTTAGAAAGACCTGCACTCTCCAGAGGGGAACACATGCAGGGGGCTGTGACATGGGGGTGGGAACTACCTAGTGACAGCAGTAAAGAGAATTCCCTGACCCATGACAGGGAGCAGATCTGAGTTCTCTCTGACCCCTCCCAGGCCCTGGGGAACTGGACAGGAAGGAAACCACAGGATGAGCAGTGAAGTGGGACTCTGCTGCAAAAAATACTCCAAAAAGAGAATGACCAAAATCACTGTGAGAGATAGCCTGGCTCCCAGCAGCCAGGCCATAACTCAAGGTCATCGTATCATATGGTGCAGCCAAGAAAGGTGCCTTCCAGTTTCAATGCTGCGATCTAGAGACAGTACTGGCAAAGATCTGGAGCGAGAAGGAACAATTAGCCAATTCATTATGTTGACATTTCTAGCCATAAGGCCAGTATTTTACAAAATAAGGCCTTTCCCCTTAATTAGGGTTGTGACAGATAAAAGTATATTCCCAGCTGACTCATGTTACCCACATGGGCAGGCCTATTATCCCCAGTTGGCCTGTCCTGTCCATATATGAGGGCCTGCTCTGTGTGTGTACTCTTGGCAGCTTTGTAAAGGATTCAGAAGGAATAAACACAGGGCCTGCTTCCTGCCCTTCGTCCAGAAGAGAAGGCCCATTCATACGCACTGTCTAAGCCAGCAAACCTTGGTGGCTCAAGAGCAGGAAAATAAAGCTAATGGGGTGGGGGGTGGGGTTGCATCTAAAAACCAGTTCAAGTGAGGAAAATGTTAATGAGTCTAGAAACCAGTTCAGATGAGAAACAATGTTATTTAGTATGGAAGAAGAGAGACCAAAAGGAGCCATGATCACCTCAGGTGTTTGAAGAGACTAGGGAATGCAGTGTGCGATGGTGAAAAGCAGGGCTCAGGAGCTGGATTGCTGGAGTCCAAATTCTAGTTAATGTTCTTCTGATCATGTGACCTTGGGCATGTCTGTGTCTCAGTTTCCTTTGTAAATAAGTGATTCTGGGCATGGAGGTGCATGCCTATGTAGCCCTGTCCAGCATGGGCTGCTGAACCAGGATCACTCAAGTGAATTTGAGGTGACATGAAAAGACCATGCAGACAGGGCTGGGGTTGTGGCACAGTGGTAGAGCGCTCGCCTCGCATGTGTGAGACCCAGATTCGATCCTCAGCACCACATAAAAATAAAAAATAAAAATATTGTGCCCATGTATAACTAAAAAAATATTTTAAAAAAAAAGACCATGCAGACATGGAAATACCTTTTTTGGGGCATCAGGATAGCTTCCCCGGCTCCCAGCCTCAAGCTCCCACAAAGGGAGGCAAGAGAAAAACATGAGAAGCCGGTGAGAAAGAGGGGCACATTCTGAGGATCGGCTTTTATTTCTAGGGGGAGCTAATCCATGGAACATTCTATCCAAAAAAGGGCAAAAGGGTAGGATTACAACAAACAGGTGGGTGTAACCCAACCCCATCGGGTGACGCCCACTCCCAGAGTTGCACCTTTCTTATGTGAGTGGAGGTAGAGTTCACTTGCATTGCTGGATGCAATGCCAGTCCAGTACCTCTTTACTCAGGACTTAAAGGTGTCTAGTTATCTTTGATGCCTCCTCTCTGCCTTGCCCCATATTTAACCAGTCGCCAGCAGATGTCCATGTTACTTCTTTGGTGTCTTTAGAACCCATCTACTTTAGCTCCTGTCCAGGGCAGCCCCGACATATCTGCAATCCCAGCAACTCAGGAGGATGAGGGAGGAGGATGGTAAGTTTAAGACCAGCCTCAGCAACTTAGTGAGACCTTGTCTCAAAATCAAAAATAAAAAGGGCTGGGGATGTAGCCCCTGGATCAAATTCCCAGTACCAAAGAAGAAGAAGAAAAAGAAAAAGAAAAGTAAGGCTAATATGATCTCTGTCTCCTAGGGGTATTGTGAGAATGGAGCAGGTTGATGCATTACACGTACAGCAGTGCCTGACAGGGTAAGCATGACCTAAATGCTTACTGCTATGTACAGGAAGGTAGGGGGCAGATAACCAAAGTAGAATCAGTGGTGAAAAATCTACCTCCATTTATAGGTTAACTTCTTTTGAAATTAAATTTACCCAATGAAGGACCTTGAAAAATAATGAGTAAAGAAAGCTGTAGATTTGGAATGGAATTATTCTCAAATCCAGACCCACAGGGGTTGTGCATGTTGAGTCATCTTCTTGAAATTTCCATGATATCTGTCAGGCACCTCACTCTTTTTTTTTTTTTTTGTACTGGGAATTGAACCAGGGACACTTAACCACAGAGCCACATCTCTAGCCCTTTTTTTACATTTTATTTAGAGACAGGGTCTTGCTGAATTGCTTAGGGCCTCACTAAGTTGCTGATTCTGGCTTTGAACTTGTGATCCTCCTGCCTCAGCCTCCCGAGCCCCTGGGATTACAGGTGTGCTCCACTGGGCCCAGCAAACACCTCACTCTTAACATGCTCAAAATGCATCACTGACCACACTTCTACCTGCTTCTCCCGTCATCCTCTCCATTTCAATACTGGCAGTGGCAAGACCAGCCAAGAGAGAAACTTGATCGCTAGTTATCTTTGATGCCTCCCTTCTGCCTTGCCCCATATTTAACCAGTCACCAGCAGATGTCCATGTTACCTCTTTGGTGTCTTTAGAACCCATCTACTTTTGTCTGCAGCCACTGCCTCCATCCTGGGTCAAGACTCACCATCATCTCTCCTCTGTACCCCTGCAGTAACTTTCTAACTGGTCTCCCTGTTTTGTTCCTGCCTCAAGGCCAGAAAACCTATAAGGCACCTTAGAATAGGAAAATTACACTCACCCCTGAGAATCTGCAGCCCCAGGTAGAGTGGCTACTCCCTTTTCACTCAGTGGACACCCTTGTGCTTTGCACATCTGCTCAACCATATGCAGTAGTCCTTTCCAGTTAATTCTTTAACAACAGTTGGAATGATCTTATTAAAGTAGAAATTGGACCTTGCCACTCTTCTCTTCAGTATCACCCCCATCCCTAGTCTTTCATGGCTTTCTATTGCTCTTTAGCTGAGATCAAATCCCAGGTCTGTCCTGTCTACAGTCCCAAACTGTATCCTTTCTGGCTTTGTCCTCAAATAGCCATTGATCAGTAGGAGATTATGCTATAAAAATGTGGTCTGGAGCAGGTGGAAGAATGTTATCTCTTAAAGAGAGCTTAGAGACACAGTCTAGTGCAGAGGCACAGACTAAACAGGGCTATAACCAGCCGGAACAGACATTTTATTCGCTCACATAGCATCTTTTTTTTAATATTTATTTTTTAGTTATAGATGGACACAATATCTTTATTTTATTTTATGTGGTGCTGAGGATCGAAACCAGGGCCTCACACGTGCTAGGTGAGAGCTCTACCGCTGAGCCACAACCCCAGCCCTCACATAGCATCTTTAAAATTTTTAAATTAGTTGACACTATTTTAAATTAAGGGATGTTACCTAAAATCTGAATTTGTGGCTTCTCCTTAAAGATTAGGAGATGTGGAGACATTGACCCTCCTTCTCCCAGATGACAGTCAACTGCTTCCGAGTGGCTACTGTCCCCTTAAGGTGGGGCATGCCTTTCTCATTCGCCCCACCCTATTGCTCCATGTTTTAAACTTATTTATATTTTCTCCTAGGCCTGTGTGGGCATTTGCACTTTCAGTCCCAAAGTTGGTTCCAGCCCTTCACTTTACAGGTGTGGAAGGTGGGGCCAGAAAGGTAGGGCCAGAAAGGTGGCACATGAGACTCTAGTTCTTGCACAGGGTCATGGAGCACCTCATGGTGTCCACCTCCCAGTTCCCTGCTCTCTCTACTGGAAACACACAACACAGCCTGCTTAGTTATTCTTCCTACTGTGTTCGCTAACCAATGTCCCTTTTGTTGTTTTGTTTATATCTGTGGCTAAGTGAAAATCAGAACATATGGTCTAGGGAGCCTCCATAGTGTGAGAAGAATACCCCCTACTTTGTGCAAGACTGTAGCCCAAATATAAAAAGTGGAAAAATAGCAGGGATTGAAAATGACAGGGAAGATAAAATCTGGATCCAGCCTCTTCCTTTGCAGTGTTCAAGGAAGGTGGAGAGTGGGTGGGGTTGCCATCTTTTCAGGAAATGGAGAGGTAGACAGCAATGAGTCAGTAACAGGAAAAGGATAGGGGGGCGCATCTTGGGGCTCAGTGCTCCCTACCACGCTGCCACTCCCTGCGAGTTCATGTGGGCAGATAGATCACTGAAATGTGGCAGGTTTGCACTTTGCCTTGGTGAACAGTGGCTTTAATTTATTAAGAGGAACTGCAGTGGATCATAGCCCCAGAGCCTTGAGTCGGATGGATGAAGTCTTCCATGTTCCTTAGAGAAGAGGGAGTCATGATGCCCTAGGCGTGGGTCTCCTGACTACCGCATTGTCTTTGTATCACAAGGGACCAGTGCCATGAAGCTGAGAGACAAGACTGTTGAGTGTTGTGAGGACTCTAGGCCTCGTCTTTGTGGCAACTCTGGGCTCCTTCTTAGATAAACTGTAGAGAGGCAGGCTGTTTTTGCAGAGGAGAGAGGAGTGATGAGATGAATTCCCAAAGAGAAGCCATGGGAGGGAGCTTGGCGCATTCACCTTTTGGATTTTGTTTCTGTTCTCTTTTTTATTTCCTATTGGAGTTCAGAAATGTTTAATGATACATAATAGTATTTCCTTTATCTGTATTCAAGTGTATCCAAGAATGTCTGCATATATTAACAGTCTCTAATGATTAAAGCAATGTAATTAGAAGAAATATTTTCCTCTAGACATAGATGTAGAAATCAAATTCTCTCTTTCAATCTCTGATCATTGCTCAAAAATGGAAATCAGATTTATGATTTCATGGATTGTCATCTCCGTACAACAGCACACTAATGAACATGATGATTTATGCAAATGAAATGTACTCATTTAAGAATAGGCTCACATTGTTGATTTTATTTCTAGCATCCAAGGGTGCTTATCTGTTTTCCTTCCTTAGAAAAAAAGAGTAACAGATCAATAACACCATCCCTTTTCACCCTTTACCCTTAGACAAATAATTTTTAAAAATTAACTCTACTAATGAGGTATTTCCATTAATTGGTTAGATCAACAGGCATAGAAAGGTGTTGTCTTCTAAGAATTCTCTGCTACTGAGCTCTTTCAGCCACAGAGTGGGGGTTCATCACACACCTCTTCAGTTCAGGCATTTATTTCATTGGGAGTATGAATCCATTGTTAGCCTCATCTTTGTCTTTTTAGAAGTGTGAGGCACTTTTCCCTTGCATTTGGGTGGCTCATGAAAGAATGGAATGTGCAAGGCTAGTCTACCAGCAGGTAGTGGAGTTGGGATATGGAGAGGGGAACAGAGGATCAAAAAGTAGAGCTGTTGGAATGGAGGGGTCCCCAGAGATTTGCTGAAGGAGCTCCCACCAGAAAAGCCCAGCTGTGCCGAGCTGGGCAGTTGTCTAATAGCAGCGCATCTGCATTCAAAGCAACTTGGGAACAACTGCTGTCTGCAGCAAAAATGTGGACTTGTGGAGAACACCGTGACCCAAACTGACAAAATAATAAAATAGGTGGTGTTTCCTCAGTGAGTGGAAAGTTGCTTTTCACCATGTTCCAAAACATTGGCTCCAATTGGGTATGTGAGGTGTTTTTATTTGTGATCCCTGCATTGATTTTCCTGGAAACCTCCATTCAAGTCCACAGCTGCATTAGACGCACCTCCCTCTCACCTCCAGGCTGCTGTGGGACGCACCCCTTTCTCATTTCCAGCCTCTCAGCATACTCTCAGATGCTTCCGGTAATTGATTGTGCAAAACACAAAACCAAAAGCAGATGGGACATATGCAGATAAGCTGTTTTGTTTTTTATCCCTATAATTTCCTAGGTTTGATAGCACTTCAATTTTCTAACCGTAAAAGCTGCTTCTGTGCTCTTTGGAACACACACTCAGAAGTGCTGCCGGGAAGGAGGCTGAAAGTATATGACGTGGGGTTTTCTGTTGTATTGTTTTGTTTGTTTCTTTCTTTTAAAAAGAAGTACCTTGCTGTTGAAGGAAGAAATTTTAAAAATTACTTTGCAGAGTGTGTTTGTCTAAGTTCAGAAGACTTATGGATCTACCAGTGCTGCTCAGTTTACAATGGGATTAGGTCCTGATAAAACCATCCTAAGTTAAAAACATCCCAAGTCACCAGTGTGTGAATACACCTGGACCCGTAGCATCACAGATTGGGAGCAGAGTCAGTTGTAAAGCATGGGGTATTTCCTCTGGTGATCATGTGGCTGGCTGGGAGCTACTGCCTGCTACTGCCTGGTATCTCAAGAGGATCGTACCACATATTGCTAGCCCAGAAAAAGATCCAAATTCGAAATGTGAATTGTGGTTTGTTTCTGCTGAAAACATGTCACTTTTGTCCCATTGTAAAGTCAAAAAATCAGAAATTGGGAACCATCTGTAGTATGTTAAACCTGAAGACTAGTTTAGAATGACATATGGCTGAAACTAAAATCCAGTTTTCTATTGAGGAGTATTCCTGAAGGCCCTGACTCTAGGAAGCCATAGAATTCATTTACCAACATTTAGATGCTGTTTGTGGTATGTGCATCCCCTGTGTGGGGAAGAATGTCCAAGGAATGTGACTGACCCAGGAGGTAGAAGCTGCCACTGGAGCTAGGAGTGGTGGCGCAAACCTATAATTCCAGTTTCTCAGGAGGCTGAGCTAGGAGGATCATGAGTTCAAAGCCCACCTCAGCAAAGGCAAGGCACCAAGCAACTTAGTGAGCCCCTGTCTCTAAATAAAATACAAAATTAGCCTGGGGATGCGGTCAGTGGTTGAGTGCCCCTGAGTTTAACCGCTAGTACAAAAAAAAAAAGAAAGAAGCAGCAGCAGCTGCCACCTGATTAGAATAAAACATGCCATGTGGGGGTGGTGAGGAAGAGGAGAAGATTTTAGGTGTCTCTTCAGATGCACCTGTCTTTTTGTCAATTAAATGTTCACATTATCTTTTCAGTCAGATGAACATTACAGGCACATAATTGCAAGTGGTTTGTTGCAATTCAAACATGAAAATAAGTGTTTGTTGTTGCTGTTACTTGTGACAGTGCATCTACCCACAGAACTGACCAGATTGTTTCTTTCTGGGATCCTCAGGCTGAAGAATGAATTATGAAAGTGTTCTCTGCGGTTTTGTCTTTCCCCATTGGCTGCAGACTTAACCATTCAGTAGGTGTCCCTGGGTGTCTGCACACTTTGCGTTTTATACTCTAGCTGGCCTGGAATTACTGTCCAATAATCCTCTTTCTCTCTCGGGATTCATCACCATTCATCAAATCAGATAGAGACATAGCAGAGCACAGAGGCTCCTCTGGAAGAACACAGACTGAGCTAGACAGACCTGGATCTGAAACCAGACTAGGTCCCTTACTATTCTATTCAGCATCTCCTAAAATTGATGACCCCTTTATAAAAAGATGATGATGGCTATCTTGTGGTGGTGGCTTAATGAGTACAAGTGTTTCCATTGTCTCCCCTTTTCCTGTTTTAAAATGAAACAAAGAGGGAACCAGAGAGGCTGTTAGAAACTGTTTCTAAGCTTGGAGCAGAGCATTTGTTTCTTTAGTCACACATTGGAGAAGGGGGTGATTCTCTTGCTTCTCTCTGTTATCTACCCAGTAGCTAGGAGAGAAAATGTAGGGCTGGCTGACCGTCAGCTGAGGAATAATTGTATTAGGCTAGGAGAACCTGTTTTGCACAGCTTTCTTAATCCCTTTCTGGTAAAACAAAGGGCCATGGCACCAAGGAAGGGCAAGCAAGATGTCGTGCACCCCTCCCTGACATTATCAGACCCTTCCCTGCCAGGGAGGGTAGGCATAGCCAGGGGTCCTCTCTGCCTCCTCCTTCCATCTCTCTAATTGCTTTGTTTTTCCACTGCTAAAAGCACAGTTCCTTGGAAGTGAACACGTGAGACAAATACACCCCTAGACTCTGACGAGTATTTATAGAACTTGGTGCTTTTATTTTCTCTTCTACCTGTGAAGTGCACGAGTGGAAGGCTAAACTGTCTTCAGGAAAATCTGAAAGCCAAGAACTTATTAGCATGCTTGACACCTGCCCCTGTGAGGAGCTTCTGAAGCCAGGGATATTCTTTGTAACTGAGGTCCATCTGTTGCACAGGTTTTTAATTCAGATATTCTTCCTTCTCAAGCCAAAGCAAAGAGAGCAGCCAATTTTGTGGAAAGATCTCTTTAATAAGAAATGAATAAAACTATCAATGCTAAATAAAATAGACCACTGTGAAACTTGGGTTAAATCCCACAGGGAAGAGTATGCGAGATTAACTGCATTATATAACAAGACCGCCTTTAGTAGCTGGCACGGCTCTCTTTGTTGTTCCAAGGGAAAAGCAGCCAAGGCTGGAACCAAAGCACATGATATTATTTTAAAGTGCTGCAGCCTCTGGAATTTTTCCTCTGAGAGATGTCAGGAATCAGAGTTTTACTGTGATTTATGGTTGTTTTAAATGTTTAATACTTTTTACATTTTCAAAGCTATACCCTCTGCTTCCAGCAGACCACGGGTATGTTTCTTTGCTTTGAAAGATACTTTTCAAATGGGAAGTTTTAAAAGTATATAAAAAGGAGGTTTCACAGTACTAGGTATTCGAGTGATTTCAAATGCATGAAAGGGATGAGGCTATAAAGTCAGGGCCCACAAGCCTTTCCCCAGATGCTTGCGAAGACCCAACAGGGAGGTTGCTGGGGAGGTTCCCCAGTGGCACCTTCCCTCAGCCAGCCACACTGGGCCACACTCTCCTGGACCTCAGCGCTCACCGTCAGGTGTGGCTGGCAATCAATCTTTAGGTGAAATACCTTTTTTTTTTTTAGATCAGAAATGAGAGAATGTTGTCAGTTTTGTACCACTCAGTCTAATAATTAGATAGAAACTGTACATGGTGTTAATGACGGCACTGGGCCAGCATGCAGTGCTGTGGAAGGTCCAGGAAAGAGACCTCACACAGTGACGTGGGGTGGGGAGCAAGAAGGGTACAGCACAGCTGAGTATTTTTAAATAAACAAAACCAGCTTTACTGAGGTATAATTGGCATGCAATAAACTGCACATATTTTTAGTGTACAGTTTGAGTTTTGACACATGTAATTACCATCACCACCATCAGAATAATGAACATATCTGTCATATCCAAAACTTTTCTCATGGCCCTTTTAATTCCTTCTTCCCATCACCCCCAGCCCCAGGCAAACCTTGATCTGCTCTCTGTCATTATATGTTAGTTCATTTCTTAGAATTTCACATAAATGGAAATTTCACATAAAAGTCCTACAGTACTTTTTGTCTGGCTTCTTTTACTCACCCTAAATATTTTTAGATTCATCCATGTTGAAGTGTGTGTCAGTATTTTGGTCCTTTTTATCGCATAGCAGCATTTCATTATACAGCTGTACCACAGTTGGTTTATTTGTTCACCTGTTGATGGACACTTGTGTCTGGGCTATTATAAATAAAACTGCTGTAAACGTTTTTGTAGAGGCCTTTGTAGGGACATAGGCTTCTTTTCTCTGCAGTAAATACTTAGAAGTAGCATGGCAGGTCTGTGTCGTAGGTATATGTTTAGCTTATACTGCTAAACTTTTTCAAAGTAATTTTCCCATTTCATGATCCTACCAGCAGTGTACGAGAGTTCCGGTCCCTCCATAGCTTTGCCAATATTGTGTATCAGTCTTCTGAATTTCTATCTTTTTTTTCAGAGTAGTAAGACCACAACATGAGATTTGTACCGTGCAATATTAACTGCAGGCAGAGTGGTGAACAGCAGATCCTGGAGCTTACTTATCTTGTTGAACTAAAGCTACACCTGTTGAACAGTAATTCCCCCCGGTTCCTGGTCACCACTCTTCTCTCTTCTTCTAAATTTGACCATTTTAGATACCTCTTTTAAGTCGAATCATGCAGTATTTATCCTTCTGTGGCTGGAAAACTGTCTAAGATGAATAAAGTGGTACTCCATTATGGTTTTAATTTGCATTTCTCTAATGACTAATGTCAGATGTCTTTTCATATATTTACTTACCATCCATGTATCGTCTTAGCCAAAGTGCTGTCTAAATATTTGCCCATTTAAAAAAAAAATTAAATTAAACTTGAGGATGGTTTGTATATATTATGTACAGGTCCTTTGTAAGATATATAGAGAAATGTACATGTGTGTATCTATATCTAACCTATATGATTTGCAAATATTTCCTCCTAGTCTGTGGTTTATCTTTTATTTTCTTACCAATGTTTTTCAAAAAACAAAAGTATTAAACGCCTAGTTTATCATCCATTCTTTTATGGATAATGCTTTTGGTGTCATTTTAAGCAATCTTAGAAATGTGTTTTCTTCTAGAAGTTTTATAATGTTAGGTTTTCTCTTGAGGTCTATGATCCATTTGAGCTCTTGTTGAGGAATGTTATGAGGAATGGGTGGAAATTCTCTCTTATGGGTATGTGCAAATGGATTGCCACTTGCTTTAGCATCATTTGTTGAAAAGACTATCTTTTTCCACTGAAGTGCCCTTGCACCTTTGTCAAAATAAGTTATCCATATTGGTGTGGATGTATTTCTGGACTTCATCTGTCCCTTTGAGCTCTTTGTCTTGTTTCTGTAGCTTTAGCACACATCTTGAAATTAGTACTGTAATTCCTCTTACTTTTTTGGTGTTCAAAATTATTTTGGCTATTCTGGTTCTTCATATTTCCTTATAAACTTTGGAATCATCTTGTCAGTTTCTATTTTAATATATTCTGAGATTTTGATTGGGAGTAATTGGGCTTTTAGGAGGATGTGTCCAATGGGAGGAAACACATTTTTTTTTTAATCTGAACAACTGACATTTTGAAACCAATACAGTATTTAAAACATTTTCCACAGCTTTGCTCCCAAGTTTATTGAAAACCCACCTGTACAAAATGGTGTCATTGGATGCCAAAGAATACAAGGAAAAATAAAATGTCCTAATTCTGGTCCTTATTCCCTATGATTTCACCCTTTTTTCATCTCTCCCAGAGAGGGAAGGAGTAAAGACAGTTGTCTCAGGCAGCCTTTGACTCCTGGGAGGCATCTGAGGGTACTTGGGAGGGGCTGTGCTGTCTCAAGTGAGAAGGGGCCTTTGCTGCGCTCACCTCTGATTCAAGGCTCATCCAGCAAGCGTTACACCAGCATAGGATTCTTCCCCCATTATTTGGTACAGGAAGTGCAGATCAAATCCCTATGAGGCCTGCGAGCTTCTGGACAAGGGAAAGCAGCCGGGCAGCTGAGCTTTCCATGCATGGTGGGAGAGAGTGGATGTTGCAGGGTAACCAGCATGAGGATGACTCTAGTAAGCTGACAAGCAAAGCCACAAATCTGGAATCCTGTGAAACCTCCCAATTTTCAAATGCTGTCTCTGTAGTTTTTTGACTTATGTAGGCCAAACAAAACACATCTGTGGGCCAAATTCAATTCATTGGCTACTAAAGTGCAGCCTCTGATGGATGGGCTCTTTTATTTGCTTTCGGGGTCAGCTTTTTCATCAGCTCCCTAAAGAAGTTATTTCAACATTGCTTATTGAGCACTGATAATGTGCCAGGAAGTGCTTGGTGCCCAGGAAATCCCTCAGGGGTGGTAGGACCCTTCCTCTCCTAGACTCTAAGGCTTCTGCTTATTGGACTTAAGTGTACCATAGAGAAGCATCTCAGTGCCACCTCCCACTTTCTCCCCTGAATTTGCCCTTTCATTTCAGGTCTTCCAAGAAGGGCATGAGTGATTATGCTTGGAAGCCTCCCAGCAGGCTTCTTTGAGGAGACAACGTATGAGTTGCTGATTGTACAGTAGAAATTAGCCAGCACAAGAACAGTGCTAGTCAGACTTCTGGTTGCTGCCTATTAGTGGAACACAAAATCAATCAGTGGTTGCTAGCCCAGGATTAAAATAAAATAAAATAGGATAGAATGTAGTAAACCTAAGTATTTGTTGTTTTAGTTAACTTTTCTTTCAGTTTCACACACACACACACACACACACACACACACACACGTGTACACATGCTTCTAATACATTTGTATCTTTTAAAAGAAATTACTGGTTAAAAATATAGAAAAGAACTGTCTGCAAATTTTTTTATTTTTGAGAATGCTAACAAGGGGAGTAAAAGAAGATTTTATTAGATAGGAGCCTATGTTATGTCTGAGAGCCTTTCATAACGTGTACCAAATTGTTAACTTCAGCGACTTATTTGCACCTATAAGTAGGGACCTAATATCTGCTAGGAAAGGATTTGCAAGCTGCTGTTACTGACCGAGCTTCATCACCAGCTAATGGTGAGAGTAAGAAATTACTTTAATTCCCTTGACTTTATTTCCTGTACAACCTTAGTGAGTCGTCAGAAAGCTGGTACTGAAGTCTAGATTCCTCATAGGTGCTTTAGGCAGTCCCCAAACCATTTTCATAATTGGCTCCATTTGCCCACTGCTGTATCATTAGTGTCTAAAGTGTGCATCAATTAATATTGGCTCTATTAACATATATCTTCAGAGTGTCATTGCATTTTATGGGAAATGAGGCACATTTGAATCAGTCAATAAAAATTATCACTGAAGTCTCACTTTAGGCACAAAATTTGAAATGTTACAAATCCTTGAAAATTGAAAGTTTATCAAGAATCACAAAATTCCAAAGCCAAGAGGAATTCTCAACTGTGCCTCCTGTATTTTGTCAGGTGAGCTTTGCATTATGTGAGATCTTAGGAATGCAGTGCCTTCGTGAATTGTAGTGTTTTTTTGTTCTTTTAAAATTCTGAAAAGATATTTTCTAGGAGACATTATCTATCAGACATTGTGCTAGATACTAGCTATGAACAAGAGAGACACAGTTCCCATCATCCTACTCACTGCTCAAGGTAGTCTGAGCCACGTGCTGAGTTGATACTTACAGGTTACATTTTTGGGCAGACCCTGCATTCAGGCTTTAATGCATCTCCATGCATATAATATGCAGTCAGTCATTGATCTGGAAATAGTCTGTGGTTATTGCAAATTCTGCAAGAATGTTGTTTTCCTTGTTTCTGATTCCAAATTTATGTGTTAATGGAACTAAGATTGCTCTCAGTTTTTTCTTTAGTTTTGTTTTGCTTGGGTCATATTGCATTCACAAATAAAACATCTGAACTTTTCCTCCTCGACTGCTTTAAACTACATTGAAAACATTCTGTACTTTTATAATTGATTTTTAAAAAACTGATAATAAGATAGCACATTTATACAAAACATAATAAATCTTGTTAATATCATTCCATCAATCTATTGAAAATATTTTGATTGTTTATTATGTCAGTGATCATATCAACTGTCCTTTCCAGCTTTGAGAAGGCAGCAAATTAAAAAGCCTGCTTCTTTAGCTGGGCTCCATCGTGCACACCTGTAATCCCAGCGGCTCAGGAGGCTGAGGCAGGAGGATCTCAAATTCAAAGCCAGCCTCAGCAAAAGCGAGAAAGCTTGTCACTAAATAAAATACAAAATAGGGCTGGGATGTTGCTCAGTGGTTGAGTGCCCTTGAGTTCAATCCTGGGTACAAAAAAAAAAAAAAAAGCTTGCTTCTCTCTCTCCCTCTAGAAGCTGATAAGAGGACTGAATATTTCATTGTTAAGATCGGTGTTGTGTCATAGCTTTGAAGGATTTTGCTTGGCAATTTTACATGGCCTTCATGGCCTTCAGAATTTTTTCCCTTTGGCCTTACTGCCAAGGCACTCAACCAGCTCAACTCCATCAAAGAAATGTGCTTTTGATGCCTGAAGTCAACAGCCTTCTGCCCTCTGAGCACTACTGATGGTCTTACCCTTCTTCTAGTTAGGTTTACGACTAATATGGAAAACTTAAATCTGTCAGATTTGTTATTTATAATTTATAATATGCAATTGAAGCCTCTTAAACTCTCTCTTTAATTTTTGACTGCACAGGAAACAACAGCAAGGGTAATTTAACTATAGGGCCAAGCTTATTTTTTTTAGTTTGTGTTTAGATATCAGTTTAAAAATATATATATTTATATATTTATATTTATATATATACATACACACATATATGTATACATCTGTATGTATATATATTTATTTGATATTAAAAATGAAAATAAAGTTATAGATACTTTAAAATTATTATTATTTTTTAATTTGGAGAACAGTCAGAGGGAAATAATATGATTAAGAATTTGTTTTCACTTTTTAGAAAAGGAGAAAAACTCAAAACTTTACGTGATATAACTTTCATATAAAGGAATAATTAAAGTCTTTTGCAGTTAGCTTGGGAAGAAGCAGTGTTGTCATTAATGAGTATTAACACCAGTTACATAATGTGTTGTGATATAGTCCCAAGGCATTTTGGAATTCGGTCTCTCAACAACCACACTCTGCTTTTGATTTCAAGGTAGTTTTAAAGTACATGTTTCTATAAACCAAGTAATTTTTGCCATCTGCCTCTGAATTTGTGATTGAGCAATATTAGAAGCAGGGTCACATTTATGACTTTCATGGGCTGAGGCCCTTTGAGGGCCCTTCTTCCCTAATATAATTTTTTTTTGTTATGACTATGTTGGTATAAAGATGAATATATTAATATTATCTATTCCAATGTTTTCTTTGACCTAAAGTTCATTTTTTCTTCTGGTTGTAAAAGAAATTTTAAAATTTTTACAGTGCTCCTCCAAAAGTATTGTGAGCCCTAAGCACTGTCTTAGCGGATAAGTTAGCCCTAATTACAAGCTTTTTTTTTTCTTCTTCTTCTTTTCAGTTTTTAAAATTGCACTTTTGTATTTTAATGTCCATATCTTTTTAATAAGGGGAAAATCCACTCCACATCCATAAGAGCCTCTCTATTAAACTCAATAAGCATCTGCATATTTGGTAGGAATGAGCTGAATTATCCCCAATCTGTATCAACCACTATTCTGAATAAATGATAAAAGTTTATAAAAGCTTGGTAAAACAGAAATATAGGTCCTTTACCTAACTGATTCACACCAACTGCCTGGCCTGACATTCTGTAGCTTTTGTGAGCTCTCCAATGGGTAAATTAGCATTTACCCATTTTTATTTTTTGACAGTTTATAATGATCATGAAATATCATATTTCTCCACCTTTATTCCCCCTTCCTTTCTTTAGCAGTACAAAAACTTACTTTCAGCACTCAGTGATCTAAAGGCTTAATGATAAAAGGTTAGTGGTGTTCTAATGGTTTAATGATAAAAGGTTAGTTAATGTTATTTCTCATTCAGATTCTCATGACTTTGTTATAAAAATGATGCATACTCATTTATCCAAGAAAAGTAGAAAAAAAGTCACAAATCCTATCAATCAGAAGTAAGGCTTAGGCTAGGGATATAGCTCAGTGCTAGAGCACTTGCCTAGTGTGCATGATGGCCTGGGTTCCATCTTCAGCACCATGAAAAAGAAAAACAGAAATAAGCTTCATTAGCATTAAGTGAACATTTGTCTAAGTGTGTTTACAAATGGGAGATGGATGCGTGGGTGGATGGATGGTAGCATACACAGAAAGAGCTAGCCAGCTAGACAAAAGTGCTTTCACAAAACTGGGATGAGAAATTATAGTTATGCCTGAGTGGTTAAAGTGATAGACTACAAAAGTGAGATTATATGATATGTGCTAATTTTTAAATTTAAAAATCATTACATTTAATTTTAGTAGAATTTAGCTAGAGAAAAAGAAACTAAATGAAAATTAAAGAATTTCTGAATTTTGAATAAACATTTTTTCCACAGTAAGAATTTTTTTATGTATATATATATAAGGTTAAGAAAAGAGATGATGAAGAACTTGCTGGTTTGGGTTTTATGTTTTTCCTCTTGTAAGTTTCTGTGGTAGACACAACTGTTGTTATTCACACAGTTCTTGCCCCCTTCTGGGACAGAAGAGAATCGTACTTCCTCACTCTCTTCAAGTTAGGTATGACCTTGTGACTTATTTAGCCACAAATGTGAGCAGAAATGACAAGTGTCACTTATGAATGGATGTGTTCAGTCTCCAGTCTCCAGTCCCTCACCCTTTCTTCTCCTGCCTCAGTGAGCTGGATACTCATGTTCCTGCAGGAGGTCATATGAGCAGTGCACATGGCCCTGCCGTGGAGGGTACTGGAGTGAGAAACAAATTTGTCAACTCACTGATGTCTACGACTTGGTCTTAGACATAGATAGCTTAAAGGACTGTCCTACCATTTCCTTGTTAGACCATAGTGTGTTCTCCCTGCCATGATAATGGGATCATAGGCACACTCACTCTTTCCTTTCTCCCCTTCTAGATGCCTGTGTATTACACTGTTATTTTCACATAGTCAAGGTCAAGGTATATAATATTTATGTTCTATTCCATAATCCAATCTTGATTTTCATTTGTTTTTATTTTCATATTGTCAGGGTATAGAATGTTATATTCTGTTCAATTTACAGTTAATTTTATAATTAAGTGAGTTCAGTGCCCAGTACTGATCTGTTACTGATTCTGAGAGGCAGATCAAGGGTTTAGTGGAGATAGAACTTTCCACCGCAGAGGAGAGATTTTCGTCATTTGCATTGTTTAGAAATGCTGACACATGGCTGTATGAAAAGCAACTGACTTTTAGTGGGGTTGATGCTGATTTTAAATTCTCTCTCTATAATTCTTCCCTTGTGGCCTGCATTTGAAGCAAGCCTTTCACCTCCCCCCATTGCTAGGCCGCTGCTGGTACCTGTGTTTTACTTACTGCACTGACTAGATTGTCAAGACTTTTAATGGAGGGTTCATGAAAGGTGAATTTCTGAAGTTTTTTCATGTGCAAGAATCCTTTATATATGAATATGATCTTGGCTAGAAATGATAGTCAAATACTATGCTTTATTCCCTTAGAATTTTGGAGGAATTGCTTCTTAACCTTCAGCACTTAAAGCATGGTTGAAATTTAACCAGGTTATGTCTCATAGTTGATTGTTCCTTATCTATTTTTCCTAAAAACAGAGTGTGCTCTTTTGACTTATTCTATTACTTATTCATTTTAAGGATATTTTCTTATATTAGATCTTTGAATATTTGGGTCTGAGTTTTCTGCTTCAGGGATGCCTATTAACCTTTAAAGGGATGACATTTTTCCCTTCACAATATGTATCAATGTTACCTATAATTTCTGCCTTTTATCTCTGATTCCTTCAAACCTTTCTGAAGTACAGTTTGGGGCCATATTAATTTTATATTAACTTCATAATGATGTGGTTTTGGTCATTGATTTGTGATTTTAGTCTGGTCAGATTCTTTCTAGATTTCACATTTTGTTATGTGATTGTCTTATAGCTCTAGTTTCACTTGTTCCTGTTCTCTTATTAAGTTGTTTCTGTAACACAAAATACTTTGTCTTATTTCTTGGGGATTGTGGATTTTGCGTTTTGGCCATTTTTTCTTCCACAAAACATGCCCTTCTTCAGCTATTTGTTATAACAGCATGTTACTCAACAGCCATGCCCTTTCATTCCATCTTGCTACTATGTCCAGCCTTCAGTGCTCTGATCCCCTGCTATTACTTCTTTTTGACCCCCTTCCAGCCCCAGTGTTTCCGCTGGAGAACCGGGCATTTCTGTCCATTGCCTTCTACTTATCTGCACATAAGGCAGAGCAGTGAGGGGGAGCTGAGGAGCTGAGCTCAGCAGTTGTTTATGAGGGAGCTGCGCTGAACTGCCTGCGTCCTGCACTCTCCTGAGACACAGGAGGCTTTTATTCATTCTGCCAGAGAGGTCAGTCCTTGCTGTGCACAGATCTGGTCTCCCCATCCCTCCATGTTGCAGTTACATCTTCATCCTTACAGTCAAGGAAAATGATCAAGAAGCCCCACTTCATTTGTCCCACATTAGATTTTGAGGATTTTAGAGTAAATCTCTTAGAATTGAGTTTTGCTGAATAATTGATCCAACTTCAGGAGGGTAGGAATTGGAAGGTGATTCTGCCATTTTCTGATGGGCTTCTTTATTATTGCCTTTGTTCATTTCCTTAGGTACTGGGGGATGGAGATGTGGGATCAGGCCTCTCTCTACCCTATTTACCCTGAAATCATCTTAAGTTCTTTCTCTTTTCAAATTAAACATGGATGTGGGAGGGGGAAGTTCATTGTGGCCTAGTTCAGTATCGAAGGGGTATCTCTAACCTTGACAATATTTTACTATTTGAAATCATCCTTTTTTAAATTTTTTATTCACTCCTAGAATATGCAGTTTCTATGATTTTTAAGTGCTAAGTGAACTAAAAGTAGGAGCACTTGGTAACACTGTAGCTATAGAAAGCAGAGCTAAGTGAATATGTTAGAATTGTAATAATTTATTCCTTTTAATTTATTTCTCTATCCAACAAATCTCCAGTGAGTGACTGCTATGTGCAAGGCACTGTTCTGGCTGCCTGGAATACATCACTGAGCAAAAATTGACAGAGCTCCCCTACCAAGGTGGAGTTTACATTCCATTAGGAATGAAAACAGGGAGAGTGGGGGCGTGGTGGACAGCAACATAGTAGAGCACATCTGTAAAATATACCGTAGGCTACAAGTTGATGTGTGGACAAGGAGAATCAGAGTGGAATGGGAGTTGCAACTGAGAAAGAGGGTTACAACTGTTGAGAAAATCGATAGGAGAGTGTTTTGGGGAAAGGGCTCTGTGGCCCAAGGCTGGCTGGTGCAGGAGGAACGACATACTGATGGAGCTGTATCAGGTCTGTGCAAGAGTGTGAGAAATGACTGGTCCAGCAAGTTGTAACATGAACTACTGAAGTTTATTATACAGTTTGGAAAAAATTTACTGTACCAGAGACTCATTTCACTGTCCCCCCATACTCCCACACTCCCCCCACAGAAGGAAACCCTATGTGTGATCCTCACATTTCACAAAGTAGAATCAAATAAGCAAAAATCATTACTAAAAGCCCCAAAGCTTAGTTCCATCTTAAAAAACATGTAGAGAAAATTGATGCAATAAAAAATGATTAATTGCTGATGTAATGGGAAGTCAAAAGATAGTAAGATGTTGCATCTAAATGAAGCCTTGGACTTCATCTGGTTTTCTTTTGCAAATGAGAAAACAGTCTAAGAGGCTAAATGACTTATTCCAAGCTATATGGCTAGCTAGTGGCAGATTCAAATTTAGATAGTGCCCAGGCCTGCTTGTCCTTAGCCAAAGGGTGTCCAATCTGCCTCCTGCCTGCTAATTCGGTGAGAACTCCATTATTGCTAGCAATTTTGTTGTTGACCTTCCCAGACTTGACAGTCAAATGAAGTTTTCCTTACAATAAGTAGGATTTATTTGTATTTTGCAACATGGCCTTGTTCTTTGGAGGAGAGTGTCACTTCATCATCCTGGAAATTGGTTTTAGAGAGACCAGTTGAAGAAATCAACTGGTCTTCTCCACCTCCCTGGAAAACCCAGATTGTTCCCTGTGATTATCTATCACAACAAGGACTTCTAATTAGTTCTTTTTTGAAGGTGTCTTTCTTTTCTTTCCAGGGAACCAGTCCCTCAGCCAAGATATTTCTGTAGAGCCAGTGCCCTTGGGGACCAAGGTTAACACAGGAGTCCTGGGAGGTGGCAGTCACATTAGCTTGCCCAGCCTGAAACACCCTCCACCCCACCCCACAAACCAGATCAGCTCCCATGCTGTCAGCCCTAGGGAGGATCACGAGACAGCTGAGTTATGGTGTGTTCTCACCTTCCCTCTGTCCCTTCCTTCATCCCTTATTTCCTTCCTTTCCTGCCCTTTTTCCCCTTTAATACCCTTCAATTTATGGCATATTGTATTTCATTAACTGATCTATGAAAATCTTGTCTCTCTCATTCATTTATGACTTTCATTTTTATTGCCATTCCCTGCC
The DNA here is from genome assembly GCF_047511675.1 of Marmota flaviventris. Taxonomy (NCBI): domain Eukaryota; kingdom Metazoa; phylum Chordata; class Mammalia; order Rodentia; family Sciuridae; genus Marmota; species Marmota flaviventris. The sequence continues at coordinate 26,396,782 of NC_092500.1, read as the reverse complement.
TCCCGCCATAGGTATCTTATTATCTATTTTTATAAGTGGTGTTTTGAACATTATTTTTAATTTTATTTGTTATAGATCTCATTCTTTTCCTTACATTTTTGGCTCTGTACCACATTTAAAAAAATTTTTTTTAATTGTTGATAGACCTTTATTTTATTTATATGAGGTGCTGAGACTCGATCCCACTTGCTTCACATATGCCAGGCAAGTGCACTACCGCTGAGCTGCAGCCCCAGCCGCCCCTGTACCACATTTAGTCCATCCTTTTCTAACTCTGCCAGTATTCCTAGGACACTTTCAGATTTCTTTATCTCTTCCACCAATGATGGCCTCTTAGATTGCTTCAATCTCCTTTCTTCCAACAATGTTACCTCATATAAAAAGCTCCATACACAAGCCTCATGAATCTGCATGAGCAGAGAAATATAAAGACTGTGAAATAAACTGTATATAAAGTATACATTACATTCCAAAACAGGATTGCTGAGTTAAAGAGTATATGTATACTTGCTAGCACAAATAATGAAATGTTGTACACGACAGCCTTATATGTGCATGTTATGGGTCTTTTTCAGAAATGTTCTTCGATGTTTATAACTAGGAACAATATAGTACATTCAGTTTACCCACACTGCCAGCTTGCTATCTAAAATGACTGCCTCATCTTCATTACCACCAGCAGTGTATAAATCTCCCTGTATCACATCCCAGCCCAAACTTGGAAGCTTTTGGTTTCTGTGCACCAAAAGTGATTTATCATTGTTTCCATTTTAGTTTATTAAATTTTTTGCATTTCAGCATCTCTTCATTTGTTGCTTTGAGAATTCCTCTAATTTGAATCAACTATTCATACCGGTGTCTTTTCCTGTGTGGTTTATCTTTCCAGTTGGTCTTCAACAGTACCTTATATATTCCAAATAGTAGTCTGTTGTTGGTGTTAGATGATATCAAGTGTCTTTCCCCATTTTTCTCTGTCAACTTAGATCATGGTCTCTTTTGTTGAGCAGAAATCTTTAATTTTGATGTGAAAAAAAATTCATCTTTGGGGGAATTCATTTAAAAAAATCACTTCCCACCACAGTTTATAATGATATTCTCACATTATTTTCCACTTTGTATAGTTTCCTCTTTCATGTTTGGGCCTTTGTCCTTGTGGAATCTAGCCACTAGATGTTTAAAGAATGATGTCAAAGCCACGTTTTCTTTTTCTCTTTATAATAATAGCTTCTACCAGTTTGAGGAAACTCCTTTTTCCATTCTGGAATTTTAATTGTCATTATATAAGAATGATCATCTTTATGTTATATGATAATGTCATCCTACCTAGCACATGAATGACCCTCCTTTTATTCAGTTCTTGCTTTAAATTTTTGAAATTTTAATAAAAAATTTCCCTTTGAGACCTTATACAGCCTTTACTAGTTTAATTACGAAATCCTTTATACTTCTTATGCTTATTTTATTTTGTATTTTATTATTGCTAGAATGTTGAAATTTGGTTTTGTCAGGTTTTGTTTTAAGTTGATCTTGTAGCTGACAATTTTGTGTAATCTTATTCGAATGGATTGTTAATTCTGGTCTTTTTATGGTCATATTATCTGAAAAAAGTGATAGTTTTACCTCTTCCTTTCAAATGCTTATATCTGATTTCTTCTTCTTTCTCTCTACCATTTGACAAGCCCTCCAGTACCGTATTAGTGGTAGAGGGCGTCTTTGTCTTGTTCTCATTCTTAAAGGAAATACATTTAGAGGTTCTCCGTTAACTGAAGTGCTCATGGAACCTTATCACAATTTTCACCAAGTTAAGAAAGCTCCTCATAATCTGAAAATTTGTTAAGAAATACTTTTTAAATCATAGGCATTAATTGTCAAATGCTTTTTTGCACCTATTAAGATAATGACTTTCTTTTTTAGTCTATTGGTATGTTGACTTAAATGGTAGAGTTTATGATACTGAAAATTATTTTAAGCCTGGGATAAGTTCTATTTTTTTGTGATATGTTATTTTAAATATATATTTAAATAATAACAAATTATAAAATATTGTTTTTACTTCTGAAATTATAACTGAATCAAGACTATAATTTTTCGTGCATTCCTTCTGTCCTGTTTGGAATAAACATCGTGGTAACCTCATAAAATCAGTTAAGTAACTTTTTTCTTTTTCTATTTTTTAAACTTCTTGCATAAGATATGATTTTGATGTTATTGTTGTTGTTAGAGAGAAAAAGTTTGTTCTGGTTCAACGTTTCAGAGGTTCAGTCCATGGTCGGCTAACTCCATTGCTCTTGGCCCAAGGTGCAGAAGATAGATAATTAAATGAACCTTCAATAAAGCTCACTTGTAAAACCCTCTGGGCCTAGGGCTCTTTGGCAGGGGAGGGTTTGTTTGCCATTCCAATATATTTAATACTTTGGTCTATTCAAGTTTTTAATATTTTTCTTGCACCAGTTTCTAGCACTTGTGAGTGTTTAGAGATCATTTCCCAGCAAATTTATATTCCTCCTATCCTGTCAGAAGACTTAATTCCCTATCCTTTTGGTTTTGGGTGTAGCCATGTGTTTTGCTTTGATGAATGAAACATTAGTGGACTTGACATGAGCTGAGGTCTTAAATGTCCTTGAGGAAGGGGCTTGCTTTTGACTCTTAAAACATGGCTGCACTGGAAGGGTACTCTAGAGCTTAGCTCAACTCTTTTTATAGTCCATCAAACCTGAAGCATGGGACACTTCCGTCAGTAACAGTGGCTTACAGCCAACTAAGTTGGGCAATTGATACATGACCAGACTTTCCAGAGAAATGTGTGTAGTTTTTTAAAGTGCTAGACCATGTCCAATTGAGTTACTGTGATAAAGAATTCATATCCACTAAAATATCTCTAGTCATATTGTAAAATATCTAAAGTTTTAAAAGAAGTATTATAGTTTAAAACCTTCCTATTATTCTAGACCTCTTGCTGCAGATTCAGCTGACTCTCTTAACAGATGTTTATATGCCTGCCATGCATTGCTCAGTCCTTGGTCTTTAGCCTCTGAATGGTGCTTTTGAACCCTGTGCAGTTCCTCTTCTCAGGCCCCCTTTAAGGTGGCCACATATCATGGAATGCAGAGTAGAAAGGGGAGGTTGACCATTTAGATGCTAGTTCACACAGAGCACTATGTCCTGCCAGGAGTAGATAGGGAGTCCTTCTGCACTACAGGAAGAGATGACTTTATTTATGGAATGAAAAATCAGAAATTCAAAGCTACTGGAAATGGTGAGTTGGAAACTTGACTTGGAAGACCTTTTAACCTCAAGATTATGACCAGTTACTGGAAAAGTGTACATCAATTTCCCTTTTGTGTTCAGCAGGAGCTAAAGGTTTGGAGAGGGAGCTGCAGAGGTAGAAGACATGATCTCTGCCCATAAGGAGCTTGGGTGGCAGCAATGCTAAATATGAAACATGGAAAAGTTATGTTTGAAACTTTTAGACCTGACTCTAAATGCAATAGGAATTAGAAAGGAGACTTTTAGTTTTGAGGCCAGAATAGCTGTTGATAAATATGAATGAGGGTAGAGGAGATAGTTGGAGAAAGAGGGGCAAACTATGTCGTTTTCATTCATGTAATGATCCCAGAGATGGGGATGGAGGGGTGAGAGAGTAAGTGGAGGGGATGGGAGGGCTAGTGGCCACCCCATTCCGTAAGTGGATCCTTGGCTTGTGGTAGGTGGGTTTTCAGCATATATTGTTCTTTTTAAACCAGGTAAGTTTTAGCTTCACTGAAAATGAGATTAAAAGATGGCATGAAAGATTTAGGATCTGTATAAGGGAGAACATTTTGTCCATATTTAGAAGTTTTAGGCACCACAGTGTCTCATGATTCTTAATCAGGGATAGTCCTGTCCCACCCCAGGTTATGTGAACTTGTGTTCTCATGGTGAGGTGGGAGGTGCCACTGCAAGGCTGCAAGGCAGGGGTGCTGAAGGCCTGTGAGGTGTAGGGGACACCCTGCACAGCATGAAGTCTGCCTAGAATCCATTGGTGCACCTTGAACACCCACTGGCTTCCCCGTCCACCATTATTTGGGTTCCACTCGTACAGTTTTTGCACATCTATGTACCACCTGTACCATTAATTTAATGTTTTTCTTTAAATTTACTTTTTCTTTTTAATTGACTTTTTTCCATTCTATACCTGGTCTTTAATTTACATATTTTAACCCTTGTGATCTTGGGTTTTAAATGCTATTTATAGTTTTCTCCCCCGTATTAAAATAGATATGACTCTTATAATGCAGAGCATTTCATCTACCTAATATGAGCATACACATCACTAATGGTATGTATTAGCTTTGAAAAACAGTGGCCCGGTGGTCACACTGGATCAATTTGTAGCTTGGGCTCATTTTACATAGTGTATCCTTAGAAGTTGACACTAAAGCCTTAGGACTCATTTTTAAGTAACCTTGTATTCAGCAGAATACACAAGTTAAAAGGGCCTCATGAGGATACTTTTCCAGATAGAGGTCAGATGGCACAGACAGCTGCTCTTGCCTCTTGGTGTATGTAAAGCTGTCTGGTTGGAAGGGCTCCATTTGCCTGGCAGGCGAGTGTGTATGTGCCAGTCATCTTGGCCCAGGGTGTCTATAGACTTCTATCTGCTCCCAGTTACCTTCTCCCTCTGCGGACATGGCGCTATTCTCAGAGGGTATGTGACCCTGAAAGTGTGGAAGAATCAGAGCAAAGTCTGTCCTTACTGCCAGACAATTGGCTTACAGCATCTGTTGCATTGAGAGTTGGCCGAGAGAGTGAGAAAGATGACTGACGACAGGGCCACAGCGCAGCAGGAACACAGGCGCTCCCTCCCCCACTGCAGTGAACTGAACTGAAAAGCAGTCACAAACAAAAACGGACCTTGCCCCCAATTCACCAGCAGCCAGTAAACTAACAAACAAAAAGGCAATTACGCTTTGTGCCAAGCCCCATGACAAGTGGTGGGCAGGGAAGAAAACACCCCGCCTCGGCTGCTCAGAAGCAGTTCTGGGGAAAGAAGGTGAGGAATTCTATTTAATTTAATTCTATTTCATTTTTATTTGAAATTGTGGTAAAATATGTATAACTTAGAATTTAATTTGTAGCCATTTTAAAACACACAATTCAGAAGCGTTAAGTACATTCACATTGTTCTTAGCACATTTCCAAAGTTGTTAACCATCTTGCAAAACTGAAACTCCATATCTGTTAAACACTGACCCCTTGCTCCTCCATCAGCCCACAGCAGCCACCATTTTCCGCTACTCTAGATACCTCAGATGAGTAGCATCACATGGTATTTGTCCTTTTGCAACTGGCTCATTTCATTTAGCATAATGGCCTCGAGGTTGACCAATGTCGGAGCACATGTTAGAATTCCTTCCCTTTTAAGTTTGAGTAATAATTCTGCTATATGTATTTACCACATTTTGTTTATCCATTCATCACGGAATGAAGCAACTTGGGTTGCTTCCATCTCCTGGCTATTATGTTTAATGCTGCGATAAGCATGGTGTACACTATCTCTTCAAGCCCCTTTTAAAATTATTTTGGGTATATATCCATAGTTGAATTGCTGGTTCATATACTAGTTCTATTTTTTTATTTTTTGAGGAACTACCATAGTGTTTTCTATTTTCCACAGCAAGTATACCATTGACGCTCCCACCAACAGTGCACAAGGTTCTGATTTCCCCACCTCCTCATCAGTACTTGTTAGGTCTGTCTTTTTGGCAGTAGCCTTCCTAATGTATATGAAATGGAATGGAATTTTTCAAAGAGCCAAGAGAAGAATTAGAGCAAAAACACAATTCCAGATTAGAACCAGAAAAAAAATAACAAAATACAAAAAACAGAGGTAGATGAAAGTCAAGTGAATAGCCTAGGGGGAAATTGTAAGATGACCTCAGGGGGGAGATTAAAGCAATAAGAGAGAAAAGAGTCATGGAGGATAGACAAAGTCATCCAACAGGCAGAGCAGAAAAAGAATGCAAAGATTTAACACAGGGAGGTTTTCTGAAAGGAAGAAAGAACTGAATCTTTGGTCAGATGGTCTTATCACATACCAACAAAAGCAGATCTAGAGGAGCAAAGATATGCCCTGATATAAGGCTTCAGTGTTTTGTACCCCACAAAGAGAAAGCAAGTTACACAAAATATTAGGGGTACCAGAACTCTCCATACTGGCATTCCCTACCATAAAGTAGGAACAAGGTCTACAAACTTGTAAGGGGGAATAAAATTATTTAAATAATATAAAATTATATTTATAATTTAAAAATAAAATATTAAAAGTAACTTTAAAGTTGCTTTTCTAAATATGAGTTATTATTCCAATGAAGGCAATAAGTAGACAATCTTAAACTAAAAAATCTCAGGGAATATTGCAACCATGAACATTTCTTAAATAAAACTATCTGTGAGGAAAGTGACCAGTTGACACAAATCAGAAAAACAGACCCAGGAGCAGGAAAGCCATGATTGAAAAGCAGTAACAACAACAGAAACAGCGGTGAGCTTTCAAACCATTGTAGTCTTAAACAACTTGGGAGCAAGGAGCTGTAGCTTATTGTCACAGAGACATAAAAATGGTAGTACCTTACAAAAAAATGATACAAGCAACAAAAGACAAGAGGTGTGAGGAAGAATGAGAGGGAATATAAAGTGTTTATTATAAAGCGTGGAAAGAAAACATTTGGTTAAACTCTTAAAATTTTCATAATTTATCTCCATTAAATTGTGCATGTGTATTTTTAAGTAGTTCATTGCTAGTCAGAAAATATTCAGTTTTATGTCTGCTTTTTTTCTTCTGTTAAATTTAAACAAAAATCAAATAGCTCTTATTAGGGAAAAACTCTTAGATATCAATGATCTCATTTAGAATGATAATATATCTGTCCTTCTAATAGCATATGTGCATAAAGAGATATTCAGAATGATGTTCAGCACCTAAATACAACGATGAGATATTGGTTGATTTGCTTTCCTCATTGTAATTTTGCTTTCCTTGAATTTTTAAATGCACTCATTTTTATAAAACCTCCCACATTTTTACAAACGCCAAAAAATTATACTGTTCATATGAAACATTGCTTAATATTATCATCATGATTGTAATTGCCTCTTAGTCAGTTTCTCATTGCATTGTTGATAGTAGCTGAGATAAAGGAGTCAGCCTACTGCATACCAACAGATGAATGAGTGAAAAAAATGTGATGTGTATATACATAACTGAGTATTATTCAGCCATAAATAAGAATGACAATCTGTCATTTGTAGCACAATGGATAGGACTGGAGGGTGTTAAGTGAAAGAAGCCAGACATGAAAAGAAAGCACTGCATGTTCTCTCCCATATGTGGAAGATAACAATCAACCCCAAAGTAGGATTGTGATCACTAGAGAATAGGAAGAGGGTGGGAAGGGAGAAGGGAAAAGAGTGGTTGGGTTTGGTCAGTGCACTCTGTATACAGGTCTGGAAATATCAACTGAACCCATCAATATGTATAATTAGTGTGTGTTAATATTTTTTTAATTAAATCATGGTGTTGACAAACACCAGAAAAAGTTCTTGGCAATATTTTTGCAACTAATCCCTGAGGTATTGGCAACTAGCAGCCTAGAGGCCAAAGGCAGGGCGGTGGGAACAGCAGCTCTTCTTACAGGATGCCTTTTGCCTTCTTATTGAGTCATAAATCAAAACAGTAGTCTGGGGAGCGTGAGGTGGATTGACCCGAATCCCCACGATGCCGGTGGGTAGCAAGTGCAGCACCCTGTGCCCCGTGCAAGTATCTGAACCTGACTTGAGCCAGGGCCATCAGCATCACATTTGTTCCCTCTGACACTATACCTGGTGCCACGCGCTCCCCTGCTCCCTCTGTGCTCTCCACATACTTTCCTCTGATGGGAGGCATGGCTCTCCCCTTTCGCCCACCTCCCCTTCCTCTTGTTCAGGGCTTTGCCTTAACCTCCTTCCTTTGGGGAGCCTCTAGCCACACTAGGACAGGATCCCCTTCGGAGTAACAGAGGGCACTGCTTGTTGGTGTCAGACACTTATAACTCACTGTCACATGTGTTAGCAGATAGGAAGCTAATTTAGGAAGTGCAAGGTCAAGTTTTCTCCTTGCCCCTGAGCCCAGAAGAGAAACAGAAGGGTAGCCAGGACGGGTAACTACACTCTAGTGGCCTCTGCTGCTACCACGGGCCCCACTATCCTCCCTTCCCTTGCAGACTCGACAGTTTATTTTGTCTCAGCAGGCCTCTTGGCTCCTGCTTCGCCAGCTGCACCTGTTCATGTTTGAGCCATCGGGAGAGAGGGCTGTTGGCTTTAGGCCTTACCCCCTCCTGCACCCATGTGAGCCCTTCCTGCAGGGAGGAGCATTCACAGCCCAGGACCAAGCCCCACTGCTGGCCCACAGGCCAGTGCCAGGGAAACTGGGGCCTGGACAGACATTTCTAAGTTCCCTCCAGAACTCCTGGCTTGGCCTCTGACAAAAGAGATGGAAGTGAAAACAGCTTGCTGCTAGCAGCATGTACAAGGTCATCCTCCGTGTATGTTTTATATATAAAAGAAAGGAAATAGACCAGATTATTGTTTTCAAATTTGCCATGGTGAACACTCTCAAGATGCTAGGCGGTATTTCTTAAGCCCTGACACACCAAGGCTAGGAGCCCCACCATGAGCAGTTGTCTTGGCTGCCCACCTTTCTGTCTCTGCCTCCTGAAGTGTCTGTCGTGTGTTTCACCTGCGTGTCTTTTTCTCCTCAGGTGATCGGACGCCTGGGCTCCCCTCACACATCCTCAACAGCTCCCCGTCAGACAGGCAGATCAACCAGCTGGCCCAGAGGCTGGGCCCCGAGTGGGAGCCTGTGGTGCTGTCACTGGGACTGTCCCAGACGGATATCTACCGCTGTAAGGCCAACCACCCCCACAACGTGCAGTCACAGGTGGTGGAGGCCTTCGTCCGCTGGCGGCAGCGCTTCGGGAAGCAGGCCACCTTCCTGAGCTTGCACAAGGGCCTGGAGGCCATGGAGGTGGACCCCTCGGTGCTCCAGCACATGCTGGAGTGATGCCACCCCGTCAGCACTGGGGAGGGGCCCAAGTCACTCGTGCTGAATCCTGACTCGCTCAGAGCAGGTGGATTTTTGTTTTTTTCTTTTCACTGATCCTTAGATGGAGAGAGAAAACAGTTTCTACTTGACTTTACTTAAAAAGCCAAATTACTCAGCAGATCTCCTACATTGGTTCAACAATTGATTGTTTTTAATTGCTTAAAGATTGTGTTTTAATTGTAGTTTTTAACTGTGCGGTTGTGTTTTAATAGACCAGTAAATCATAGTGGTCAAAAAAAAAAAAAACAACCACCATGTTATCACATCACATGCAGGTGTCCCACATATAAAACTCCACCCTCATGTTGCCTGGAAACTGAACTGTGGACTTTGCTATTCATAATGATGATGATAATAAACAGTGAATTACTATACATATACTGTGCTCCTTTCATGAGAAAGTGTGGTGTTTTTTCCTCATTCTTAAATTGCAGAGATTAAGGGTATATAATTACAGTATCGTTTCTTTGGAAGAGAATTGATAGTAACAATGAAATGCTTACTTTCCCCAGTCAACATAAACAGCTCAGGCAGGATGTCCATATTAAACATGAGACACCAAAGCTCCCTGCAAACACCAGTTCAAGTGCCAGCATGCACACCCGAGCCCTTCATCTTTAAAAGATTGCTTAAGAAAATCTTGTGCTGTTTATTTAAAACATTAAATTAGGGCAAAAGGGAGACTGTGGTCTTTCCATTAAGGCTGTCATGACTGAAGTGTGTTCCTGAGGAGAGCGATGGAGTCGTCTCATCTCACTTATCGCAACGTGTTGTTTATGAAATGCTTTCCTCTTTTCAAGGCTTTTTCCGATATGTGATCTCATCTGGTCCTCTCAACAATTCTGTGAGCAGATATACAATAGTGGTTGGCCTCCTCCTACAGAGAGATTGACAGCTGGCGTGAGTGAGCTAGAATGCTCCATGTGGCTTCTCTTCCTTTCCCTCTTGCTTGCTCAAAAGGGACAGGAAGAGTCCTGCTCCCACCTACTAGCTGCATTGCCTTCAGCAAGTTACTTGCCCTCCCTAAGCCTCGGTTTCCTCATTTGTAGAATGGGGAAATGACTGTACTCACCTCCAAGATCTCCCTGATGATTAAAGTAACAAAGTCTAGGCTCATCTAGAGCCTAGAGTAGTCAGCTCTTGGAAAATGGTATCTGTTCATTTGCTGCCATGGTGGAACATGTAGTTCACAAAGTGAAGAGTGCCTGAAGATGAGACTCAGAGGGGGAACTATGCCAATGCATTTAATTACCAACCTTTAAAATATGTGATTTTATTAACTCTACAATGGATCCAAATGAGAAAAGCATAAGCGAAAATTCCCTATCCGTGATCTGTCTTCATCAATAATTGGGCCATCTATTTAATGCTTTTTTTTTCCAACAGGAAAAAAATGTATACTTTTTATCTCCTTACATTATGAACACAAGTATATAGAGTGGTAGAGTTGAACAAGAAGCAGGTACTCAAAAAGGTGACCATGGTGTGTTGACATCCTGTCAGTCATCTGGTATCCATATCCCCTTTACTAGAAAGATCAGTTATTCCACAGCTCATTCATTCAATGAATGCGGTCCCAGAGGATCATCTACTAGCCTTATCAGCTCTAATTTTCCATCTTATCACTCAGCCAATAATTCATTATCTTGTAAGCCTCTCATACTTTTGTCCACATCCCTATACCCAGTGATAGGCTGTACTTCTATGGCATCTTCAATAAATTGCTTGTCATTTTGAATCTTGGACTCATTATTTGGCTCTCTTCCCCCTGGATTTCATAATAGAGAGTTGCTTTAGCTTTTGTTCTCACCACTCAGTCACATTTATGGATGAGTGAATATAGGTGGGCTCTGCTGTGTCTGGCTATCTGGCATCTTAGAAGTGGGTCTGATGATTAGCTGTATCTTGCACCCACCATTTGTAAGGAATCTGTCATGCACAAAGACACTTCTGTGCTCTGCCAGTAGTGAGAGACAATTAGTGAAGAATAAGGCTGTGAAGCGCTGACAGGGTCAAGGGGGCCATTAGAGCTCTGGCTTGTTGCCTTTAACAAGCAGGGTGTCTCCCCCTCCAAATGGCAGCCTCAACTCCCTGGGCCTGCTCATGTTCCTGCTGAAGTTCTGCAAAGTGGGAGAACAGAGCAGCTGAATCCCTGCCTCATTTTTACCCCTGGCTGTGAAGATCAGTGATTCTACATAGCGTCTGCCGGCCTCCCAAGAGAATTAAGGAGGTGAGCTGCCTGAAAAATTCCATGTGTTTTTGCGTGGAAGAATATTCTACAATTCCAGAGTCTGTCTATCCCCAAGAAAATTATCGATAAGTGTAGTGGGGCAGCAGGGCATTTGCAGAGATTAAAGAAACAACAAAATGTCAACAGTCTTCCTCCACCTTAGATTGGGGTGTTGCGGGGGGGTAAGTATGTGCAAGTGTGTGCATGCAAACATGAGTGCCTTCTAATGCTTTCAAATCTGTAACTTTTATTGAATTATCAACACAAGTAAAGTCCACATTCATTGCATCTGTTTGTAAAAAAGGAACAATGAATTATGGGGGGTGGGGAATAAGAACTATCCATATCCCCATCTTCCAAAGGTAACCTGTTAGATTCAGCTTTGCTCTGTCGTCCAGCAAGTTTCTCTGCCTGCACATTCTTTTTATAACAAGAATGGGGGGGTTATTGTACGTGCTGCTGTATTGTACATGTTTCCTTCAGTACCACTCTGTTCCCACACCAGTGGTTTCCCACATCCTTTGTGTTTGGAACACATGTTCGAGTCTCATAGTTTTAGCAACCTTTGAAGAGATTAGAAGCCACTTCACCAATGGTGATCACCATCAAAACATCCACCACTCCACTTTTTGCTTGGTCCCCCTTTAGCACCATGTCCCTGTCCGAGTGTAGCTCTTTACTGCCCATATTTTGTACTCTGATGCCCTCAAGTAAGAAAGCTGTAAAAAGAGCTAGGGATGTAGCTCAGTTTGTCCCCACTATGGCAGCCTTAACAACAAAATTGATGGCACACTTCTAAAGGGTTGGTAGACCTGTTTGCTACAATCTTACACAATAGCAGCAGCACGCCTCTCCTATACATAAATATGCCACTCCTTATTATCCCCTTCCCAATTGAGCGGATCTTTAGTTTTTCTTTGCTTTTTCATTATTATATACAATGATGTAGGCAGGCTTAGTGATGCACACTTGTAATTACAGCTACAGGGGAGGCTGAGACAGGAGGATCCAAGTTTAAGGCAAGTCTGTGTAACATAGTGACCCCTCTGTCTCAAAATTATAAAAGTATAAAAAGGGCTGGGGATTGGCTCAGTGCTAGAGCATTTGCCTAGTACATGTGAGGCCCTGGTTCAATACCCAGCCCTGCAATAAACAAACAATGATGCAAGGGAAGTCTCCATTGCAAAATGTCAACATTCATCGAGGGTACAATGAACCGGATCCCTGTTTTGTTTAACTCCAAACATGTTTTAATTTTGTTACCAATTAGATCATATTATAGCAAACAACCCCAACATGTATTGGCTTCAAACAACAAATGTGCTGGCTTAACACATTGTCACCCAGCCAATAATTCATTATCTTGTAAACCTCTCATACTTTTGTCCACATCCCTAAACCCAGTGATAGTCTGCACTTCTATGGCATCTTCAATAAACTGCTTGTCATTTTGAATCTTGGACTTACTATTTTGCTCTTTTCCCTCTGGATTTCATAATAGAGAGTTGCCTTAGCTTTTGTTCTCACCACTCAGAGCCACATTTATGGATGAGTGAGTGTAGGTGGGTTTAACACTTAGCTCACACTTAACTCAGGGTTCTGTGAGCAGCCTGGGCTGTTGGTGGAGGCCAATTCAGCTGACCTCTGCTGGGCTGGTTTGTGAATCTGTGGTCGGCTGAGGCTGGATGACCCAGAGTGGCTCCACTTGTGTGTCTGGCAAGGGGCAGGCATCTGCCTGGGGCCACAGAGGTGTCTAGGTCACGTGCTCTTACCCATCAGGCTTGCCCAGACTTCCTCATTTGGTGGTGGCAGCAAAGGTCACACAGGCAGCAAGAAGCAAGCCCTGGTTTGGCCTCCACTGGCCAAACTCTCTTTAAGCCTCTGTTGGCATTCCTTTTGCTGATATCCTGTTGGCCACGGGCAGTCACATGGGCAGCTGAGGGTCAATGTAGGAGAGCTCTACTCAAAGGCATGGAGAGAGGAGGGGAATAATCGGAGTCCTCTTTATGCAATCTACCACAGCCCATATTTTAAAACTGAGATTTCTGGCCCTATTGAAAAACAAAGTTTGGCTGCTCTGGTTCCCCCTCCTGATATCACTGGGCAAGCCCTTCCCAGCATGTCACCATCTCTCCAGTGACAGACCACTGTCCTCTACCCACCTCCTTCCTGTTTTTGCTTACGATCTGTCTCTAGAAATAGAGCCAGGATGATTCTTGGGATAAACTCCCACTAGGAAAATTTCTGGGTTTAAAGTTGCACATTTTTAAAAACTACTTTTGACTTTTTAAAACTTTTTCAAGTCAACTTTTTTTTTTTTTTTTTTTTGTCCAGGAAAATATAAGCAATCTGGTTTTTAAAACCATTTAGCCCCCACTAGGCTTTAGTGGCCCGCTGTGAAAGTTGCTGTTGGGGCGTGTGTGCACATCCAGCCCCACGCTCTCCTGAGGCAGCAGGAGGAATCTGCCTTTACCCCTTTCTCTGGGAATCCCCCCACTCCAAGTGGTAGTTTGGGATGGAGGCTCCTTTCATTTAGTTGTTCAGAGAGGCTACTATAATCCAGTCTGTCCGCTAAGTGGGGAGGTGAAAAGATGACCAATAAAAAAATCCCTGCCTCCTGGGGCTCATGGTTTGACCAGTGAGTCAGACATGAATCCAGCATGATGGGATCAAGGCCATACCTGAGTAAGCAGGACAGAGAAGGAACAGAGTGGAACCGTGGGAACAGAGGAGAACTGATTCCTTTGCCTTGCTTCTCAGGTGGTGGGAGGCCTGGGAAATTATAAGGCTCCACCACTCAGGCAACTTACTCCACCTTTTTGTGCAAATTTCCTCACATGTAAAATGTGTCATAATAGTGCTCACATATGTTTGCAGTGAGAATCCCATGAGCTAAAAGGTGCTGGGGATTGGCTCAGTGTCTGGCACAGAAAATGTTTCACTAGATCATTGAGCTGGATTATTTTTAGTTCTTGGGATTTTTTTTTTCCTAATATTCTTCACCCTCCCAGGACTCTGAGGAGTTTGAGGGTAAAGCCACCTTTTGCTAGGGTCTACGGAACAGCAATGGAAAGTGCATAGTCCTTCGGTGCATTATCAGGACTCTAAAGACCTATGAACTGGTACCACATATTCAGAATCTGGGTGGGAGTCTGATCCAACACTTGGCACTCATTTAATGAATCCCGACAGCCATGGCACAAATTCTTGCTGATTACAAAACACTGCCCAAGTTACTGGAGATCCAAAGATAAATAAGACATAGTCCCTGCCCCACAGGGTCTCAGCCTGGTGGGGAAACAAGAGCCAGCAACTATGACACTGTTTGGCCAACACAGAAGAGGGAGCAGTTATGTTGGCCACACAGGAGGTGACACTTCTAGTGAGCTTTTGTAAGTTCTATCCAAGTTAGTGTATTAGTCCCTGTGATGTTCTAGATATGAAATGTCCCTCAAAAGCTCATGTGAGACAGTGCAAGAATTTTCAGAGGTGAAATTATTAGATTACGAGTGTTATAACTTCATCCGTGGATTAATCCTCTGATACTGATTAATTGGGTGGTAACTGTAGGCAAGTAGGGTGTGGCTGGATGAAGTGGATCATGGGGGTGTGACTTTGGGATTGATATTTTGTCCCTGGTTATCGGAACTCTCTTTATTTCCTGGTCACCATGACCTGAGCTGTGACCCTGCACTGTGCCCTTCTGCCATGATGTCTTGCCTCACCTTGGGCCCAGAGGTATGGAGTTAGCCGACCATGGGCTGAACCTCTGAAACTGTGAGCCAAAATAAACTTTTGCTCCTCTAAGTCACTCTTGCCCCTCTAAGTCACTCTTGCCTTTTGATCACAGTGATACAAAGCTGACTCAAACGGTCCCCTTAGGGGAGATTAATGGACACTAGAATTCCATTTAATTTATTATACATCCAGTTTGACAAATGACATCCCTTGCCACAGCTCTGCAAAATGAATATACCTCCAAAAGCCTGTCTCAAAGCAATTTTTTTTTAAACAAAACCTAGTGACAAATGTTGTCCTCTTCAGTACCTCAAGACAGCAGTGATATGAAGAAGCATGTGGTTTGTTTCACCACAGTGCAATCAGGATCAGACTTCAGGTTTTAGACATTAGGAATATTTTTGGATTTTTCTTTATGTCATCCTTAGACTTTCTTCCTCTAAGACTCCAACAAACTCAAACTAAATGTTGCTGGCCTACAGGGAATGTTTTTAGTAAAATAATTTTCTATTTACTTCTTAGAACTACAAACAGCTCAGGAGAACAGGGACGTCTATCTTGTTGGCATTTACTGTTCTTATAGGAAAATTAAATTCTTATGAGGTTACGGTTCAGTGAGCCAATTTAGCTTTGTCTTTGCTTTGTTAAAACTTGTGCAGAACATATGGCAATAATTCTGGTAGCTATTGTTAATTCCAAGCACAGCCATGACATCCAGGTTTAATACTTAAAAAGAAAAAGAAAAAAAAAAAAGCAGACCCAACATCTGGGTAATATTCACATGTTTCCACTGCGTTTTCACATTTTATCTCTAGCCAGTGTTGTTTTAGAGTATCAAATTGCATTCTTGATGGGGAATTGTTATGGAAAATATAAAACGAGTTGGTTTTAACAAATAATTACTAGTCTTTCTCTTGATGACATGTAACCCTCCCCTTGTCAGCTTCTAGAAAACAAATTGATTTTGTGAGGCCTTTGCCAATATCAAAGGTCTTGGCATGACTTAGCTCACTGCTGATCCTGGGTCCAGGCTGAATGCCTACATATGCTTACTAATGAAGCCCAATCACAGATGGCAGTGAACTTTCTGCTCCTGATACATGCCTTGGCCAAGTATGAGGGGATCTGTCTAGAGGAGGTTTCTTTGAAGGCCCAGAATATCTGTATTAGACAGTGGTTCTTTTTCATCAGAGGACTTGAATACCTCCCTTTAAGAATATTAGAAAACTATGGAAACTTTCTTTAGAAAAACGTATGTGTGTGCACACACAAAACATTTGGCATGTAATTTTGAAGGGATTCCCAGTAATGCAATTCGTTCATTCCCCCGAACCCCAAATCTAAAAATTAGCAATGGGCCTCTGACACCAAATTTCATCAAAACCTGGACCTGAGTAGTCTTGTTTGGGTTTTAAATAGTATTTGGAGGCTTTGTGACCAATGGAATGGAGTCAAATATTTCTGTCAAACTATATAAGGATGTGAATCAGTATGAAGAGCTGACCCTGCATTTAGAACAAAGGTGGAGCCCTTTTTCTAAATCCTGGTCTTCATGCAGCTGATCACAGACCTTTTCCCCTATGGGAGGGTGGGCTGGTGGTCCTCCTGGCCCTACCTCTTGGAAAGGTAGGAGCTTGTAAACATGCCATGTATGACAATGTCTAGTTTCCAGGGACTTCTGAGTCCACTTCACCTCTTTAGAACCAGCGTCCCTACATGGGGAAGGAATGAGTCTTTTGTGCCTAACCCATGGAGGAAAGTTGATTTCACGGGGAAATGATATAGAGCTGCATTTATATGCTGGGAAGTTACTTCCAGCAAGGTCTTTTTGTCCAGCCATCTGCTTGAGTCAAGTTTTTGACAGCCTCTGGAAGTAGTAATTATTCCTACTCTGAAGCTGAGATCTGTGCTGGCTCTCTGCTGAGGGAGTGGACCCTTTGCTTACCCGTTGTCTATTGTCAAGAATCCTTTTGTCACTCAATATTCAGCTGCTGATTTTCCAGTGGACACTTTATCTTTGAGGCTATAAATAAACCCTCCCAAGACAAGTCGCCTCTTTATAAAAGTACAAAAGACAAAACACACTAGTCAATCTGGATATGATTTTATTCAAGCTGTTGCAGTTCAAGAACATTTGTTATTGAGGACTGTCTTAAAGAAAAGGAAGGAGACTTGGCTTTTATGGAGGCATATTAACAAGGGATTCTTTATCTCCGAGAGGAAGGATGGAGATGGGTCTTAGAATATTTGAGGGCTGGGTCATCCATTGTGGTAGTTAGTTGTGTTTTTTGTTTTGCTTTATTGTTTAGTTTGTTTTTTGAAACACAAAAGGGGATTACAGTTCTTTTAAATTTGTTGATTGACCCAAAATATTCATGAATTACACTGTGATATTTTACAATGTGATGTTTTGATTTATCACAGTAAGTAGTGACCAACTCATGGTAATTAACATATCCATCACCTTAAACTTTCTCCCTTAATCATCCAAGCTCTCAGGGAGTCCAAGGATCAAAAAAAGTTTAACTTTATTAAAAGGCATGTCTTTTTGAACTTTTAATGGCTTAGTTGTGTTTTTCCCCCTGAGGGCTGTGTGCTGGGAGCTTGGTCCTCCTGGGGTGCTGACCAACCTGCTGCAATGTTTAAGAGGTGAACCCCGTGGGAGGTCCTTGCCTTGAGGGCTCTGCCCTCAGAAGAAGTTATGGCCCTTCTTGTGGGACCCTGAATTCCTTAGAGAATAAGTTGTTAAAAGAGCAAGCTCAGCCTCTGAATTGAGCCCTGAATTGATCTCTGGTTTCTTCCAGTGATGAGAGTCTCCCTCTCACGACTCTCCTGCCTGTATGCAGGGGACTGCATTGACACTTATGCTAGCTCCTTATTTAATCTGGGTAAAGAAAAACAAATGGCCTGCATGACCACAGATAAATAAGAGGAAAGGAAACAAAGCTGTTCTTACCTTCCTAGAGACCCCGAGAATGAGGGAACAATTTTCAGGTAGGCCAACCAAGGACCCTTTTCCTGTAACTTACAGAATGTGTCGGGCTTGAACAGGTGGCGGGGATCTAGCAGTCAATGCAACAGTCCAGAATTTCAGCCCCGTGGAGTTCCCTGCCATAGAGAAACATAATGTCATAAAGGGCAGGGAGGGACAGCAGAAGGAGTGACACAGCCTGAAGTCAAAGGAGACCTCAAAGAAGGGTCAGAAGGAAAAATCTGAAGGAGGAGAAGCAGGAGCCACACTGAGGCCCTAGCAGAGGTAGCAGTATAAGGTGAAAGTCCTGAGGTGGAGGCTGTTAAAATAACTAATTGGGATGCCATTAGGCTGAGTGGACCCCAGCACCCGGGTTTCCTGCATAAGACCAAAATCCAACACAGGAAAAAAGTAAAGCCGAACTTAAACTTGACCATCAGAAACCACCAACTATCTTTTACCTAGAGTCTTTACCAATCCGGAACTGCCAACTAACCGCAAAACAGAGCCTGTCCACCTTAACCAACCAGGTGTCTTCTCTCTCTGCTACCGTGAACTCCTCATGGGTTCCCCTCTTCCTGCCTCGGTGGGGCTGCAGCTTCTGGCAGCCTGGAGCTGCTTCCTCCGTGAGTGGTTGACATGCACTTGTTAAAATGTCAACCTAAGTGTATCCTTTAACAGAACTTTTCAAGTATTTGCAAGGAATATGAAGGAGGCCAGGGTGGCCAGAGTGCAGGGGGCAAAAGGGAGAGCAGTGGGGGCTGGGGGCTGAGAGATGGGGGAGCCGAGGGTGCAGAGTGGTGTGGACAGTTCTGATCTTCGATTCTACTCAGGGGGGATGGAAGGTGCGGGTGGTTTGGGGCAGAGGCATGGTGTCTTCTACCCATCTTCAAAGGATCACTCTAGCCAACGTTTTAAGAACACTGAAACAGGAAACCAGAGAGCACGCTGTTGCCCTGTTCTCCAGAAGACTGGGCTCCAGTCAAGGTGGTCATGGTGGAGTGTGAGGGATGCTGTGCTTTACTGCTCAGGTCCCTTCAGGAGTTAAAGGCCAGGCCTCCAGCAGGTGACAGGGTTCTGGCTAAGGGCCTTCTGCTGTCAGCCATCTTCATGAATTGCCTCTGAGGAAGAGCTTGTCTTGTCCAATAGTGTCCCCCTTCCCAGGGACAGCCTGCAAGAAGTGATCTGTCAGCGAAGGGTGCAAAGGTCTGGCTCCTCACCTCTGCGCAAGAGAACTCCTAAAGGACCTCCCAGCCCAGAGGTCCTCAGGGAGTCAGCTCAGGCCTTGGTGGTGGAGTTGCGTCACAGCCTATTGTCTTCCTCTGTCCAAGCCTCTTTTCTCCCTTTATTAAGGCATTCATGCCAAGAGCACCCCTTGGTAAACTTTCTGTCCCCTGAACTCCATTTCAGAATCAGCTTCCAAGGGTGCACAACTAGCAGCATTGAGGTGGTGGACAGGGGTCAGGTTCTGAAGACATTTCAACACGTTTTGGATGTGATATTTCAAGAGAAAATTCAATTATGATACAGAAGTTTTGTCCTAAAAAAATGGAAGGGTGAATCATTATTGAATGACCTGAGAAAGACCACTGGAAAGCAGAATTTTGTGTGTGTTGTTGGGACAGGGATGTGGGAATAGAGGAGGAAGATAGGGCATATATTAGAAATAAAACAAACTCAGGGTTTAGAGATGTAGATCAGTGGTGGAGTGTGTGTTTAGCATACCCAGGCCCTGGGTTCAATCCTCAGCACTGCCCCCAAAACAACTTGAGGTATGTGACTCAGTAGTGAAGCATGTGCCTAGTATATACAAGGCCTTGGGTTCAGTCCCCAGTGTGTGTGAGCACGCAAACACACACACACACACAGAGCACACACACTGAATATGTAGTAAAAGTCCCAATATCATTTCCAGAAACACAATCTTAACTTTGACTTTGAATACCTCCAACATTACACAGTTATATAGGTAAAATCTGTTGCATTGCTATTTCATTTAATTTGAGAAACATCAAAGTAATTAGTTACAGAAAATGAAAATACCCATGTTCAATCATTGTTCAGTAGTTGTTAAATCATAGAGATCTAGGGTGTAAGTGGCTTTACCATGGAAAAAGGCTAGGCATTGGTACATCCACCATATTTTTTTTATCTACAAGAACTTTATAATCCATAGTACAGTCATGGGCTCCCATGAGCTTTTAAAAAGAAGCAAAGCTTTTTGCAAACTATATATATCACATACCCTGAGGCTAATCCTAAAATAACCTTGAAGTAAATCCCAATGACATGACACCACCTTGTGCAGGTACAGTTCTGAGAAAATTCACAGTGAAGAGCAAGTTCATCAGAGAGGCCTGAGGTCAAGGAGATGAAACTTGAGCTGGGGCTTGACCAAGCTGGTGGAAGTGGAAAGTCTGGGGAGAATTTCAGAGGAAAGAGAATCAGAGAAGGCCCAGAGGTGAAGACTGGGAAGACGTGCACTAGCATAGTTGTGACCAGCCTGCCTCCCGTAAAGTGAGGTTGACTAAATCAGGTGGGGCCAGTGAGAGGACTTTTAAAACCAGCCCAGGAGTTTGGATTTTACCTTTGAGATTACCAGGGAAATAGAAGAAATCTCAAAACCTTTAAGGCACCAACATGCACTGCGAATCTTCAAAAAGGAAATGTGCAATATTTCCCAAACTTATTTAATATTAGAACCTTTCTTTGCATGACTCCATCTATTAATATCTTTGGAAAGATTTATTCTACAGACACATTGAGGTAGAGGCCATTCAACCTTGAAAGACTCACAGGTAGCAAAAATAACCAGGAGTTTTTTAAAGGTTACAAAACAGTGTCTTGGGTGATATGCAAACATTAATTTATTCTTCTTCTCCCACAACTTATCCACACTGTTAATAACACGTTATATTATGGGACACTCGGAAAGGGAAACATGGTTTTCTGGAACCTTCTTTTCCTTCTTTAATGGTTGATAATCTGTCACATTTTTTATCATGACTCTAGTCTCCTTGCAAAATTTGAGTTGGTGTTGTACAGCATTTAGTTCACGCAGTAAGTGCTTGTTCTTCAGCAGGCAGGGGACACTCTCAGGACATTTCCAGATGCCAGGTGGCAGCTATCTGATGAGCACAAAGGAACTGGTTTTGTTCCAAGTGGGGAAAGCTCTCTGTTGCCTTAGACATTCTTTCTCTGTCCCTACTCTTGCCAGAACTTTCTATGTTTTGGTATCATCTCACTTGGGTTCTCTTGTGCTGACTCTGGTGCCTTCCCTACTAAAACACCTGGTAATTGAACTTGGCTTTTATCTTCCCTTCATTCTACTTCAAAAAATATATCAAAAAATGGGCATCCAGCAAGTCTTTTACCTTGGTTTAGCCACATGCCCCAACCAGGAATGGTACAAAATCCTCCAGTCCTCTGCTGGGTGGCTTTTGAAAATGTTTTGAGGAATTTTTTGGAGGGGGATTATCACCATGCATTGATGGGAAGACAGGAGTGGCTCTATTGCTATGTGAGGGGCAGGGACTGGGGACAGTAGGTATACTTCATTATCCATGATAATCCTACACATTAAAAGCTAATCTACCCAAAATACCAGTGATGCCCCAGTGATAACTTCTATATGGTCATTTAGATACAACTTTAACATCTATGCCATTATTAGTTTACTATTTTTCTTTAAATTAACTCACTTTAAAAATTTTTTTTCTTTACTTCAAGCAATAGTTTATTTGAAAAAAATGAGTCAATATTGTTCTTTATGTATTTTAGAGTACACATAACAATAAATACCGAATGACTAACATAAAATATGGTTTTTTAAGTTTGGGAACACTGGGCCCATCTTATGACCACATATCTTGTTGGGCTTATGTACATTTAGCTTTATATATATTTTTCTCCTGAATGTTTTCTCTTTTGAAAGGATAAGCAAGTACCACTGATAGACTCTTCAGTATGAGCATTACAAGAGCAAAGGTCGCATATTTAATTCCACAAAAAGATAATTTGTTTTATATAAAGAAGCCTATTCCCCTGGCAAGGACGGTATCTTTGACCCAAGTCAATGGCCTCTTTGCTGGTTCCAAAGCCAAAGATAAAATGAGGCTCACTTGGCCTTTACCCCTTGAAATGTAGGCTTGGCGAGATTAGGCCTATGTCTTGGGACCCTACCTTTCCTAACGCAAAGTCTGACACTTCATGGTTCATCAAAGTCTCCACAAATGATTGAAAGCCTGAACAAATGAATGTGTGCTTCCCCCACAATCCTGGACAAATAATGAAGGACTATTGCCATAGACTCAAAAATGTCTCACACACATTTCTTAGGTAAGTTATATAACTTCTATATAACTGCTATAACTTCTCTCTGCTTTCAGTGTCTTTATCTCTGAAATAGTGGTAATAGTAGAACCAACCTCATAGCACTGTTTTGAATAGTCAGTGAGATGCTGATTATAAAGTCAGGCACAGGATATACACTATGGAAACATTTGATAAATGAATGAATGAATGAATGAATGAAGGCTACCTGGCTTGTACTTAGGTTTTCAGTGTTTGTTGAAAAAGCAAATCAACAAATGCTGAGCTGTTATGTTCCTACACTCTACATCCTTGTGCAAAGCTGTCCCCAGGGGCAGCAGCAGATGCTGAAGCAGAACATCCTGACCTCTAGTGAGGGAGTTCCAGTTCAGTTCTGAGCACAGAAAGAGCTTTTCCAGAGCACAGAACCTAGGGAAACGGCCCCCACCCCCAGTTACTGGCTGCACAGGAACTGGTATTTATTTAGAGCAATGCTAGAACATGTCCAATTAACTAAATTCCTGCTCCGTCTCACCTGACTCATTCTGCAGGAATGCAACAAGGACTTAGAGGCTGCTTTTACTAAAAACACGGACTCTTCACTTGAGCCTGCAAAAGTGGAAAACTTGGCATCTCTGCCTCCATTTTGCATCTGTCTCTTTTGCTCTGAGTCATCTTGGATTCCAGGAACAACAGGTCTGACCCATAAACATCTTGTGAGGAGTTGAAACTACCCCTCCCCACAGGCGATAGCAATTTTCTGCCCCACCTGACCAATCCTGAGAGAATGGTAAATCAGACCAAGACACCTTGACTATTTGTACTTCTGGTCTACCCTGTCTATGTAATCTGGGAGCTCATGTCAGGATCCCCTGAAGACAGGGCTGGAAACTCTGGTCCACTGTCTTCTCAGTAGAGCCATGCTAATTAAAGTTTCTGTGTTTCACCATTTTGTTTGTTTGTTTGTTTGGTTGGTTTTTGGGGCAAGTGGCCAAGTCTTCTTTGTTGGGACCCCCAGAGTTGGGCCTCTGGCTTAGGACTCTGGTAACAGTAACTAAGTATTTCTACACAACGAGCATGGAGATGCAGGGAAGGGGGGACAGGAAAAGAAGCAGCAGACGTGGAGCATCTGTTAGGCACCACATACATAGAAGGGAGTCAGACTGTTAGAAATACTGGGGTGCTGTGATCAATCAAGCATGCTCAGAAGTAGTTCGGTGAGGCAAACAATTTCTGCAGAAGGGCGAGCTACCAAAGAAAATCTAGCAAGCAAGCACACTTGGGCAGGCAGTTTGCCTGTTTTTAGCCCTATACAGACCTGCTCCCTTCTCTGATAGGAGGACCTCAGGGTTCAGTCTATGCAATTGGCTAATTTCAAAATTGGGAAGGGGTATAGCTAAAATGGCTACGATTGATCTCAAAATGTCTATATTTGGATCTGACATCCCAATTAAGGCTAAATACTATATTTTGAAAATGGATCACCAAACTTGCCATTTCCTACACAAGTATGTTGTGTCATTTAATCCTCTGAAATTCTGGGAGTCAGGGTCTTAGCCTTATTTCCTTTATTTTATAGACTGGAAAACCAATCTTCTAAGAAGTTAACTCAGCATGGTCATTTGGTTAAAATACAAAGCAGTACCCACATTTGAACTCAGAGTCATTTTAGCTGTTTTCTATAAACCCCCTGATGTACTGCCAAGGGGGTTTCTCAGAATGGGTATTGTAGCTGCACTTCAAAATGTGCCCAGCCAACCAGCTGGATTTTTGGTGTCAGGATCTCTCTTGTCATTGTTACAGAGAATTAGCAAATGACATTAATTAAATAGATGATCTTTACCAGCTCCCACCTGCCACCAGCCATCAAGTTCATGTGAAACAGCAGCACAAAGGAAAGTTATAGTCACTGCCCTGTGGGATTTAGTCAGCACCCAAGATAACTCCATCTGAGACAGTCTGGACCGAGTGCAGCATAGGTTTTTAAATAGACTGTGTCTCATGACTAAAGGGAAAGAGCCATTCAAGACCTTGCTTGAACAACCTTTTGCATAAGAAAGTACAGGAAAAGTTGGATTCTCAGCAAAAAAAAAAGAGAGACCTATTTCTCTGAGCAGGTGGATCCCACATTTCATGTTGGCAATACTGATTTTAGAGAAATGATTTAAATTTTCCTTTTCCCAAAATTATGGAGGCGAATACTATGATACTGTCTCAGTATCTGTGTGGTCCAGGGAGTGTTCTGACTTTATTCAACCATACAACATGTGAACTCCTCCTTGACTTGAATCCTCTTTGCTCTCCATCTCCACCCCGATCCCTCTCTTCTGTCCCCAGGGAGTTTATGCCAAAACTATTTTCAAAGTAAAATGTCATTAGCCTATTCTACCCTCTGAGGAATAATCCTTCTGCCCTTGAGAGATGACTGTTACTGCATCCTGCTTTCCAAACAATCTTATTAAGTCATTCACAGGATTGGGAAATGGCCTATCATCTGAATTTGTTAATTCTGGTGAAGATTATCTGAGGTCACTGTTGGTCAATCTGAAGTCTGAGCTCCCAAATAAAAGTCAGAGAATTCCCTTCCCAGCTCCATTGTCTGTGAAATAAACCAGGATAGTCTCCCCTGTAATGTAGGACTTGCTTGGGCAGTAATGGTCTTGAAGTCACCTAACTTGTCCTTTGCATATTAGCTTCTTGTTCCTCCTCTTTGACCAACATTTTAAATTCTAAAGAAAAGCAGTCCCTAAATGATTAAGGTATTAATTGCTAGAGTTAGCTATTCCTAAGAAAAGGCACAAGAAAAACATGGGTTGTGAGACCTCCTAATCTATCTTAATGTAGATTTCCATAACCAAGAACAGCTGGTGACCTTCATATAAGTTCAGAATGTGTATTAAGGAAATTGACCCCTGCAGGATTAACGATTACTCTAGTGCCCACCCATTTGTGGCTAAAAACACACCTCTTTAAATTTCCCATACAAGTTCTTTGCTTACAGTCACTAGCTAAGATGGTATGTCCAAGACAGGAGTCTGGTATCTTCCAACTTGCTGGCTTGTGGCCAATAAGGCTCTTTCCTTTCCAATTACTTTGTTTCTTGAGTCCCTGGTTTCGTGGGTGACAGCTGAACCAGACGTTTTACCATTACAGTCTCAGCATTTAAGCTTCATAGTGAGAGTTTCAGGCACAGACCTGTGTGTAGATGCTGTAACTGCTGGAATTTCCAGGCCCAACAGCACCAGCTGTTGGCACCGATGGGTAGGAAAAATGAAAGAGAGAAATAATTTTCTCTTCACATTTTCATATTTCCTAGTTGAGAATGGACCCCTGTCACAAAAAGGCAGATTAACAAGAGAGAAAAACAACAAAAGTTTAATAACATGGATACATGGGAGATGCTCAGGAAAAAGTGAGTCAGTCTCAAAAACATTGCTTTGAGTTCAGGCTTAAATTCCATGTCTCCAGAACAAAGAAAGAAGGGTGTAAGGTTCTGCCTGATTATGACAAGGTGGTTTGGAAATGCACTATAAACAAGCAAGATTTCTTGTGCAGATTGAAATCACTGCCTTCTCCAATGCTGTGAATTTCTAAGCATTTAGAGTCATTCTTCCCTTCTTGATGCAGAGAGGAAGTACTTTTTTTTTTTCATGTATTTATTGATCAATTGTTTTTTTTTAATTTAATTTTATTTTTTATTATTATTAGTTGTTCAAAACATTACAAAGCTCTTGACATATTTATTGATCAATTGTATATCATCTTCTGAGAAGTGTCTATTCAGTTCCTTGTCCCATTTCTTTTTTTTTTTTTTAATTTTTTATTGTTGGCTGTTCAAAACATTACATAGTTCTTGATATATCATATTTCACAATTTGATTCAAGTGGGTTATGAGCTCCCATTTTTACCCCATATACAGATTGCAGAATCACATCAGTTGCACATACATTGATTTACATATTGCCATACTAGTGTCTGTTGTATTCTGCTGCCTTTCCTATCCTCTACTATCCCCCCTCCCCTCCCCTCCCCTCCCCTCTTCTCTCTACCCCCTCTACTGTCATTCATTTCTCCCCCTTGTATTATGTTTCCCTTTCCCCTCACTTCCTCTTGTATGTAATTTTGTATAACCCTGAGGGTCTCCTTCCATTTCCATGCAATTTCCCTTCTCTCTCCCTTTCCCTCCCACCTCTCATCCCTGTTTAATGTTAATCTTCTTCTCATGCTCTTCGTCCCTACTCTGTTCTTAGTTACTCTCCTTATATCAAAGAAGACATTTGGCATTTGTTTTTTAGGGATTGGCTAGCTTCACTTAGCATAATCTGCTCTAATGCCATCCATTTCCCTGCAAATTCTATGATTTTGTCATTTTTTAATGCAGAGTAATACTCCATTGTGTATAAATGCCACATTTTTTTTATCCATTCATCCATTGAAGGGCATCTAGGTTGGTTCCACAGTCTAGCTATTGTGAATTGTGCTGCTATGAACATCGATGTAGCAGTGTCCCTGTAGCATGCTCTTTTTAGGTCTTTAGGGAATAGACCGAGAAGGGGAATAGCTGGGTCAAATGGTGGCTCCATTCCCAGCTTTCCAAGAAATCTCCATACTGCTTTCCAAATTGGCTGCACCAATTTGCAGTCCCACCAGCAATGTACAAGTGTACCCTTTTCCCCACATCCTCGCCAGCACTTGTTGTTGTTTGACTTCATAATGGCTGCCAATCTAACTGGAGTGAGATGGTATCTTAGGGTGGTTTTGATTTGCATTTCTCTGACTGCTAGAGATGGTGAGCATTTTTTCATGTACTTGTTGATTGATTGTATGTCCTCCTCTGAGAAGTGTCTGTTCAGGTCCTTGGCCCATTTGTTGATTGGGTTGTTTGTTCTCTTATTGTCTAATTTTTTGAGTTCTTTGTATACTCTGGATATTAGGGCTCTATCTGAAGTGTGAGGAGTAAAGATTTGTTCCCAGGATGTAGGCTCTCTATTTACCTCTCTTATTGTATCTTTTGCTGAGAAAAAACTTTTTAGTTTGAGTAAGTCCCATTTGTTGATTCTAGTTATTAACTTTTGTGCTATGGGTGTCCTATTGAGGAATTTGGAGCCCGACCCCACAGTATGTAGATCGTAGCCAACTTTTTCTTCTATCAGACGGCGTGTCTCTGATTTGATATCAAGCTCCTTGATCCATTTTGAATTAACTTTTGTGCATGGCGAGAGAAAGGGATTCAGTTTCATTTTGTTGCATATGGATTTCCAGTTTTCCCAGCACCATTTGTTGAAGATGCCATCCTTCCTCCATTGCATGCTTTTAGCCCCTTTATCAAATATAAGGTAGTTGTAGTTTTGTGGATTGGTTTCTGTGTCCTCTATTCTGTACCATTGGTCCACCCGCCTGTTTTGGTACCAGTACCATGCTGTTTTTGTTACTATTGCTCTGTAGTATAGTTTGAAGTCTGGTATCGCTATACCGCCTGATTCACACTTCCTGCTTAGCATTGTTTTTGCTATTCTGGGTCATTTATTTTTCCATATGAATTTCATGATTGCTTTCTCTATTTCTACAAGAAATGCCGTTGGGATTTTGATTGGCATTGCATTAAACCTATAGAGAACTTTTGGTAATATCGCCATTTTGATGATGTTAGTTCTGCCTATCCATGAACAGGGTATATTTTTCCATCTTCTAAGATCTTCTTCTATTTCTCTCTTTAGGGTTCTGTAGTTTTCATTGTATAAGTCTTTCACCTCTTTTGTTAGGTTGATTCCCAAGTATTTTATTTTTTTTGAAGATATTGTGAATGGAGTGGTTGTCCTCATTTCCATTTCAGAGGATTTGTCGCTGATATACAGGAATGCCTTTGATTTATGCGTGTTGATTTTATATCCTGCCACTTTGCTGAATTCATTTATTAGCTCTAATAGTTTCTTTGTAGACCCTTTTGGGTCTGCTAGGTATAGAATCATGTCATCTGCAAATAGTGATAATTTAAGTTCTTCTTTTCCTATTTTGATGCCTTTAATTTCTTTCGTCTGTCTAATTGCTCTGGCCAGTGTTTCGAGAACTATGTTGAACAGAAGTGGTGAGAGAGGGCATCCCTGTCTTGTTCCAGATTTTAGAGGGAATGCCTTCAATTTTTCTCCATTCAGAATGATGCTAGCCTGAGGCTTAGCATAGATTGCTTTTACAATATTGAGGTATGTTCCTGTTATCCCTAGTTTTTCTAGAGTTTTGAACATAAAGGGATGCTGTACTTTGTCGAATGCTTTTTCCGCATCTATCGAGATGATCATATGGTTCTTATTTTTAAGTCTATTGATGTGGTGAATAACATTTATTGATTTCCTTATATTGAACCAGCCTTGCATCCCAGGGATGAATCCTACTTGATCATGGTGCACAATTTTTTTGATATGTTTTTGTATCCGAGTGGCCAGAATTTTATTGAGGATTTTTGCATCTAGGTTCATTAGAGATATTGGTCTGTAGTTTTCTTTCTTTGAAGTGTCTTTGTCTGGTTTAGGTATCAGGGTGATGTTGGCCTCGTAGAATGAATTTGGAAGTTCTCCCTCTTTTTCTATTTCCCGAAGTAGCTTGAAAAGTATTGGTATTAGTTCCTCTTTAAAGGTTTTGTAAAACTCTGCTGTATACCCATCCGGTCCTGGGATTTTCTTAGTTGGTAGTCTTTTGATGGTTTCTTCTATTTCCTCAATTGATATTGGTCTGTTTAGGTTGTCTATATCCTCCTGACTCAATCTGGGCAGATCATATGACTTAAGAAATTTATCTATGCCTTCACTATCTTCTAATTTATTGGAGTATAAGGATTCAAAATAATTTTTGATTATCTTCTGTATTTCTGAAGTGTCTGTTGTGATATTGCCTCTTTCATCCCGTATGTTAGTAATTTGAGTTCTCTCTCTTCTTCTCTTCGCTAGCATGGCTAAGGGTCTGTCGATTTTGTTTATTTTTTCAAAGAACCAACTTTTAGTTTTGTCAATTTTTTCAATTGTTTCTTTTGTTTCGATTTCATTAATTTCAGCTCTGATTTTAATTATTTCTTGCCTTCTACTTCTTTTGCTGTTGTTTTGCTCTTCTTTTTCTAGGATTTTGAGATGAAGTATGAGATCATTTATTTGTTGGTTTTTTTCTTTTTTTAAGGAATGAACTCCAAGCAATGAATTTTCCTCTTAGAACTGGTTTCAATGTGTCCCATAGATTCCGATATGTTGTGTCTGTGTTTTCATTAATCTCTAAGAATTTTTTAATTTCCTCCTTGATGTCTTCTATAACCCATTGATCATTCAGTAACCTATTGTTCATTCTCCAAGTGATGTATTCTTTTTCCTTCCTTCTTTTATTGTTGATTTTCAGTTCCATTCCATTATGATCAGATAGGATGCATGGTATTATCTCTACTCCTTTATATTGTCTAAGAGTTTCCCTGTGACATAATATATGATCTATTTTTGAGAAGGATCCATGTGCTGCTGAGAAAAAAGTGTAACTGCTTGATGTTGGGTGGTATATTCTATATATGTCAATTAAGTCTAGGTTATTAATTGTGTTATTGAGTTCTATAGATTCCTTATTCAACTTTTGTTTGGAAGATCTGTCCAGTGGTGATAGAGGTGTGTTGAAGTCTCCCATGATTATTGTATGGTGGTCTATTAGACTCTTGAACTTGAGAAGAGTTTGTTTGATGAACATAGCTGCACCATTGTTTGGGGCATATATATTTATGATTGTTATGTCTTGTTGGTGTATGGTTCCCTTGAGCAGTATGTAGTGTCCCTCTTTATCCCTTTTGATTAACTTTGGCTTGAAATCTATTTTATTTGATATGAGTATGGATACTCCTGCTTGTTTCCGAAGACCATATGAGTGATATGATTTTTCCCAACCTTTCACCTTCAGCCTATGTATGTCTTTTCCTATCAAATGCGTCTCCTGTAGGCAGCATATTGTTGGGTCTTGTTTTGTGATCCATTCTACTAGCCTGTGTCTCTTGATTGGTGAGTTTAAGCCATTAACATTTAGGGTTATTATTGAGAAATGGGTTGTTGTTCCAGCCATATTTTTTTATTTATGTTACTAAACATGGTTTGTCTTCCTCTTTGATTATTTTCCCCCCTTTAGTGTCCTACCTCCCACTGTTGGTTTTCATTGTTATTTTCCATTTCCTCTTCCTGTAATATTTTGCCAAGGATGTTTTGAAGAGATGGTTTTCTAGCTGCAAATTCTTTTAACTTTTGTTTATCGTGGAAGGTTTTAATTTCATCTTCCATCCTGAAGCTTAATTTCGGTGGAAACACAATTCTTGGTTGGAACCCATTTTCTTTCAGTGTTTGAAATATGTTATTCCAGGATCTTCTAGCTTTCAGAGTCTGTGTTGAAAGATCAGCTGTTATCCTGATTGGCTTACCCCTAAATGTGATCTGCTTCCTTTCTCTTGTAGCTTTTAAAATTCTCTCCTTATTCTGTATGTTGGGCATCTTCATTATAATGTGTCTAGGTGTGGGTCTCTTATGATTTTGCACATTCGGCGTCCTGTAGGCTTCTAGGATTTGGGGTTCTGTCTCATTCTTCAAGTCTGGGAAGTTTTCTCGTATTATTTCATTGAATAGGTTGCTCATTCCTTTGGTTTGAAACTCTGTCCCCTCCTGTATCCCAATGACTCTTAAATTTGGTCTCTTGATGTTATCCCATATTTCTTGGATGTTCTGCTCATGGTTTCTTAACAGTCTTGCTGAGCTGTCTATGTTCTTTTCAAGTTGAAATACTTTATCTTCATTGTCTGATGTTCTGTCTTCTAAGTGTTCTACTCTGCTGGTAGTATTCTCAATTGAGTTTTTAAGTTGGCTTATTGCTTCCTGCATTTCTAGGATTTCTGTTTGTTTGTTTTTTATAACCTCTATTTCCCTGTATAGTTGATCTTTTGCTTCTTGGATTTGTTTATGTAATTCATTGTTGAAGTGATCTTTCATTGTCTGATTTTGCTGTTTGATGTCTTCCTTGAGACTCCAGATCATCTGAAGCATGTATATCCTGAATTCTTTATCTGACATTCCATCTGCTGCAGCTATTACCTCTTCTAACGTTGAGTTGACCTGCATTGCTTGTGGTCCTTTCTTTCCTTGTCTCTTCATACTGTTCGCGTTCCTTTCTATTTGGTGAAACTGTTGTGCTATTGAATTTTCCCCCTATATATTTATATTGGTCTTGTATAGTTGCAAAGTCTCCCTCGCAGGCGCGGGCGGCGGCTCTGCCCCTCCTCCAATTGGGGCAATGTGCCTACCACGCCGGGAGGCCGCTGGGCCTGCTCTGCCGGTCGGTAGCAGGTCCGCCGACCTTGTAGGCGCAGGCGGCGGCTCTGTCCCTCTGCGGGCCGCTAGGCTTGTTCTGTCGGTGGTCGCAGTTCTGCCTACCTTGCAGGCGCGGGGGCGGGGGCGGCTCTACCCTTCCTCAGGCCACTGGGCCTGTTCTGTCTCTCGGTTGCAGGTCTGGCCTGTTCTGATGGTGGTCACAGTTCCGACTACCTTGCAGGAGCGGGGGGGAGGGGGCGGCTCTGCCTCTCAGCAGGCCGCTGCTCCTCTTCTGCCGGTGGGTCGCAGGCCCGCCTACCTTGCAGGAGTGATTGGAAGCTCTGCCCCTCCGCGGGCCACTGGGCCTTTTCTGTCGGTTGTCACAGTTCTGTCTACCTGGCAGGCGCGGGGGGTGGGGGGCGGCTCTGCCCCTCAGCAGGCCGCTGGGCCTGTTCTGTGGGTGGTCACACTTCCCTCTACCTTGCCGGCGCAGGGGGAGGGGGCGGCTCTGCCTCTCAGCAGGCCAGTGCTCCTCTTCTGCCGGTGGGTCACAGGCCCGCCTACCTTGCAGGAGTGATTGGAAGTTCTGTCCTGCCGCGGGCCACTGGGCCTTTTCTGTCGGTGGTCACAGTTCCACCTACCCGGCAGGCGCAGGGGGTGGGGGGCGGCAGGCCGCTGGGCCTGCTCTGTGCGTGGTCACAGTTCCCTCTACCTTGCTGGTGCAGGGGGAGGGGGCGGCTCTGCCTCTCAGCAGGCCGCTGCTCCTCTTCTGCCGGTGGGTCGCAGGCCTGCCTACCTTGCAGGAGTGATTGGAAGCTCTGTCCCGCCCCGGGCCACTGGGCCTTTTCTGTAGGTGGTCACAGTTCCACCTACCCGGCAGGCGCAGGGGGTGGGGGGCGGCAGGCCGCTGGGCCTGCTCTGTGCGTGGTCACAGTTCCCTCTACCTTGCTGGTGCAGGGGGAGGGGGCGGCTCTGCCTCTCAGCAGGCCGCTGCTCCTCTTCTGCCGGTGGGTCGCAGGCCTGCCTACCTTGCAGGAGTGATTGGAAGCTCTGTCCCTCCCCGGGCCACTGGGCCTTTTCTGTAGGTGGTCACAGATCCCCTACCTGGCAGGCGCGGGGGTGTGGGGCAGCTCTGCCCCTCAGCAGGCCACTGGGCCTGCTCTGTGCGTGGTCACAGTTCCCTGTACTTTGCCGGCGCAGGGGGAGGGGGCGGCTCTGCCTCCCAGCAGGCTGCTGCTCCTCTTCTGCCGGTGGGTTGCAGGCCCGCCTACCTTGCAGGAGTGATTGGAAGCTCTGTCCCGCTGCGTGCCACTGGGCCTTTTCTGTCGGTGGTCACCTTTCCACCTACCTGGCTGGCGCGGGGGATGGGGGGCGGCTCTGCCCCTCAGCAGGCCGCTGGGCCTGCTCTGTGCATGGTCACAGTTCCCTCTACCTTGCCGGTGCAGGGGGGAGGGGGCGGCTCTGCCCCTCAGCAGGCCGCTGGGCCTGCTCTGTGCGTGGTCACAGTTCCCTCTACTTTGCCGGCGCAGGGGGAGGGGGCGGCTCAGCCTCTCAGCAGGCTGCTGCTCCTCTTCTGCTGGTGGGTCGCAGGCCCGCCTACCTTGCAGGAGTGATTGGAAGCTCTGTCCCGCCCCGGGCCACTGGGCCTTTTCTGTAGGTGGTCACAGATCCCCTACCTAGCAGGCGCGGGGGGTGTGGGGCGGCTCTGCCCCTCAGCAGGCCACTGGGCCTGCTCTGTGCGTGGTCACAGTTCCCTGTACTTTTCGAGAGGAAGTACTTTTACAAACAGAGATTTCCTTCATACATGTAAATTCTCAGAAGTTTTCAGCGTTTTTCTTCTGTCTGCAGTTTTCCAAAATAACCAGCTCAAGATAATCCTTATGTGAAAGAGGCATATGTGGGTGATGTATTCTGATGTTCCACAGTCATATTTTCGAGTGGCATGTCCTGAATCCCATCAGTACCTCACATCAAGCTACCATGATTTCCTTTTCTTTTTAACTCAAGGAATGTCTCCAAGGTTTACTTCTCACTTGCTACTTCAAACTTTCCTGCTCTTATCTGATTCATTTAGTCATTCAACCAACAATTGCTTTTAGTACATTCTATGTGCCAGACAAGGTAAACCCAGGTGAGGGCTACCATGGTGAAAAAAACAAACAGGTCCTGTCCCCATGGCATTTGTGATCTCCTGACAGGTTATAAACTAAGTGATAAGCAGCAAGCTCTGAGAGCATATTGAAAGGAGGTGTAACCTCACCTGAGGAGTCACAAGGCTCCTGCAAGGATGCTCTGGATCCCCTGTCTGCCTCATGGCTTCAGGACAGATTCTGGACTTCCCTCATCTTTCAGTCATTCCATTTTGGTGGCTCAGTTGGATGGTTGATTTGGCTACTGGGTCCTTTTCTCTGATTCCTCCCTCTTGGTAACACTTCTTGGCTCCATAAACTACAGCCAAAAGAGACAGGGTGAAGGTGATCAAAGATCAGGTTTTTGTTGTTGTTTTAAACAGTTGCTGCTTGATATCTAGAGAATCAATTCTTTTCCCCAACCTTTGTGTTGGATTTTTAATTCATGCCATAATATTTTTAATTTTCAAAATTCCCTGGTTATAGAAATATTCCATCTTGAAACTGCATCTTATTGCTTCATGTTTGCACTATATTTTCTTGGCTGTTGGATAGTTTTTATATAATTTCTGTTTTCTCTAATTTTCTTTCTTTCTTTCTTTTTTAGTCTATGTCTTAGTACATTTTCTGTTGCTGATAATGCAATACCACGGGTAAGTTATAAAGCAAAGTAGTTCATTTGCCTCATGGTTCTATTCCAAGGCTGAGGTGCTTCATCCAGTGATGACTTTCTAGTTGGCAGATCCTCAGGGTGATTCAGGGCATCACATATAAGAGATAGGGAGCAAAAGTGTGTGTCTTGCTCTCCTTCCCTCTTCTTATACAGGGTTTCCACCCTGATGACCTTGTCTAATCCTACTCCTCCCAAAGGCCTTATCTCTAAACACCATAGTTGGACTAAGTTTCTACCTTCTTAATACTTCACAATGGTATTAAGTTTCAGCATAAATTTTGGAAGGGACAAATCATACTCCAGTCATAGTACTCTGCGTTTCTTCTTAGAAGATTTCTCCAAATATCTGATGATCCTTGACTGTTTATTTGTATTTAAAATGAGACACTAAGAATCTTAATGAGACTCTCTATTGTGGGTGGGACTTGAAGAGCATCACATCACTTGGAGGTTGATTAAGGCTGGGCTCTTTCATTGGATAACTCTATTATCTGTATCTTTAGATCTTTGCTTTTGGTTTGTTAGATGTGGTCCAAGAAGAATCTTCTAAGATCCTGCAGTTTTTTTGGGAACCAAGTAAACCAAGAGGACCGCAAACTGTAGGGCAAGTTTTCAATATTTGTTAGTTAATCATCCCTTTTTTCAAATGTTCACTACCCTCAACTGTGCCATAAGGAGACTCAGAAACCTGGTATTATTCTGTACAGAGTGTGAATCCCCTTTTTCTGCTAAGGTAAAAGAGAGTTAGTCACCTAGTCATACAAAGTTTTTAAAAAAGAGGATTTGGGGGAGGGCTACCTGCCTCTTAGACTTCTGTCTTCCCCTTTACTCCAAGTAATAAACATGCTGGTTGTAATTATTAATACTTTGTGGTTTTACTTTGTAAAACGGGCAACTACTTACCTTGCTCACCTATAACATAGCTGTCCTGGACCTACTAGGTCGTTGGTCTTGCTTCTGTTTTCTGAGTCACAACGTTTTATAGCTATCATCCTACTTCTCTTTTCCTTTTTGGGTTTGTAGCAAAACAAAACAAGACCTGTGATATCAGTTAGCGAAGATTCAGACAAAGTAGAGGAAAATATGTTTAATCTTCTATCTTTAAAGTGCATTTGACTCTTGCTTCATATATATTTTACTGAGAAAATGTTCCAGTATGCAATTTACTTTCTTAATGATTATTTTTTAAAAGTGAAGAAAATAGAAGGCAATAGCAGTAATTTTGAAGAAATGTTACAGCATTTCTTACTGATAAAGTATTTTTGAGTCAGTGTTGCGGGATATGGATCAACTGAAATTGTAGTGACCTTAATTCACAAATATAAAATGGTCTGTTTTATATTTTAGGGAACAATATAGCTTTCAAAGGTAAATGAAGGAATGCAATGGGAATGAGGTAAATTGTATTTGTGGTAGAGGAACACTAAGAATTAAGTTCTAGGCTAGGTTGAACTGGGACTGATGTTTCACCACTAAAATCAGAGAATGCATGCCGCACGCGGAACCCGCATTGTGTCTGAGAGGAGGCCCAAGGACAGAATTGCTTGCTTATTCAATGGCTGAACTATAGTGTTGGGAAATTAGAAGGGCAATTTTGAGTTGCTCAAAATCAAGATTGAGAACAGAAAAGAAAGCTTGATAATCCCCCTTTTTTGGAATGCCACATGTGTGGTTTGTACTTATGGAAAAGATTTCAAAGATTAATAATATCCAATGTTGTTAAAATTATGAAGAAATAGGCAATTACATGTAACGTGGGGAGCATATATTTGTATGGCCTTTGTTAAAGAGCAATTGGTGATTGCAGGTGGTTCTCTGTATCCTTGGTTCTCACATCCATGGATTTAACTAGCTTTGGATGGGAAATATTTGGAAAAAAGTTGCATTGTTCTGAACACATATAGATTTTATTTCCTTGGCATTATTCCCTAAATAAATCTGTTTACATAGCATTTACATTATAAGTTTATTACAATTACTCTAGAGATGATTTAAAGTATTTGGGAGGTTCAGCTTAAGTTATATGCAAATATTAACCATTTTATATAAGGGACTTGATTATTTGTGGATTGTGGCATCTTATGGGGGCAGGGCTGGAATCAATGCTCTGTAGATACCAATGAATGGTTTTATATATTAAAATTGAAAATGTAGATTTACTTTGACTTAGCAAGCCAATTTTTACAAATAATTATACAGGAAAGACTGAAAAGTTAGTGTTTAGGAATGTTCATTGTGTCATTACTTATAATAGGGAAAACTAAATAATAAAAGTGTGCTTTATTGAGGAATACTTAAACTCATGATGCTACAGACCCAAATATGACTGGTCTCTTGTGGTCTATTCTTCAAAAGAAACTGACTTAACCTCTTTTTTAAAACATTAGAAGAAATCTAATTTAGACCACATCTTCATTTAACAATTTACTTTTGTTTCACTGCCTTATTGTTGAATACTTAGAGAACCATATATCAGGAAAAAAATATATAAAGTTGATTAATATATGATTCACAGAATATCTGAAATGTGTTCATTCTTTGATGTCACAAAATAGAATATACAGCATGACTGACCTCATTTATATGTAAAAAGCAACAACAACAAACCACAGGCTTTCAGCCTCAAGTAATTGAAGATTAGTTTGTATCAGACTAAACCTCCTGCTGAAAATAACAATAAACTCAGAACACATTTGTAATTATATATGAGTGCTAAAAAAAAGGACCAAAAGGCAGACACAAACTGGAGAAGAAATAATCCACATTAAATACTTTTCCCTTGCACACATTCACAAGTCTGTACAACATAGACTTATTCAACTGAAGAATTAGGTTGAAATATAAGATTGCTCAAATGTATGATATGTCAAGATCATTGTATTGTCTTGAGCAACTAATAAAAAAAAGAAAAAGAAAAATAAGATTGCCAGAGCAACTAGAAATTGCAGGCAAGAAATCCAGAACTTTAGGATAATAGAGGGGAAGATCCCAGATTTATGTACAAAATCTTCTCAAAATCTTGGCTGACTTTTTAGCTGCAAATTTACATGGCAAAACTCCAAAGAGCATAGCAGAAAACAAAAATTGGAAGACTGAAAATGCTGAACAGATATTTCAGCCGTTTCCTGGTGCTCAGGAGACAGCATTAGAAGCTAAATCTCTCCAAATCAGGGGGGCTTGGTAAATATCTCTTGCGTTTCATCTATGTGGTAGAAGCATCATGTTTTATATGTAAGGACCACATCCCAGGATTATGGACTATCTTTTAGGGCTAAGAACAAGAATAAAATATAACCAGCTTAACAAAACCTATACAGGATGAAGGTTGTCCTTGAGAAACTTAGCTGCCTGATAGAACAAAACCAAATACTAATCAGAGCTAGATAACAGAAGTTAAAATTTCTACAATGTCCAACATACGATCAAAGTTACTGAACACATGAAGAAGTAGAAAAATGTCATCAGAATGAAAAGAAGAAAATCTCCCAGAAAATAAAGGGATACCCACAGATAAAGCAGATGTTAGAATCAGCACATAAGGACTGTAAATTACTATTATTAAAATGTGTTGAAGAATTCATAGTATAGCTGGGTATACTATGTGAAGATATGGAGATTTCAGAAAAGATATGAAAATGATTTATAGAGAGAAAGAACCAAATGGAAATTTCAAAACTGAAAAATACACTCTGAGAACTGAAAAAAATAAATAAATAAAATACCAGTCAGTATGCTCTGATATCCACACGAGGATGAGATCACCTAGCAGAGCCTTCTCAGAACATATCCCCATCATTAAATGAACACACACCCTCTAACACACACACACACACACACACACACACACATATACCTTAGTTTGTGTTTATATCTGGAAGCTTATATACAGAAGTTGTCTATGGAAGTTTGGTTTTCAGATACATCATGAATATAAAGTCTATGTATATCTATCTCTTCCTTCTTATCTGGGTGACTCTCATTTTTCTTCTTCATCATCTTTAAAATAAAAGTTGACTTCAGCTAAAGTTTTGAACTTTTCAGCACCTAAATATGAATCCACAGATCAACTGTGGAAGGCAACTTTGTCTTTGAGGGAAGGAGAAGAAATTCACAGAAAGAAGGAGCAGATTTTCTGGGCCTGTAGCTGGATGTCAGCTCAAGTTCGAGAATCCAGATTTTGGATTTTCAGACTGCCCTCTGTGATTTTCTTTTATTCTCTTGCTTATTAGAGGGCTTCAAAGTCTTTGGAATTAACATCTGCCAATCTCAGGGGGCTATAGAGATGAGTAAAAACAGACCCAATTGCAACTAAGAGACTTGG
This sequence comes from Marmota flaviventris, assembly GCF_047511675.1. Classification (NCBI taxonomy): domain Eukaryota; kingdom Metazoa; phylum Chordata; class Mammalia; order Rodentia; family Sciuridae; genus Marmota; species Marmota flaviventris. The sequence continues at coordinate 26,357,979 of NC_092500.1, read as the reverse complement.
AATTAATATATCTTTGAAGACAAAATATTCAGCTTAATGAAACATAATTTGGTCAACATTGACTGTAACTTAATTAGGCATGTGGACAAATAAAGGAAAATATAAGGTTCTCCATCTTGAAGAAGAGATCTCTCTATGGAAAATGCTGGGACTAAAATTGTGAGGACAAACTTGGAGACAATATGGAAATCCAAGAGGTCTCTTAGACTTGTCTTATTTCCACACAGTCTTATTCAGCAATCTAAAATGTCTATGGAATTTAATGCAAATTGCTACATTTGACTTTCTACCAAAAAATCCAAACCCCACACTTTTGACATTTAAAATAGAAGGTATGAATATGAGCTACAAATGCCAGTACGTTTTCTTTTACTCAATGAACATTTATTGAGAGCTGAATAGGTGCGGGTATTGTGCTAAGCCCTGAGAATTCAAATGCTAGTAAGAAATTGCTCATTCCTTGTGTCAAGGAGCAAAGGAAAATCAGACCAGGATTCATGTAAGGGTAAAGAAGGGTTGTGATGAATTCCAAATTTGACTTTCAGATATTTCTTCTAGGTCACAGGTATTTGGATTAGAAATTAAAATAACAACAGATCCACATTCAAGAAATAGAAATAGCTTGAAATTATTTATTGCCATTGGTTCTTTGCAGAGGTGAAAAAGAAAAAAATTGACACTCCAGAGGTTAGTGGTTGGGAATGGATGTAGACCTCTTTTTTACCTCAGTTTGGTCCTTTTTCCTCAGTGGCATTGATAAGGGTTCCTGAGCATATGCTCCCTTTGAGATGGATTGCAATATCTTGCTCTTCACCAGCTGTGTGAGGGGCAGGATAGTTTGGTAAAAGGAGCACGGACTGATCTTTGAGCCAAAGCCCCAAGTTCAATCCTAGCTCCAGTCTGCATAAGCTTGTGTGATCCAGGAACAGGTTCCTTGGTTTCTTCTTCTGAAAAGTGGGTACAATGATATTTGCCAACCTTCCATGATGATTTTAAGGATAAAAGGTTATTGTTAGCCAGAAAAGATCTTATAGGTTTCAAGGTGATGCACAAAGGTAGGGAACCATCTTCGAAAATCTGAATCCATGAGATATCTAAAGGCCAAGCTAAGATGGCCACAACTCTAGCTTCTTAGAGTTTATCCCCTCCAGAGACTTCATCAGCTCAACACCCTTGGACATTTCATTTCCTTCTCTTGGCGTGATTTCATTTCCCCTGATGGTGGTCTGGCTGAACTTTCCACCCAGAGTTCAAATCTGAGAGAGGTCAGTGACTTCATTTTCTATGAGGGATGAGGTTTTTTTCCCCTCCCCTTGACCACAAGAATGAGGAGATTTTGTGAGTACTTCTTTGGAGGAAAGAAAGCAAACAATCCTATCATTTAATAGGAGTCTTAAAAGCTTTAGCTGCTTGGTTGAGTGTGGACACCGAGACTGGTTGGCAACTTCTCCTACTGACAGTGGAGATTTATTATCATAGAAAATCATTTCAATCTGCAGAGGTTCCATAGGGATCATTATATGGTCATGGGTATAATTAATAGCAGAACTGTATGGGAAGGACATTAGCATTATTCAGGGCCTATCACACTCCAGGAAGAGAGTAAGGTGTGACACTGGTATCTTTCTTATTTTGCAGAGGAGAGAGCCAAAGTGCAGACTGGTTAGGTGGGCCGCCCGTAATCATGAGTACATACATGGTAGAGTTCAGACCTGAATCCAGATCTTTACAATTCCTGTAAACTCATACCAGGGTGGATCTAATGCATTTTTAATCCATTCATTTACTATGTTTTCAAAATGAGAGGGAAATATTAATCTAGCCTCACCAATTGCCCAAAGATCACAAAGGCCCAGAGTTTGGAAACTTGAGGCAAAGCGAGATTAAACTGTTGATTAAAAATGAAAAATAAAATTCTCACGTTTCTCCTCTTCTTGACACCAGGCTTAGATACGCGTTCAGTGACAGACCCCTTTCTAGATAGTGCTCTCAGGAGATTTCACTATGAGGGATATTAATGAGTTGCAAGTAAGGAAGATCACTAAATCATAGAGATGGCCTAAAATAAGGACTCCAAGCCTTGTCAGTTTGGCAAGAAGAAATTAAGGGAAATTTAGAAAATTCTCAAATTCATAGAAAGATTTTTTTTTCACAATTTCTACAAACTCCAAAATATGTAGACTTCTTGGAAGCTGAGAAGTTAGCAAATTGCCCAGGTGTTAATAGTCAGTTCCTGGTATTATTAGAGAGCAGTCTGACTTGTGTGTCCGACTGAAACACTTTCCTGGTAGTGTTTCTTAATGTTTCTGCTAAACGGTAACTCATACTTTTGGTGATCTGAGCACTTTAGTCGGAAAAATAAAATTTATTGAGTGCATACTATGCATCTGGCTGTGACCAAAGTCCAGGGGATACAAATGTACACAGAATTGCACGTGAATTCTGGTGGAGTTTATAACCCGACGGGAAAAACAGTTAAATCAACAAGGAATTGTGGCTTGTATATTAGGGTCAGGGACGAAATAAAGATAGATGCAAGAAACCCCTGGAAATGCAAGAGAGGAGTATCTAACCCAGCCTAGGAGGTCAGTAAATTCTTCCTGGTTCAAGTGCCATCTAAGCTGAGGCCCAAAGGAAGAGGAAGAGTTAATGGGGTGTATTCTCAGCAGAAGGAGGAACGTGTGCAAAGGGATGGAGATGAGACAATGGAATGTGTTTAGGAAACTGAGAGAGATTCAGTCTGAATAGAGTATTAAGAATGAAGAGGCTGGGGCTGGAGTTGTGGCTCAGTGGTAAGAGCCTTGCATGTGTGAGGCCCTGGGTTCGATTCTCAGTACCAAATAAAAAAATATATATGAATAAATAAATGAATAAAATAGAGGTCCATCATCATCTAATTGAATGAAGAGGCTGAGACAGGATGATTTCAAGTTCAAAGTCAGCCTCAGCAAAAATGAGGCACTAAGCAACTCAGTAAGACTCTGTCTCTAAAGAAGATACAAAATAGGGCTAGGGATGTGACTCAGTGGTCGAGTGCCCCTGAGTTCAATCCCTGGTACAAAAAAAAAAAAAAAAAAAAAGAAAGAATGGAGAGGGCAGAATAGATGGACAGGGGTTGCCTCCTCTGTAGTCTTAGAGATTTAGGACTGTCCTAACTAACGTCAAAAGATTTAGCATGAAGATAAGATGATCACACATATATTTTAGGAAGTTTAACGTTCTGTGTATGTGGGTTTCAGAAAGATCTGTTGGGTAATTTGGAGCATGAGATGCAGGGTAAGGGGCATGACCAGAAGCAGGGTAACTAATAGGTGGCCATTACAATGGTTCAGGGCAGAGATGGGGACAGTCTAGTCCATGTCACACCATCAGAGCTGGAGAGAAGACAGGTTCAAGAGCTCCTGAAGGGGTAGACTGAATCCACAGAACCTGGACAAGATCCAGGTGTGGAATGAGGTGGGGACATAGTCAAGGATGGCTTCTGGGTTTCTGGGATGTGTGGATAAGGATGTCAGTTCCTGAATTACAGAAGGAGCAAGTTTTAGATGTTGGGAAGTTCTGTTTTGGAAATGTTGCTAGAGAAGTGTATGGAACAGCCAGATGGGGCTGTTCAATAAAAGCCATTGGGTCTGAGTCTTAGTAGAGAGATCCAGATGGGTCATGGATTTGGGAGTCATCAGCACAAAGATGACAGCTGAAGCCAAGACTGATGTCACATTGTCAAGTTTATCTCCAGCAGTCTTGTCTTGAAAGAAGGCCTGGATGCCCCCACTCTTTCTTGGTTTGCACTTGTCAGACCCTATGCATGGAATTAAATAGGACATCCATTTGCATGTCACTTTATGCTTCTTGAAGTAGTCTCCCTATGTTCCCCAGGATTGTTGGTTGAGGTATGTAGAGAAATGTAGCACATATTTTATATAATGGCATAGAGCAGTGAGAGACTCAGCTCAGGCTCCTCCAAAACCTCTTTCCACCACATCAAACTGCCTGAGATTACTCTAAAGGATACACTCAACTCACAATCATGATGAGACTGAAGTTCAGTATGACAAATAAGAGACTTCACCTTCAAAAACCAAAGGGACATCTCTCTACCATGGGCATTGGCTTGTAGTTTCTCTCTTGATGCTGGACCGTGTCAGCAACCACACCTCCCAGACAGTCACGTGATCGTGCTTGGGGCTGGGGGGGAACCTTGGTATTCTACACTTGGCACTGTTGCTAAATATGATGTTCTGGAGGCTGGGTGTATTACATGCGTTTTTGACTTAGGATATTTTCAGTGCATTATAAGTCAAAGATTGTTTATATATAAAATGGTTTTTAATATTTATTTATTTTTTTAATATCTATTTTTTAGTTTTAGGTGGACACGGTATCTTTATTTTATTTTTATGTGGGGCTGAGGACAGAACCCAGTGCCTCACGCCTGCTAGGTGAGCACTCCACCATTGACCCGCAGTCCCAGCCCTTAAAATAGTTTTTAATAAAGAAAAGAGAAAGAAGAATACTGTCTGGCAGAAACAGGAGCCCTGGGAGCTGAGCTGTCTTCCTAGGATGGAGGATGGGGGTCCCCACCTCACTCAGAGTTTTAGAGGCTTCTTGGAACTCTTCAGAAAACTAGTAATTTAGCCCACGCCCCTCAGGGTGATGGAACATTCAGAAATTCAAGAGCCTGGGCTTTAGAGTCTCACCCACTAGATTATTTAATAGCTATGTGATTTTGGACAAGTTATTTAACTTTTCTGAGTCTCTGATTTATCATCTATAAAGTGGAGATAGTGAACACAGAGTTGCTGTGAGGGATTAAAGAGAAGAGATACTGGGCTGAGGCTATGACTCAGCGGTAGTGTACTTGCCTGGCATGTGTGAGGCACTGGGTTCGATTCTCAGCTCCACAAATAAATAAATAAATAATAAAGTTCTATCAATGACTAAAAAAATGTTTTTTAAAAAAAGAGGAAAAATACTTAAAAGTATTGAATGCTAGCCTCAGCATTTAATAGATTCTCAATAAATGGAAATAGATTCATTTTTGTGTTGTTGTTATTGTTATCAGTTGCCAAATGTTTAAAGTTTTCAAGACAGGCTGAAATTTGGATTTTTAAAGATAGGCTTGTGTAGATTTCTTTTTTTTTTTTAATCTCCCAATTTTTAAATGTTGGCAAGTAATTAAAAAAACAAAAATCAAAGAATACTTTGAATGAGCCAAATGAGATGCCCTCCTGCAGTCGGTCTGGGGTCTCTGAAGTGGGTCCATGCAGGGACTGGGGTGGATCGTCCAGGAAGAGAAGAGGCAGCAGGCTGTGCAGCTTGCAGGAGAGGGCCCAGGGCTGGGCCTGGGAACCTGAGCCAGAGCTTGTGGGTTTGGTAGTTGGGGACATCCTTCCTTCGCTGTGGTAGATGCATGCTTTTGGAGTGATAGGGAAATTCTGTTTCCTGACCTGCCAAGATGGTGGCAGAATTCCACAAAACAAAGGTCTCTGATCCTAGCATTGAATTCAGGCTTCTGCATGGATCCTTGTCTTTATTTTACTAGTTAGTGTTTTGTTTATCATTATTTTTTATTTTTTAAAGTATTACACTTCTAATATTATTTATCCTCATTATTGAGTTATTTGGTGCCCTCTCAAATTTCATACCCTAGATCCCAGTGCTGAGTGATGGGTTGGTGGCTTATCCAGGCAGCCCAAGGGCCACAGGGGCAGGGCAGTCACTCCCACCACAGCCTCCCTCACAGCTGCAAGAGGGGAGACTATCACTTCCACAGAGCAGGTGGCTGCTGGGGGAGGCAGACCAATTTTTGTAGCCAACGCAAACAGTCTCTAAGAAACAAATCTGTCCAGGGAGGAGGCACACAGTACAAAGGCAAACAAGAATTATTTCCAGAATACTTATTCTTTGGGGGTTTTGGTACTTCTTCTTTCTCTTGTTCTTTAGTAAGAAAATGCACAGGGGTGGCTTCCAGAGGGTAATTCACAGCTCTTAAACCCCAGCTTTACGGCTTTCTCCCTTTGTTCATTATGAAAGGCAGGGATTCCATTCAAAGGCGCTTTGTCATTAGGAGAAACCATTTTCCCTGAAATCTTTCATTTAAGGCTTCCGTGTATTTCCAGCACTGGGTTGGGAACTGCATGTGAGGCCAGCCCTGGGGCTTCCAGGCCAGAGTAAGATCTCAGGGCTTTTCTGGGGAACCCCAGAGAGGGCCAGATCACGGCTCTCAGGCCAGGCAGAGCCACTTGGCACCCTGTTCCCTGTGTCCGGACATGGGTGGCTGTAGGGATGTGAACGTGCTCCATCCACTCCCAGAATCCTGCCTGCTCCTAAACTGAAGGGCAAGGCCTGGAGGTTGGCAGAATCATTGGCAGAATGAGCTCAACTACTTCAGACACAGGAAAAGACAGACCTGTGGATTAAACCTCTCTTTCACTCCACCCAATTTAAGAAATAAAGCATTATCAATACAGTGGCAGCCTCTTTACATAATGCAAATGTCCCCCCTCAGGAGAATAATCCAGAAACAGTGGCATGTTCTAGAATACTCTAGAGTAGAAAAAATGAATCAGACCTGTGCACCAGCACAGATAAACCTCAAACGCAGTGTAGTGGCTTGACTCTTTCCATGATGTTTCCAGGGAAACTGGAACTGACTTCTCTCTGAGTCCTTAATTTAGGAACGAATCCGAGGGTCCCACTTTCCTCTTCCTTTTCTCCATCCTTTCTTTCCTCTGTTTCCCCCTCAATCCTCTTCTCTCATCTCCAGTACTGGTTTGTGTTTTTCCTGGCCTCTCCTGTTTCTGTTCCTCTCTCCCTGGGAGAAGCCTGGCTTGTGCTAGGAAGGGCACGTGTATATGCACTCATGTGTGTACTGTGATGCGACACTTCATGGCCAATCCATTATTGCCCCCATTTTAAGACTGAGAAAGCTGAGGCTCAGAGAGGTTGAGAAAGGAGAGGCTCTTTCCAGCTGAGGTTTAAATACTGCTCAGACTCCAGGATCTGGGCTCCTCTCACCTCCACACAGCCTGTCCCCGGCCCCACTTCCCTTCTCCTCCCTTCTGCCTTTGCTTCTTTTCCTTCTCCAAGAAGGTCCTCTTTGACCCACTGCTATAATCACCAGCACTACTATCACACTTCCTAGCATACAGCTCATGGATGCCACAGGTTAGGGTTTATCAATGCTCTCAGGAACAGAAACTTATTTCGCCTTAACAACTCTAAGTTAGACAGGATGGTCTTAAGTCCACTTTGCAAAAGGGAACCAGAGCTCCGAGAACCTGGACACATGCTTAAGGCCATGTGTCACAGGCAACTCTTCTGTCTCTGATCTAGGGCTCCTTTGGTCTACACTGTGTGAGCAAGTCCTTGTGCGGAGCACCTCCAATGCCAAAGTCAAGAGTGTGCTGATCACTGGGACACAATACCTGTGAAAGTGGATCCTGATTTTAAATTTTAATATGTTGTTCCTAATGGATTTTCAACCTAATTTTCACTTTTCATAAAACCACGCTATCCAGGCACACACGCCTGTAATCCCAGTGGCTCGGGAGGCTGAGGCAGGAAGAATGCAAGTTCAAAGCCAGCCTCAGCAACTTAGCAAGGCCCTAAGCAACTCAAGCAGACCCTGTCTCCAAATAAAATATAAAAAAGGCTGGGGATGTAGCTCAGTGGTTAAGCATCTCTGGGTTCGATCCTCAGTACCCGCCCCCCTAAATCACACTAAATATTGCTTATTGATGACTGAGTATTTTTTGATGCCTTAAAATTTCACACCTCATTGGTTTCAGCCCATCCCAGTCCTGCCTGTAAGAACTGCACTGTGAGGGCTCCTAGTCAGAACAGCGCCAAGTCTTCCTGCCTTCCCTAATCTTTAGCTGCTCATTGGTTAGGTTCGGTCTTCACCCGCCCCTCAGCCCCCTCGCAGGAAGCCTGTCTGATCTGAAGGATCCAAGATCCCATGAGAGCAGGTGAGCACCTCCAGAGGTTTCCGGGCAGGAGAAGGGCCCTTGCTGTCCACTGGCCGATGCTCAGGTTGCTTTGGATGAGTTAGCGCGGTGCAGCCTTTTTCTGGGAAGGGGACTATTCAGGAGTGAACCTCCATGGATACCTGCTCATTGGCCTTTAGGAAAACAGAAGGAACAGCTTGATCAAGGTTTTTCCTAGAAAAGCCCTCAACAGCCCGTTATGGAAAATGAAGCTGTTTTTGTCTTCTTTGATTAATCACAGTGTCCTGTTTCCCAAGCAAAAGTGGCCTTCAATCTTCAGAAAGAGTACAAGCTGTGCTACGAAGAAAGGGCTGCTACTCCCTGGAGCTGGGTTCGGTCCCCAAGATGCATGGAACCCTGTCCTTGAGGACTCATCTCTCCAGTTTTTACCTTTGGGGGAGCTCAGGTTACCCGTCTGCCCGTGTGAGCAGGAGAAATATTAGCCTTTCAAGATTTCTTTACAGTTCCTTGAAAGCTGGAGGGGGGGTGTTGCTGGCCAGAGAATTATATAACAGCAAAGTCCATTTAAAGCAACAGGGTCTTTCTATAGGACTGCGCTGTGTCATGATTATTTTTTGTTGCTTACTATAAAGAAAAAGATACTAATTTTGTGAAGAAAATAGAGAGGACCTCCCCTCTATTACTTTTAGTTCTTTCGTGGGAGAAACACTATTCCTAGGGTGTTGATAATTTTTTTTTTTTAATCAAAGCCTATTTCAAGGAAGACAAAGAGTAAAGAAACTGTGTACATTAACCTCGGGCTGCCTTGGTGCACTTTTTCTTGTTTTGAATTCAGAAGAAAAAAAATGAAGAGGAAAGCTTTCTAGAATGAGCGTTTGTTTTCATTTAAGAGTCTTGAGGGATTTTACAGTCAGCTGACCCTTCCTTTCAAGGGAAGCCCTGCCCTTTATTTAAACCCAAGTACCTGGTTTCATCTGGTACTCTCAAAGTGCATCCCATGCATTTTTATCTCGACTGATCTCCACACTCCCTTGATTTCACTTTCTCTTCTTCCCATCTTATTTTGTTTATTTACCTTTATGTGGTGCTGAGGATCAAACCCAGTGCTGCCTCACATGTGCTAGGCAAATGCTCTACCACTGAGCCACAACCCCAGCCCTCTTCTTCCCATTTTTGACACCAAGAAACTGAGGCCCACAGATTCCATGACTTGCCTGGCACCCCAGCTTCCCCCAAGACCAGATCCTGAGCTGACATCTCTCTCTCTGGCATCACCCCAGGGCCCCATATCCTTCCCTTTAGAGCAGTGGTTCCCAATCAAGGGGGACTTTGCCTTTCAGAGGCATTTTCATTTGTCAACCTGGGCTGGGGGTGCTGCTGGCATTTAGTGGGCGGAGTCCAAGGATGTGGCTAACTGTCCCAGAGTGCACAGGTGACCCCCAACAAGGAGGTATCCCACCCACAGTCTGCTGAGGGTGAGAAGCTCTGGTTCTCACCATGCTCAACATCAGAGGGACATTCCAAATTCTGGGCGTTGCCAGGCCAGCGACAGGCTTGGACTCTCCCCAGGGCTGCCACAAGAGTTAAAGCTGCTGTCTAGAATGCCCTCTGGCAAGGGCCACGTGTCCCCTGCGGAGTTTTCTGCGGACATGCAGGGCATCAGCCGGAGCTGCTGTGTTTTATAATTTATAGTCACAGGGTGCCTGTCTTCGTTTAGCAGCAAGCCTGCTGGCAGCTGCCCTGCCAGGGCGGAAGCGAGTCCCACAGAGGCCTGCAGCCCCCACCAGCTGACAGCCTGTGGTATTTGAGGACGGCTGCCGCTCAAAGGCACCTGGGAATGGGCTGGGGTGAGATGGTGCTGAGCAAACGGTCCCCCTTCAGACCCATCCGTCGTCGGCAGCGGCCCCTGCCAGAGGATGGCCTATTGAACATTTCCAGGAATAGCACTGCCAAGCCTGTCAACTGCTTTCTTGGAAATACACTCAATAAGGATGGCTGTCCTCCAGCCGGGAGAGCAGAAAGCCTGGCCTGGACCACAGGACTGAGCAGAGGCCGCCGCTCACTGCAGGCTGCGTCAGTGCCTTGGGGTGCTGTGGGGCTGAGAGGCTCTTCTCCTGGGGCTCCACACCTGCAGAAGGCCCCAGGTCCTCCTGACTTCCCAAAACAGTGACCTTCACACAGGGCTGCGTTAGTTCAGACACCAGCAGACAGACATATGGCACTTTCTCTTTTGCAAAGTTCATTCCTAAAGTGAAGGGCTCAAGAGAGTCTCAGAAGAGGGGGGATATTTCCTACCCCACCCCCATCCTCCAGTCATTCTGAGAACATAGCAAATATGGGGCAAAGATGTAATAATGACAAACCAATCTTATTCTTTATCCTCTTCCCCTCTGCCACCCACAGAATGAACCTTTTCTGACACAGAGGTCTGACTTTTCCACTGCAATCTGGCCACCCTGGAGTCTGCACCCTGGGCTACTGCCTTCTCTGACCTCTGGGATGGCAGGGCTCAGCCAGCTGCCTTCAGGGAAAAGCTCCCTGAAGTCCCGGCAGACCCCAAATTACTTGTTCTCTAGGATGCTCAGAAAATGTTGGTTAATCATGTTTTCAAATTAAGAGAGTTACAGAGTTCATCCTAGAGCGTATTTGGAATATTCCTTTATTTCTAAGAGCACAGAATGCACATTATTTGAGATCCACCTTGAGCTGCAGTTAGTTAGTGTTCAGCTGTATAAGACAAGGAATTAAATTTAAATTCCAAGTAAGCAACAAATAATCTTTTTTGGTGTTTGTCCCAAATATTACTCACTGTTTATCTGAAACCCAAATTAACCAGACACCATGTGCTTTGCTAAATCTGGCCACTCTGTTTAAGGGATAAATTGACCTAGTTGTTAAATTATGACCGGGGAACATCAGCCCACAATCAACACCTGGGGAAGACAACACCAGGTGAGAGAGGGGGGAGAGGGAGAGGGAGAGGGGAAACTGGTAGCAAGAAAGAGAGAAAGAGAAAGACCGGGCAGAAAAGAAGATAGGCGTGGAGAAAGAGGAAACAAAGATTTCAGTGAAAGAGAAGCAGGAATTACAAAAGAGAAGGCTGCAAACAGGAGCAGCTCTGAAGGACCTAGCACTCTGGAGAGATGAGGGCAGGTTCACCGGGTACCACTCCCTGGGAAATGCTGCTGAGTTGGGAAACCACTGTTCTTAGATCTTCTTCTGCTCTTTGTTCAGTCTGGTAAAACCCACGGTGACCATGAGGGAGGAATGAGTCTCTGAGCCACAATAGCCTGGTCTATATGAACCCCAGAATTAGGGCTGTGAAGTGAAGTTCACTGGAGGCTGTTGTTTTGGACTGAGCTCTTACGCCAGGCTCCCAACAGATGAGACCAAATCAAAATGGAGTCACTCAAGCTAAACGCCATGTGACCAAACTCGACTTCGGAACAGGCCATGATTCCCAGCAACCAACAGAAAGGGGCCCCCCCGTCTATCGGAGCCAGCATGATAGCGAAGTCCTCTGTTTTAATTCTCTAGGGGAAGTAACTACATGACCAGTGTAGTTCTTTCTCCTTATTCTATTTTCCTTGCTTTCCCTGTCTGCATACCTGCTCCTCTGCTCAGTTTATTGGGGCGCCTTCCCTATTTTACAGAAGGGATGGTGCCCAATTCATTCATTGACAATAAAAGCCAATTTTCTCCTCAAACGCCATTTGCTGACATTCTGCTTTTTCACAGGGCGAAACCAAATCTAAGGCTATCTCCAGCTGCAAGATCCTTCTACCCACCTCCCTCCCGCCTTTCCTGCCCCCCCACCCCCGCCATTGCTGGTATTTAGAACTTGTAGGTTTTCAAAGAATTGGATCTAAAAGCAGATTTATGGTTGCCATATTTCTAGGAAACTTTTTGTTGTTGAGGAGGAGGATTCAGAGAACCCTTCATAGCTTGTTTTGCCTCAGGGTCAACATGCCTAAGGAGCAAGAGCCGTTGCAGCTTGCGCGTGCAGCCGAGGCTGGGTGCCCTTTCTCTTATCACAGATGGAGGTCAGGGTGTCCTGACCCAGAGGCAGAAGGCTTGACCAGATTCTGGGGATGGAGAGGGGAGGGCTGGGCCTCCTGAAGCAAAGGCTGAGGAGTCCAGGCCTGCCGTCACTGAGTCCTGAGGAACTGAAGGGGCTGCCTGTAGTCTCCCCAAAACTCCTGTGTTAAGGGTTTGTGACATTATTGGAATGTGGTAGAGGAGAGACCTCAGGGGTGGAGCTTGGGTTTTGCCATCAAAGGAGATGGGGGGCCCCAGCCCCAGCCTCTTCCTCTTTTTCTTTTTGGCTTCTGGCCATTAGATGAGCAGTTGGCTCTGTCACGTGCTCCTCATGATTGCTATCCAGCAACCCCCTACCAGAGAGTCCTTTAGTGAAGGGGAAAGAAAGCCCAGAGGGGCTAATTCATTTGTTCAAGGTCAATAAATGGAAGAGCTGAGATTCAGACCTCAACAGACTGACGCCATGGCCCATACCTGCAGATTCTGCCTCCTCTCTCTACAGTCTTGTGTTCATTTCACAGTTTTTGTGCAGTAACAAGTCTTGAAATCTCAATGTTCACCACAACACAGGCTTCTTTCTCCCTTGCAGAAAGCCTAGAGACGTCCTCCATGCAGTGACTCGGGGATCCAGGCTGTTTCCACCTTGTGGCTCATGACCAGCTTCCCTGGTCACAGCCAACTGAGATGGAAGTGGAGGAGGCACTCCTATTAACTGCCTTGGCCTCTGTTCACACACACCTCTTCTATACAGTCCATTGCCCAGAACAGTCACATGGCCCCAACCACAGCAAGAGGAAGTAGAGGAAACTTGTGGATTTCCCCTTCCTAGAGACTTGATGGTCTCTACTTCAAGCACATCCATCTGACAGCTTAAGTTAAGAACAAATGCTAGTGGGAGCTGGGTGTGTGGCTCAGTGGTAGAGTTTTCCTAGAATGCACTCCTCCACTTCCATCTCAGTTGGCTGTGACCAGGGAAGCTGGTGATGAGCTCCTGGGTTCAATCCCCAGGAGCAGTTGTTACTACTAGTAACTCTATTAATCTAGTCATATGACTTATTAACCCAGTCTTATGGTCATCATTTATTAATTATTATTAGTTATAGTCATATACTGATACAATTGAGGTCTCCTTAATTTCTGTGTCTATTCAACAAATATTTATCAAACATTCCCTCTCTGCCAGGCACTTTTTAGGCCCTGAGATACGTCAGCACATGAAACAGAACAAAACCACTCTTTTGTAGAATTAGTATTCCAGTGGCAATGGGGAGGATAGATAATTAACCCCAACAGATAAGAAATCAATATATTAGGTGTTAATATGTGCAACGGAGAAAAATAAAACAGGGAAATGGAATCATGATATATCAAAGTGCATAAATGTATTCTACTGTTATGTATAACTAACTAAAACAAATTTTAAAAATAATTTAAAAAACTAAATAGAAAGCATCATCAACAGACTAGATTACCTGGAAGACAGAACCTCAGACAATGAAGACAAAATGTACAATCTTGAAAATAAATTTGACCACACAGTGAAGATGGTCAGAAACCATGAACAGAACATCCAAGAATTATGGGATAACATCAAAAGACCAAATCTAAGATTTGTCAGGATAGAGGAAGGCACAGAGATTCAAACCAAAGAAATTCACAATCTCTTTAATGAAATAATATCACAAAATTTCCCAAATATGAAGAATGAACTGGAAGATCAAATACAAGAGACTTATAGGACACCAGATGTACAAAATTACAACAGAGCTACACCAAGATACATTATAATGAAAATACCTAGCTTACAGAGTAAGGATAGAATTTTAAAGGCTGCAAGAGAGAGGAATCAGATTATATATAGGGAAGACCAATTCGGATCTCAGCAGATTTTTCAACCCAGACCCTCAAAGCCAGGGGATCCTGGAACAACATATACCCAGCTCTGAAATAAAATGGATGCCAACCAAGAATCATATCTAGAAAAATTAAGTTTCAGATTTGATGACAAAATAAAAACCTTCCATGGTAAACAAAAGTTAAAAGAATTTACAGCAAGAAAGTCTGCACTACAGAACATTCTTGGCAAAATATTCCATGAGGAGGAAATGAAAAACAACAATGAAAATCTGCAAAGGGAGGAACTATACTAAAAGAAAGCCTAATCAAAGGAGAAACCAAGTCAAAGTAAAAACTAAAAAAAAAAAAAAAAAAAAAAAAAAAAAATTACCAGGAATACAAACCATTTCTCAATAATAATTGAATTATTATTATCCTGAATGTCAATGGCCTAAACTCATCAATTAAAAGGCACAGACTAGCAAATTCGATTTTTTAAAAAAAGACCCCACAATATGCTGCCTTCAAGAGACTCATTTCACAGGAAAAGACATCCACATACTGAAGGTGAAAGGATGGGAAAAAACGTATAACTCACATGGTCTGCATAAACAAGCGGGGTGATAAAGTGGATGTCCAACCAAAGTTATTGAAAAGGGATAAAGAAGGTCATTTCACACTTCTTAAGGGAACCTTACATCAACAAGACATAACAATCATAAATATCTATGCCCCAAACAATGGGGCATCTATATATATCAAACAAACCCTTCTCAACTTCAAGAATCAAATAGACCATAACACAGTAATACTGAGTGACTTTAACACACTTCTCTCACCACTGATAGATCTTCCAAACAAAAACCAAACAAAGAAGTTATAGAACTCAACAAAACAATAAATAATTTAGACTTAACAGACATATATAGGACATTCCATCTATCAACAAGTGAATACATTTTCTTCTCAGCAGCACATGGATCCTTCTCTAAAATACACCGTATGTTATGCCACAAAGCAAGTCTTAGCAACTACAAAAAAATAGAGATACTACCCTGCATTGTTTCAGACATAGTGGAATGAAATTAGAAATCAATGATAAAATAGAAAACAGAAGCTACTTCAACATCTGGAGATTAAATAATATGCTATTGAATGACGCATGGATAATGGATGACATCAGGGAGGAGATAAAAATTCTATACAACATATCAAAAATTTCTGGGACATTCTGGAGGCAGTACTAAGAGGAAAGTTCATTGCAATAAGCTCATTCATTAAAAGAAGAAAAAGTCAATAAATAACCGACCTGGCATTATATCTCAAAGTCCTAGAAAAAGAAGAACAAACCAACACCAAAAGAAGCAGAAGACAGGAAATAACCAAAATTAGGGCTGAAATCAATGAAATTGAAACAAAAGAAACAATTCAAAAAATTGACAAAACAAAAATCTGGTTTGATGAAAAATTAAATAAAATGACCAACCCTTAGCCACCCTAACAAAAAGGAGAGAGAAAACTCAAATCACTAGAATTTATGATGAAAAAGGAAATATCATGACAGACCCTATCGAAATATAGAACGTAATTAGAAACTATCTTGAAAATTTATACTCCACTAAAATAGAAAACCTCAAAACACCAACAAATTTCTAGAGGCATACCACCTACCCAAACCAGGAGGACATATAAAACTTAAGCAGATCAATTTCAAGCAATAAAATAGAAGACACCATCAAAAGCCTATCAACCAAGAAAAGCCCAGGACCAGACAGATTCTCAGCCAAGTTCTACAAGACCTACAAAGAAGAATTAATACCAAAACTCCTCAAATCATTCCATGAAATAGAAAAGGAGGGAACCCTTCCAAAATCATTCTATGAAGCAGGTATCACCCTGACACCAAAACCAGATAGAGACACAACAAAGAAAGAAAATTTCAGACCAATATCCTTGATGAACAAAGATGTAAAAATTCTTAATAAAGAATTGCACACAAAAACATATTTAAAAAGTAGTGCATCATTGGGACTGAAAATTGGTACAACCACTTTGGAAAGCAGTGTGGAGTTTCCTCAGAAAACTTTGAATGGAACCAGCATTTGATCCAGCTATCCCACTCCTTGGTCTATACCTAAAGGACTTAAAATCAGCATACTATAATGGCATAGCCACACAAATGTTTATAGCAGCTGAATTCACAATAACTAAATTGTGGAACCAACCTAAATGCCCTTCAATAGATGAATGGATAAAGAAACTGTAGTATATATACACAATATAATATTACTCAGCATTAAAAGAGAATAAAATTATGGCATTTACAGGTAAATGGATGGAGTTGGAGAATATTATGCTAAGCAAAGTAATCCAATCTCCAAAAGCCAAAGGCCAATGTTTTCTCTGATTAGTGGATGCTGATCTATGGGGTGGGGCATAGATAGAATGGAGGAACTTTGGATTGGGCAAAGAGGAGGGTGGGGAGGGGTTATGAAGGTAGGAAAGATGGTGGAATGAGATGTACATCATTATCCTAGGTGTATGTATGATTGCACAAATGGTATATCTCTATATCATGTACAACCAGAGAATTGAAATGTTGCACTCCATTTCAGCATGATGAATTGAAATGCATTCTGCTGTCATGTACAACTAAGTAGAATAAATTTTAAAAAATAGTGCACATGATCAAGTGGGGTTCATTCCAGGGATACAAGGTTGACTCAACATACAGAAATCAATAAACATAATCCATCACATCAATAGACTTAAAGATAAGAATAATATGATTATGTCAATTGATGCAGAGAAAGCATTTGACAAAATACAGCACCCTAGAAACAAACACTAGAAAAACTAGGGATAGTAGGAACATACCTCAACATTGTAAAAGCAATCTATGCTAAATGCAAGGCCAACATTATCCTAAATGGAGAAAAATTGGAAGCATTCCCTTAAAAACAGGAACAGACAGGGATGCCCTCTTTCACCACTTCTATTCAACATAGTCCTTGAAACTGTAGCCAAAGCAATTTGACAGATGGAAGAAATTAAAGGGATAGGAATAGAACAAGAAGAACTCAAACTATCATTATTTGCTGACAACATGATTCTATACTTAGAGGACCCAAAAAATTCCACCAGAAAACTTCTAGAGTTAATAAATGAATTCAGCATAGTAGCAGGACATAAAATCAACACCCATAAATTAAACGCATTTCTATACATCAGTGATGAATCCTCTGAAAGAGAAATTAGGAAAACTACCACATTCACAATAGCTTCAAAAATAAAATAAAATACTTGGGAATCAATCTAACAAAAGACGTGAAAGACCTCTACAGTGAAAACTACAGAACACTAAAGAAAGAAGTTGTAGAGGACTTTAAGAGATAGAAAGATCTCCCATGCTCTTGGATAGAGAGAATTATTATTGTCAGAATGACCATACTACCTAAAGTTCTATACAGATTCAATGCAATTCCAATTAAAATCCCATGTCATTCCTTTTCTATTTCCTATAGAAATAGAAAAAACAATCATGAAATTCATTTGGAAAAATAAAAGACCCAGGATAGCCAAAGCAATCTTTAGCAAGAATAGTGAAGCAGGAAGCATCACAATACCAGACCTTAAACTATACTACAAAGCTATAATAACAAAAACAGCATGGTATTGTCACCAAAATGGACATGTAGACCAATGGTACAGAATATAGGACACAGAAACAAATCCATAAATACAGTTACCTCATAACTGACCCCAGTGGCTGCTGCTGCAGCTGGTACAGGGACCACATGTTGTTGAGAAGGACCTCCCACAATGTCCCTCTTCCTAAAGGTCCTGCTATCTCTCAGAAACACTTATTAAGAATTCCAAGCTGCTCGGAAGGCTGAGGCAGGGGGATCATGAGTTCAAAGCCAGCCTCAGCAAAAGGGAGGTGCTAAGCAATTCAGTAAGACCCTGTCTCTAAATAAAATGCCAAATAGGGCTGGGGATATGGCTCAATGGTTGAGTGCCCCTGAATTCAATCCCCTGTGCCCGCCCCTCCCTACACACACAAAGAATTCCAAGACAAGGATAGCAGAACATTAAACCAAGCACGGTGTCCCTTCTGAGATTGGTCCCTGCGTGACTCCACAGGTTACCCCGCATGACGTCAGTCCTGCTCTTGGAAGTAGCCTAACTTTGCCATGAGGCATCTCCTATTATTCTTGTTATAACAACACATCATCCTAAATTACTTAATGCCTCTTTTCTCCTAGTGGAGTCAGCAAACTGTGGCCTATTGGCCATGCTCAGCCTGTTGCCTGATTTTCTTTATGATTATATTTATTTAAGGTGTCCCACATGATGTTTTTGATATATATTTACATAGTGAGGTAATTGCTGCAGGCCAGCAGATTAATGGATCCATCATCTCATATAGTTATCTGCCTTTTGTGTGTGTGTGTGTGTGTGTGTGTGTGTAGTACCTAAAATTCACAGTCCTAGCAAATTTCCAGTATACCTCACAGTATTAGCTAGAGTCCTCGTGACGTGCATTAGACCTTTGGATTCATTCCTCCTATAGGACTGTGACTTTGTACCTGTGGACTTACTCCTTCCCATCACTTCCCACCTCGCCCATAACCACTGTTTTACTTTGTTTTCTGTGTATTCGATCTACTTGTCTTTTTTCTGCCTATTTTATAATCAGGTTTTGTTGAAACACACCAAAGCTCATTATTTTCATAATGTTCTGGCTGCGTCCATGTTACAATGGCAGGGGTGAGAAGCATGACCAGCCACGGTTGGCTCTTCCAGCCTAAAGCCTGTGCTATCTAGTGTTTTCTAGAACAAGTTTTTCGACCTCTGCACCAGACTGTAAGGTCCCTAGAGGAAGGATCATGTCTGCTCACTTGACAGTTTTGTTCCCAGTGCCAACAGCGGAGCCTGGCATACATAAATGCTCCGTCAACCCATGGGAAAAAAAAAGAGAGTCAAAGAAAAAAGTGAATATATAAAGAGCCTAGCATTCTGTGAAGTAACTTATTGAAAAGAAAGTCACAAAAATGTTATGTTTGACTCCATTTTTTTTTTTTTTTTTTGGTTTTTGTTTTCATATAAAGATGGTGTTTAAAACGACTTACCTTCCTGTGAAATTGATGCTCTGGGAAAGAGACAGTGTTTGTCTTGTGGCTTGGCATTCTCTCGGGCACATTGTCACACACCCCAGTCTGGAGAGTCACAGGTATTGAATGCATGACATTCATCACTCAACAAATATTTTTTGAGCCCAGCATGGGGCGAGGTATGATGACAGAAAATGACAATGAGTCCCCTGCATCTGACTCCGCAGACCTGTAAAACCAATGAGAGCCAAGGGAAAGACTCGCAATGGCATACTCCAGACAAGTCCTGATATATATACCTGTGTGACAAAAAGTGTGGAGTGCAAAAGGAAACTTCTGGATCAAGTGCCATGGATTTTCAGAGCCAGGACAGATTCATTTTGGCTGCAGAATCAGGAAACGATTCTTCCCATTCCCTCTGATCCCTGCCCTACTGCTTTGCTTTGCCCCACAAGGGGCTGACCCTGCGAGCTACGTTTCCGTGGCCGCCCTGCCAACGGGCTCCATGTGGGATCTGTCCGTGGGAGGCCATGAGGGAGATGAGGAGGCTAGAGAAAGGCAGGAATCAGAGTCTATCTCTCCTCTCTCTGAACCTCAGTTTTGTCACTTATACAGTGGACAAAGCAATAATATATACTTCACAGAGGTTCATTTTTTGTTTTTGTTTTACTTCAGAAATTTTTATTGGTGTTTTTGGAGCTCAATTTTTTTCTTGTTGGTGTTCACAGAGTTTTACAAGTATTAAATGAGATGAAACATGCAAATTACTTAATAAGCATTCAAAGAATAGAGTTAACTGCTGCTTCTAGCTTTGTTCAGGTGAGTGAGGATGAGTGAGGTGATGGATTAGTGATGTCTGCTGAGGGTGAAGGATGGGAAGGTAGTGGTATGTGAGAGGAATATGATGACTCCTGATAGATTGAAGCTGTATTGTGGAGATAGAATGGATAAGACCTGGAAAACTGATCCATAGACCTAACAAGGAATTGAGAGAAATCAAAGAATTGGCAAGTGAGCCCATAGTCAACACATGAATTCATTTTTAGAAAATTGTGTTGGGATCTCTCCAGTTGCATAAAATACCAAACACAATGATATACTAGGGACACTCCAGAAGGCAGAGTGTTCTAGAGATATACAAATATGAAGTGAGTTAACCAAGGAAATCATCGAAGCAGTACCTATTCAGGCCTGATGGAGACCTGGAAAATTATCCAGGAAAACCCCGGCAATTCCAGTTACTGGAATCTGTTCTCTTCCGAAGAAGAGAAACCATTGTTCCTTGCGGAGAGCCATCTGTGGGCTGTGTGTGGACTACACCAGCATCCCAGCCAGTGGATAGGATCTGGTATCTGGGAACTTCCAGTGGAAATTTCCTCTGGCCAAGTCCACCCAGATACATTGTGAGCCCTATCCAGCTCTGCCCCAGGTCCCACATAGAACTGGAGATGGGTGACCTGCTGCAGCCACACAGCCTCTCAGAGATGGGTGTGACCTGTCAAGATGCCAATCAACCTGCTGACTGCAAGACATCACAAAGCAAGACTCCACCCCTGAAGCCTTATCCCCTGACTTATCTTCTCAGGTGGCTTATACCCTCCTGAACAGGAGAAAGGACCCCCTGCGAGGCACTGGCAGCCTCCCGAGAGTTCTTCCTGTCCTACTCAAGCTCCTCTGTTTCTCCTTCTCCCTCTTCCTGCCTCTGTTTCTGTGGTTCTATTTGCTGTGTCCTGCATTCGTGTTGATTGAGCTGGATATTAACCACCCAAGGTGAAGCTTTCTAACAGGGCCTCCCCCTTAGGCTGGGCCACCTGACAGTTTCCTTAGGTCCTCAGGAAAGGGCCACCATGTTGGATGCCTTGGGCTCAGCATAGCAGTTGGGGTGGCAGAGCAGAGACACCTGATACAAAGTGGCAAATCCACCAGACTCAGAAGAGCTGTGTAGCTGGTAGATTTCATAGCACTCTAGACATGGCGAGTTGGCCATGCCAGTGGGCGCTACAGGAAGCTAACAGGCTAAGATTGAATTGTGGTTGAGAAAGCATTGGAAATACCTGATTACTTCCAGTAGCATACATTTCCTACAAATTTGTTTACGAGATCAAAATCTGTCTAAGACTTAGGGCTTAGAAGTCAGAGAGTATTTATTAAAAAAATTTTCCACCAAGTCCCGGAACGTTGGATGATTTACAGAGGGAGGGATTTTTATAACCATCCTTTGTAGGGACTTCACTAGTTCCTAGAGGAGCAACTTTGAAACTGGCTTGGAAGGGTGGGTGTGGTGAGGTTAGGGTTTCCTTACTGCTTTGTGAGTAAAATATTCTACAGCTCAGGAAAACAAACAAGACAGCCCAGCCCTTTGTGATTCTTCCCAGAATTCTTCAGAGCCAAGACATCACAGTCCTTGGAACTGGAGGGACCCAGTACTTGCAACACACCCAGTCCAAGGACAGGTTGATACAAGCTCACGTATGTGAGCTTCTCCAAAAGTGGTGAGACAGAAAAAAAGGAGGAAAGAAGATGTTTTTTAAAAAACCAAATATTTAGGAAATCTACCATGAATGGAGACTGATGGAGTTCCAAGAAGCAAGTTGATACTTGCTATAGGACAAACAGGACAACTTTTTATGTGGCTTTATCCAAGGGAGAAGTGCCCCAGCACTCAAAGTCTTTTCTTAGAATAATTTAAATTTAAATTAATGAATTTCATCAAAGAACTGGAAAATATTGAATTAAAGTAGTCAGTATCCTTTCCCTGACCACTTTTAAGTGCTTTTATGACTCTATTCAACTTCACATGGAGTTTTTATGTAATTGTCATGAGAAGCCCTTGGGCTCCCCATGCAGATCTTCTGGGTCTGAATGCTGGTGTGATTTGTATGATCTGGCAAGTTACCTAAACTCTACAGGCTTTGGTTTTCTCATGAGAGAAGTAGGGATAATAATAGTATCCACATGAAGATCAAATGAGACATGTTGAGTGCCTAGTTCAATGCCAGGTGCACACTCAGTCAGTTGTAATGGTTAGGATTATTCTTCATTTAAATGGGAGAGCTCTGTGACCCCCATTGTCTAGGATAGGAGAGGTGAGCAGTTGAAGCCTGTTTGCCTCCCCATCTTTCCCTTTCCCACAGTGATGTGACCCTGAGTCTCCCGTTCCTCCATCCACTCAGCCCACTCAATCCAAGATGGCAGAAAGAACACAGGAAACAGACATTAAGTGATCACTCACCGTGTGCTGGAAGAACCCACCCCATGATTTGAGGAAACAAAGGGCTTCTGGGCCCTGATCCTGTAGAGAGGTTGCCATCCTCCAGCGAGGTGCTGAGCACTTCATATGCAAACCTAAGCCAGCACCCCACAAGATGGCCAAGGTGATTCACATTCACTTGAGGATCCATTTCTCAAGAAGGTCACTACATATGGGGTGGCTCATGTCAGGCCCATCCTATATGTTGAAGACGTGCCCCCCACTACCTCTGGACAGGACTAGATTTGAAGATAGGGCCTTTTAAGAGGTGATTGAATTAAAATGAAACCATGTGGCTGGGCCCTAATCCAATCTGACCAAGGTTCTTATAAGGAGAGGAATTTGGACACCAGGAGTGTATATGCAGAAAGACCCTGTGAGGTCACAGCAAGAAGACGCCACCTGTGAGCCAAGGACAGAAGCCTCAGAAGAAGGCAAACCTACGGATACCTTGATCTTGAACTTGTAGCCTCTGGAGCTGTGAGAAAAGACATTTCTATTTTTTAAGGTACCCAGATTGTGGTATTTGTTATGGTAGTCCCAGCAGTCTAATACAGTTATGTTGCTTTTAAAAGTTCAGGGAATATTCAGCCTTTAAAAAGAAAGAAACTCTTGACACATGTTACAACATGGATGACCCATGCTAGTGCCATTTAAAAAGTGCTTAAAATGTTAAATTGTATGTTATGTATATTTTATAAATTTTTTAAAATGAATTTTCTAAAAAGCTTAAGGGGGTTCCCCTCCATAAAGGTCAGCCTCACTGAAATCTTGGCTAATTGCTTTGTAGTTGTTACAGTTTGGATCTTATGTGTGCCCCCAAAGCCCACATGCTAAAGGCTCATTTGGCAGCCTGTGGAACTCTTTAGAGGTGGAACCCTGTGGAAGGGAGTTAGGTTACTGGTGGTGTGCCCTTAAAGGGGAATATCGGGCTCCAGTCCCTTCCCATCTCTTTTTTGTTCCCCGGTCCCCATGAGGTGAACAACCTTCTCCAACATGTGCTTCTGCCATGGTATATTGTGCTAACACAGGCCCAAGCAACGCAGCCAAGTGACCACAAACTTAAACCTCTGAAACCAAGAGCCAAAATAAACATTTTACTCTTTTGTTTATTTCAGGTATTTTGTCATAGCAATGGAAAACTGCCTAAGACAGGGCATGAAGAGAGGAGTTGGAAAAGAAGAGGGAATGGAGGAAGGAAAGGCAGGCCTCAGGGATAAGGAAGGCCTATTTAACCTTGCCTTTCTGTGAAAACATTTGCCCGCAGCTCCAGATGAAAACTTCCCTGGCCCCACTGCTAGAATCTCAACAGGTACACAATGATTGCTGCCTTTGCCAATAATGATGACTGAGAAGAGAGAAGAACATGATTTCCAAATACAAGGCCAAGTTCCCTGATAATTTTTTTTTTTTTTTTTGGTGACTTTTTCTCTTCTTGTTTCCCAATTTCTCGTGGGCCTGCTGTCTTTATCACATACAAGAAGAAAGCATTTCCTCTGTGGTGGCCAAAGTGCTTCTCAAATTTTTCTGCAACAACAAAAAAATCTGAACAGCCTTTCCCATTGCTACATCAAATTTGCTGACCTTTCATCCCTGAAATCTGAGAAGCCCAAGGTCTGAGAATAGTGCCTTCTGAGCCTGCCTTTTCACATGAAGAGTTTCTAAAGACGACCATGTCATCATGCCCCCTGGCCCTTGTTCTACTGCCAAGCTCCTGAGCTGGGGCAGGGTCCTGGGTATGGCAGAGAGAGTCCAGTTCCTCTTCTCGATTTGTCCTCAGAGATAAACCTTTCTATTTGGTGGGAGAGGATCTCACAATGGAAAGGCCTGCCACCTCCTTATGCAAGAGATCAAAGTGAACATTGTCATTAATGGGACAAGCCAAGCTCTGTGTCCCCTGAGAGGATGTAGTGAGAGGACCCCTTCTCCCCGTGGGCACCTCTCCTGCCAAAGATGCAGAGCCTGACTCCATGGAAACACAGACAACCCAGCTGAGACAGTGTCTGCAATATTCAATTTTGAAATATTCAAAATGTCAGGGTCATGGAAGACAAAAGACTGCAAAACAGTTCCGGACTGAAGGAAGGACAAAGAAAAGAGACAACCAACAGATTGTAACTCGATTCCAGACTGGATCCTGTGGCTGGAAAAGCACTACTGGGACAACCTGCGTAACTCCAATGGGACCTGAGCAGGGGGACAGGTGGTGTAGCAATACTGATTTCCTGGTTTTGGTGCCTGACTTGTGGCAGGACACTGTCCTTGTTTGTGGGAATCACCCACTGAAACAGTGATTGTGGCATTGTATCTGTAACTTACTATATGATAGTTTAAGAAAAAAAATAATTGTACTGTCTCCCCACTTTTCTATAAGTATAATCTTGTTTCAAAATTTAAAAAAAAGAAAAAGAAAAAGAAAAGGAAGGAAGCAGTGTCTTTCTTGGTTGGAAATGAGGCCAGGGTCACTTTGAGCTTCTATTTAGGTGATCTTAGGCAGAAGCCTCAGGTTTTTCTTTAACTTTAATAGACGGGAGACTCCTGTGGGGATCGTAGTGGAAATGGAAATGGGGAGGGGGGTTTGGGTATCAGATGAATAAATTGGACTTAATCCCTAATCTTGCTACTCAGGTAGAAGGACTCATTAAGATTTGATGTAAAATCTTATTGTTATTTTTTTGCATGTGTCAGTACTGGGGATTGTACCCCGGGCTTCCCACATGCTAGGCTAGTATTCTGCCACAGAGCTATTTCCACAGACGTTTTTATTTTTTATTTTGAGGCAGTGTCTTACTTAATTGCCTAGGCTGGCCTCCAACTTGTGGTCCTCTTGCCTTAACCTCCCAAGTTACTGGGATTACAGGTAGGTGTCACCGAGCCTGGGTGATATATAATCTTTTAAGGGTGTTTGTGTGTGTAGACATTTATTTTTATTAATGAAGATTATGCTATACGTACTGTTTATGACCTTACTTATTTAATATTATTCTTCAATATCATTTTTAAGAGTTGATATTTATAAATATCCCGTTGGACATGAATCATGATAATTTGTTAACTAACCCCATGGGGCTTTTGACTTGACATTCCTTGGTCCACACTCCATTCTTCAGATATTTGATTTATGTCTTATCTCAATGTGAAAGAAAAAGGAACACCTACTAGGTTCTTTTTGGGAGAACTTGTACTGTTTTCCACCGTCCCATGAACAGAACTGGACTATGAGGAAGAAGTTGAGTGGTGATTAAGGACACCCTCCTGAACACATGAGCTGGGTTCAAATTCCAATTTTCTATTTTTTAATTTTCTCAGTGCTAGGGATTAAACCTGGGGCCTTTTGCATGCTTGGCAAGCACTCTACCACCAAGATACATCCCCAGCCCTTGATTCTCCTCTTATCAGCCATACGAGATTGGGAAAGTCATCTAACATCTCTGTGCCTCCATTTTTCTCATCTGCTATGTGGGGTGAAATGAAGAGAATTCATTCCCAAGGTTATTGAAGGGTAAACAAATCGCAAATAGCTGGTATATTGTAAATTCTTGTTGGCATTGTCCTTTGTTAAAGTTATAAATTAATGAAAAAGCAACTTTCAAGGTCCGTAGAAAGTTAGAAAGACACCAGGTGGGGCAGTCTCCTCCCAGGGTGGGGATGGGAAGTAGTGCTCTGCGAAGAGGAGTAATTATGATGGAAAAAAACATTTTGCAAGGCCTAGAGCTGATGTGTACTCCTTGTGACATTTTAATCTCTGAGTAATAGATTCCATTGCCTGCAGAGCTGTAATTTTTTTTTTCCATTTATTGCTTTTTCCTCTTCTGTCTCAAACCTGGATTCCACCTCCTCTCTGCTCTATCCTCCCTCCGGCAACCAGGAACTCTTTCTGGACAATTTTCATTCCTGAGCCAGGTACCTTACTCAATTTAAGCAAGAAGGCCTGAGGCCCCAGCAAGACAGTCTGCATTCCTGGAGGAAAGTGGAGAGGACCTCCTGTGTGCTCCAGGGTGCGCAACCCTGCCATGCAGACGTCATAACCATCTTCATCTAGATGGAGAAAGGGGGTTCCATGCATAGGCTTGGCTCTGTCACTCACATGCTCACTGTGAAACCTTATCCAAGGCTCAGTTTCCTCATTTCTAACATGAAAAGAATAATAACAATAACAACCTTTTAGAGTCGTTGGGAAGATTGAATTAAATCATGCGTGTAAAGTGTATTTTGTAGCCACTCCTAGATTGTAGGACATGCTCAATAAATGCTAATACCATTATTGTCCTTATTCAGGATTGAAAAAACTGAGCCTCAGGGTAGTTATAATAATTTTCATATTTTGCAGGTGGGGAAATGCTTATACACCTATTTCTAAGTTGAGTCATTTTCCTATTGTACAGAGTAGCTTGTCCCTTGGTAGTCAATACAGCCATTGCCCTGTCCTCTACAGTAGCAGAAATGTTAGATGGGTTTATTGGCCACTCAGCTAAGACTACATGTCCCAGGCTTCCTTGCGGCAGATGTGGCCATGCGACTAGTGTGGCTAGTAGAATGTGCATGGAAATGATATTTGAAGCTTCCTAATTAGATATTTACAAAGAAAGGAACTGCTTTCTGTTACTCCTTCTCTCTTGAATTGACTGTATGGACTCTTTCGTAAGGGTATAAATTTCTATCTTGTTTAAGCCATTGTATTTTGGGTTCTTTGTTACAGCTGCCAACCCTCCGTAGAGTAGCCATTTTGATAGAAATAAAACTCAGGCAAGGAGTCAGGACCCCTCTGTTTACTGGCTCTGTCCTCCATTGCTTCAAGGCCAAAGTATTCATTTCCTCCTTTATCTCACAACTCATGGCTAAAAATTGTACTAGACATTGGCAATTCAGAGATAAATAAAACACAGTCCCAGACATTATCAAATTTATCTGCAGTCGTTTGTATTTTTATTTTTTGACACTGAGGATTGAACCCAGCTCTACCACTGAGCTATATCCCCAGCCCTTTTTACTTTTTATTTGAGGCAGGATCTCCCTAAATTGCAGAAGCTGACCTTGAACTTGTGATCCTCCAGCCTTAGCCTCCTCCTGAGTTGCTGGGATTTCAGGTGGGTGCCACAACTCCTGGTCCACTTGCATGATGTCTTCATGATGTTATCCAAGTTGATCTTTGAGAATATGCTCCTTAATAGAGGATGTGGCCTGTAGTTCCAGAGGGCTCTTAAATAACTTCTCTGTGGGTTCTAAAGCTTCTATGGGTTTCCAAATCTTTTAACATAGTAAGTAAAATGTTCAAAACTGCCACAGGGGCTGAGACTTGCTAATTGCAAATCCTTGGCAAAATTGAAACTCTGCTCCAGTGGTCAAGTGGAAATAATGGTACCTGAAAGATTAACTTAGAAAACACATGTGACGTACTTCAGTAAAGCACTGGGTCTGATATTTAGGAGGAGCTCCATGAGTGTTACTGATGATGACTGTGGTGACAATGACAGTGATGGTGATAACAGTGACGAAGGCACAGACTTGGCTCTTTGCCGTTCTGGGAAGTGGCTATGATATAAGGTGACTTCGGCCAATACCCTGCCTCCCCCACGTGCCATGAAGGACAAATGAGGCTGTTTCTTAAAACACTGTTTCATAAAAGGTGATGTGGCACAGGGATCCAAGTCTTTGTCGACATTCAGATCTGTGACATTCCCTGTACCTACTTTGATCTTTCAAATTAATTTTCTTGTCTTTGCCAAGTTTCCTTCTGAACATTGCTCCTCTGTTGCAATGTTTTGGGGTTTTGTATTTGTTTGTTTGTTTTACTTTTGCTGGGTGGGGGGGGGGTACCAGGGATTGAACCCAGGGATTGAACCACTGAGCCACAACAGAACACACATAATGTTTTGTTTTGAGACAGGATCTCACTAAGTTGTATAGGCCTTGCTAAATTGCTGAGGCTGGCTTCCAACCTGCAATCCTCCTGCCTCAGCCTCCCAAGCCTCTGGGATTACAGGTGTGCACCACCATGCCCAACCGTTGCAATGTTTTATTGTTAATTCTGGGAGTTTGTGTTATTGGCTGATCATCACCTAGTTTTCCTGTCCACATACATACATAATTAATCAGGTAGGATTCAGAAAGAGTTTTAATTTAATTAACATCTGGCCTCTATACAGATGACTATTAATAGCAAATTTTCATTTTATGAGTTCTAGAATGCTGATACTCAATACGTTACTATATATATATATATATATATATATATATATATATATATATATATATATCTTTATTTTTTTTTACAGAATAATAATTATTTTCTTGACTTTGTAGGTGACAAAACTGATTCAGAATGGTTGTATATCAATCAGGAGTCTCTGATGTATACATCTAATCCCAGCAACTTGGGAGGCTAAGGTAAGAGGATCACAAGTTTGAGGCCAGTCTCAGCAATTTAGCAAGGCCCTAAAGCAACTTAGTGAGAACCTGCTTCAAAATAAAAAAATAAATAAATAAAAAATAGGTTGAGTATGTAGCTCCATGGTAAAGCACCCTGGGTTCAATTCCCAATACCAAAAAAAAAAAAAAAAAAAAAGGGTCATGTATCTTTCTAGGTACTTAGAGGCATATCTTCATGACGTTGATAAAGCTGTAACTTGTCATGTAAGCAAGCCTATTTAAAGGCTCTGCATTGACTTTGAATTCAAATGTTTGTATTTTTTTTTTCTTAAAGGATCCAAAAATTACATCAGCTACAGGCCACACAAAATCTGGATCTGTGCCTGTAGCTCACACAGATGCTAAGTACTGGAGAAAAATCGAAACAGAAATTATTTCTGATTTGAATTCAAGTTAATTTGAATTCACTGTAATTTATTAAAATAGTGTTATGGGCACTTAAGATTATGGCAATGGACTGATATTGGTTCATTAGATTGGGATTGGATTCTCCCATGACATGCCCAAATGGTATGCTGAATAGATTTTATAAGGTCAATACGTTGGTATCAGCACTTGCTAAAACTGTCTGAGGCACTGCGTGGTGATCATGGCCATGATACTTCCATTTTACAGAACATTTTCTCCCCAACATGCAGAAATGGCAACCACTTTTGCATGAGGCAATTATCACCTTTATTTTATTAATCTCCATGGAAGAACAGAGTAGAAGATGAAGGCTCAGGTCATAACCCTATGTGAGACCATCTGGGAGTCCTAAGATATGACTCAGGACATCCTAGTGAGAGGTGAGCCCCTTGCTTTTAAAGTGTGGGTAATTCTTCACCCTAGTCTGTCCCAGTCTGGAACGTTATGACTGATCCCATTTCCTCCCTCCCATCTTCAGGTCTTGGATTCCTTCATTCATCTCTTCTGAACACCCACCACCCCATCTTTCATACCTAGGATTAGGCATGGCAGGGAACATGGGAAAGGAGCCCCGTTTTGCCTCTCATTATGAACCGGGGTGAGGTGGCGATTGAGCTGGATGCTAATGATGCCCATGTTAGCCAGGGAACTGTGGAATTTTCTTTCTCTGTCTTTCTCTCTTACTCCCACAGGGTCTGTCCTGCCTAACAATCTCCATACCTGGCTTAGGTCACCTAAAGAGCTCACTTGGCAGAGAAAAGTAAATCCATTTTGTGGTTTCTGATTTCCTTAATACAAGTTGGGAAAAGTGCCATCTGCACACCTTCAGAATCAAGATCTCCCTTTGTCTTATCAGTAAAATGCCACAAAACAACCATAAAAACTATGACTCACATTCAAAACAAACCTCATGATATTAAGGATTTGAAGGAGTGGTTTTCTTTATCCCTTGAGAGTAAAGATAAATGAATTCTTTCTCATTTTCCAGGAAAGCAGGGTGAAGGTGGGTGAGGAGATGGGAAGAGGTCAAGCCAATTTTTCTGAGCCCTATGCCAACGACTGTAAGTGTGTCAAAGACCTGCCAAGGAAACACAGGCACTCTTGGGGGTGATCCTTGAGTTCTTGGAGGAGGCAGCTTCTGTTCATTGATCCAGAAACTCTAAAGCCCTCCCTTGGAGTGTGAGACAGATGTCATGCAGTGTGCCAGTTTCCAGAACAGCTCCCAGAGGGTGATTTTTTTTTTTCAATTTGACAAAGTTTCAAGATTATGAACCATCTCCATTCTAGACAGACCAACTGTCTTTTTCCCACCATTAAAAATTAAACATTAAAAGTGTTTTCCCTCAACATTAAGAAACTTATCAATTAATATATCCACACGGAGGGAAAATTAAAAAGTTGAGATGAATTTATAATAAAAATAGTTTCCTGCCTTACCTCTCCCTAGCCTGACCCCCGCCCCATTTATTTTTCCCAGAAATTATTTTTTCCTTTTAAATTTTAAAGGTTTGAATTTTGTAGTGGTTGACTCCATGTTGAGGAATAATTTGCTACACCCGCGTTTCACAATTTATCAACTTTGTTCTTTACAGATTGACTTCCTGTTAAGGTGAGTGAGCTTGGCTCACTTCCTGCTGTAACTCCCTCACCTTTCTCAAACTTACATCACTAGTTTTAGTTCACAACTTCTGTCACTTAAAACTATCATTGAATTTTACTTATCCTACTTTATCTTATCACCTGAAACCAATTCTTGCTAATTTATGAAAAAGAAAAAAAAAAGATCTTTTAAAACAGATACCTATGAAATCAAAGAAGCTGCTAATCTATAACATTCAGAGGTGGAGGTCTCAATAAAGAAATTGTGTTTCTCCCTGTTTACCCTAAGGGCTGGTCTTCTGAGAGGTAAAAAAGAAACACCTTCTCACCTGCCCTCCTACAAGAACTACTGGAATGGTGAGATGATCCTCAAAATACTGGTCGTATCTGGTTTTATCCATGTGAAAATTATTATCCTTTTCTGAATAAGGGGGACAGAGAAGACCAACCTGCTTAATACATGTCCAAAGTGGCACATGTTGTTGCTGCAGCAATCAGGATCGGGTGAGGTCGGCCATTATATAAAAAATCATGCCAGTGCCAAGGCTCACTTTTCCACGTCTGATCTCAGGCTTTGTGTCTTGGACTCCAAACGGGATGACAGGCCCCAAGGAACAGCACAGGATGTGGCTGGTGCTCTAGACCCAAGGAAACTTGCTGCATGCGACGATCCCTTTACCTGGAAGGCTTATGCCTTGGCTGGGTTCTGATTCATAAATGACTTAAAAGATAATGTCCCTTCCTGATTCACAGTGAGCTATTGTCTATAATGCCCCCTTTAATTTACCTTAGCTGTCTGCCTTCTGAGAATTGGCACAGTCATAGATTTCATTAAATCACGGGAACTGGTGAGAAGCCAGGGACAACTGCAATTCAAGAAGCAAAGTCCAGATTCTGATACTCTGTTGCAGAATCAGATTTTCAGATTTCCTCGTCAGAACATTTTGTGAAACCAATCTAGAATGACAATAACATTTAACATTCATGCAGTGCTTTTGTGTGCCAGTAGCTAGATGAGTATTGACATGCATTTTCATTTTACTCATCATGACATCATGCTGACATTATTGTTGTCAGTTTAAGATGATAAAGTTGGGAATGGCTTAATTGCTCAAACTGAATCAGCTAATTAGTGGCAGAGCCAAGATCAGGATCTACAGCAGTCAAAATCGATGACCTGAACTACTCTATGTATTGTCTCCCTTGGAGAGCCTATGGTGTTGTTATTGTTGTTTTTAAATAACTTATTGCTATTTGATACCCCTTTTAGCCCCTGGAATAGAATTTGAACAAAATTAAAGTTTAGTTAAAGCCAAAGATTTGATTGAGTTATGAACTGAATTTAGTCAATTTAGTTTCATGTGTAGGAAGGACCTAAAAGGAAACATTGTAAGTGCCTTTTTCTCATTGGTGAGACTGGCAACAATGTGAATTGCAACATTTACGGCTGTGAAATAGTTTGGATTTTAACAGAATAAATGAAAGAAAAACTGGTTAATTCTTTAAAATTGCAAATATATCCTCCCTAAGCTGCTGTCATGTTGCACGATATCTTATGATGTTCAGAAATTACTCATTGCCATGTACACATAAATATGTGTGTGTGTAAGTGTGTGTATGTATATATTAAAATATAATAGACATAATTTGGAAATACAAATATTTCCAAATATATATACATATGTAAATATATATGTTTAAATCATATCCAAGTTGTTTAAATCATCTCACAAAATATCAGCTGGAATTTGATCTTTAAAAATCTGGAGCCAGGTGGTAGGAAAGACAGTGGAATGAGATGGACATCACTACTCTAAGTACATGTGTGCAGACACAAATGGTGTGACTCTATTTGTGTACTACCAGAAACATGAAAAATTGTATTCTATATGTGTAATATGAATTGTCATGCATTCCGCTGTCATATATAACAAATTAAAATTAAAAAATAAATTTAAAATGTATATCTCACTAAAATAACCTTAAAAATAAAATAGCAATGAAATAAAAAAAAATCTAAAGCCAGGCATGGTGGTGCCCACCTGTAATCCCAACTACTAGGAAGGCTGAGGCAGGAGGATGGCAAGTTCAAAATCAGCCTCAACTTAGTGAGACACTAAGCAACTTAGCAAGACTCTGTCTCAAAATAAACACATAAAAAGGATGGGAATGTAGCACAGTGGTTAAGTACCTCTGGATTCAATCCATGGTTCCAAACAAAACAAAACAAAATCTGGGGATGACCCAAATGGTTGTCCCTACTTAAGTGAGGACACCCTTCCTAATAAAATAGCACTTGATTGGATTCATTTCTAATACTGCTTTAGTAAGAGTATGGAAATGGGATAAAATTGTCACTTAACCATCTGTAGATGGTGGTTTTCTTTTGGTAAACACCCAGGCGCAGTGATAATACTCTTTAGAACAAATGGCATTTCATTCTAGGGCCGCTTCATATTTTGCATAGCAATTTCCACTCATTTAACTGGGTCCTCAGTTTTTGAAAACATAGTCTGTTTTACCTTGGTGACTGCTTCTTGGAAACTGAACGTCTTGAGGGTGAGAGTTGCCTGTTTCTTACTTGTTCCACTCCACAGGGCATGGAATGCCAAAACGCCACCAAGAAGCCCAGGAGCAAACTGCTGGAACCTCAGAATCTACAGAATCTCCTTTACCCTCCTCATAGAATGAGATAAACCCTGAAAGTTATTTTAAATTTACCTTATTTTAATAATGTGTAGTTTTTTCCTAATAAAATAAGTTTGTCGTGGAAAAGCAGAAAACAGTACATCGTGAAAATCAGACAGCAAGATAGAACCAAGGAAAAATAAAGGAAGAGAGAGGGAGGGAGGAAGAGAGGAAGAAAGATCCCAATAATTCCACTCCCATAAGTAACTGCCATGAATGCTGGGTATATATGTTTTCAGTGTTTTCCAGTGGATCCATTAATTTTTTTCCAAGTGTGAAATCCTACTCTCAGTAGGATATAAGAATATCAGTCTACTCACTTAAGTAATTTAATTTGTATTATAAGTCTCCATTTTCTTGGAGGGTAGAAAGGTGAACTCAGTACAGAGCGCCCCCCCACACACTTCAACACTCTGAAGGGTCACATCTTCATTCCTGGGGCTAGAGGCAGTGCCACAGCATCTAGGATCCCGGCTGGGCACTCACCTCCCATCTGGTCCTCTCTTCATCGCTTTGGTCCTCTGCTGGACTGGTGCTCTGAGCCCTCCTGTGAGAAACAGAATACAATATTTAGCCTTAAATGTAATATAGAGATGTGAGAAAGGCAGCCAGAGGGGAAACAGAGCAGAATGGAAAGTTACACAATAGCACCAGAACCTGTGGATGCGGCCGATCCAAAGTCCACACATCTGAACAGCCCCTTGACAATGAGGTGGGGGAAGGGGTCGGCCTAACCAACAGAGAAAGAAATCTCTGTTAAGAAATAGTAACTTAGGTAAAGAAGTAAGAGCTGCATATGTGTCAGAGTGCACTCACCCCAAGAAGGCTTTCCTGCCACAAGAGAATAAAGGGAGGTGAGGACAACTGAAGGTATATTTCCTTAAACAACCCACTAGGAGACAGTTCAGGAAGACTGGACAGCCCATTGACAGTACTCAGCCAATGACAAACCCTAGGAGGGACCTTGTGCTCTTGGGGGATAAAATGCTGGTTGTACCCAATCTGTACAGGTGAGCGGGTTTCTCATACTTCCATGTTCTTACTGCTGATCCCTCCAGGGATCCTTCTCTTTCTGTCATGCCTGTGTCCCCTCTTGACTCCAGTTCAGCTACAAGAAACTCAGTGCTGTCCAGGGCCCTTTGACTGCCCACCACTCCCAGACACACAGGTCCATCTGCTGCTCCAGGCCACACTGGGGCCTGGGACCTGCTCCCTGGTTACCTGAGGTGCTTCCTGCGCATACACATCTCTTCTTCTTACTGGCCTTACTCCTTAGGCTCAGGCTGGGTAGAAAATGTAACCTCTCCTTTCCTGGGGTTCTAAAAATATCCATGTCCTCCTGATTTCCTCGCTTATTCTACCCCTTCAACCAGCAACTGAAGAATATCTAGAAGAGGTTTTCTTCTTTCTCAAGGGTCTTTCAAGTCTCTTATTCATGCTGTGAATGTTTGTTGTCACTGTTGTTATTGTCCCTCTTAAGGGCTCCATTTTATTTTATTTTTTATTTTTTGGGGGTAGTGGGATTGAACCCAGCAGCATTTAATTGAACCCAGGGGCATTTAACCACTTAGTCACATCCCCAGCCCTTTCTAGCAACAGAGTCTCACTAAGCTGTTTAGGGACTTGCTGAGTTCCCGAGGCTGGCTTTGAACTTGAGATCCTCCTGCCTCAGCCTCCTGAGTCATTGGGATTATAGGCATGTGCTGGGAGCCATTAGCCAAGTAGGTATGACAATTTCCTTGCCAGCGTACCCCATGTTGCTGACATGTTGCAGCGACATTGAATGTAGGTGACCTTGCTCAAGGACCAAGGCAGATTAGGGTGTTCCCGGTTTTAAGATAATCGTGTTTAGGGCGTTCCCAGTTTAAGTTCCAGGTTTAAGGTTTAAGATTATTCCTGCTGGGAATAGGGCGTATCCTGCTGCCTGAACGGGATTTAGACAGTATATTTTGGAGATAGAAGCCCAGTGGAGGTGGATTTGGGCAGAGAACGTGGATTTGGGCAGAGAACGTGGATTTCCCCAGAACGTGATTGTAGACGGCTGGTGTGAGTTCGGGAATAAAGAGTTGCTGTTTGAATCTACAAGCTGTGTGGTGGCTCGTGATTGTGTGCCCAGCCAGACTGCGGCATTTGTGCCCAGCCAGACTGTGGCAGGCATGCACCACTACATCCAGCAGGGCTCCTCTACTTTTGAAAGAAAAAGATGAGGTTGCCGTTTTCTCTCTTTTGCCATTCAAGTTCACTGCTCAGACAGAAGCCTCATTTGAAGAATGGAAAGGCCACGGGAAGAAAGGGAAATCGGGAAAAGGAAAGAATGCCAGCTACAGCTGTAGAACAGAGTCCCTCCATTTGTGCTTATAGGACTGCAGGCCCAGCTTTACCCTGAGGGACTGGGAGCACACAGTGAAGGTGACAATGTGCACACACCTGGAGCGTGTGAAAAGTGGAGCAAGACCTGCTCTAATCATAGCCTGAAGGAAGAAAGGACTTTTCCAAGATGGGGATATTCCTTCTACCTCCTGTCGTCCAAGCTCCTGCCCATCTGGATGCAAACAGTCACTTCCCACTTCTAGATCTTGACCTCTTTGGCCCTGGAACACAAGTGTCCATCCATGAAGAACCAGGTTTTCTTAACTCATCTCTTACCTTCTGTGTGGTAATGGAGGTAAAGAGGAAAGAGGAGAGAAAGCTCTCAAGAGCAATAACAAGGAAAACACTTTCTTATGGCAATATAAATATGGTTTGTGCAATTCCTGAAACTAGGCATCTTTTATTTTCCTCTACTGGGAAACTCAGGATGGAGGTTCTTACTTATCTCCCATTCCAGAAGGGGACTCTGACCAGGGGAGGAAGGCTTGGTATCGCTCCAAGATCTAAAGTAGGAACCACAGCCTTGATACAGTGCCAAGGCAGCCAATCAAGAAGGTGTTGACGACGCTTCCCAGGGACATTTTTCTAGTTGTTTAACTTTGACAGAAAGTTGATGCTTCTAACAACCCTCAAGAACCTCACATTTTCCAGGGAGTAGTGCCTGGGATCTTAAGAACTTCCAAGAAATCTGGATTCTCAGAAGACTTTGCAACCTTCAAGTTCACTTGCCCAATCAAGAGCCTTGTGGAGAAAACAAAAGCAATGAAAACTGGGCTTTCTCACACACCCTGGAAGATTCAGATAAGTCGGATAGGAAGTCTGACACGAATCAGGGCACTGGCTTGGCTTTGGGAATCAGCCCTGCACTGCTCTCCTCACCTTTGACTGCTAGGTGTGACAGGGTTGGCCAACAGCAATGCTTGTTAGCCCAAGTGGCTCCGATTACTGCTTCCTTCATCTGGAATGTTCTGAGCATCCTGGCTTAGCTCAAGGTCTTCTTCAAAATTATTACAACCCCGTTATTAAAACCTAAAACTTATATACCCAGTGATCTTACTAGCAGCCCTGTAAGGTAGGTGTCCTTGTCCATCTTACAGGTAAGGAAACTAGGACTCAGAGGTACCTAGTGATTCACCCAAAATTCATTGGCAAGTACAAATCAGAGACCTGGGTATTCCAGTCCGGATTTGGGAATTCCTAAAACTAGGAGAGAGTAACAGAAGATCTTGGCCAGAGTGATGTGGAAGGTCCTGCTGCTCTAGCATTAATCCTTCAGTTAGTGGATCCTGGGGAGGTCTGGAACCAGGCAGAGTGGATGCAGGAGGAAGAAGGCACGTGGAGGTTTTGGGACAGCAGCTGTTTATCAACCTGTGCAGAAATGTTTTAATAATTTTACAACCAGTGCAACCAACCCGGTGCAGGATGGTTGAAGATGAACCATAGTCATAAACATGACTTGAGATGTGGAATAGTAGGATAAAGGCAGGAAGGGTGCACTCTGCTTGGGTTGGGGGGTTGAAACATTAGAAGATGATCCATCCGACCATCAGAACCACAGAACGGAGGGAAGGGCATTTCAGGAAGAAGGGAAAACATAAACATAAAACATAAAAAGACTGGAGGCAACAAGCCACTCACTGGGCCTACAACCTATTTGCTAGCTGAGGAGGATGATAGGGGTTGGGAGAGGGGAAAGGGGAACCATGAGACTAAGGGATACAGAGCTAGCACATGAAAGACATCTTGGCTGGGAAATTAGGAAAAAATATTTTTATGCTTTGGACATGTGAATATCCATTCATTCTTTACTGCAAAATAGACGTTGTTAAACTTTTAATTACAATTTTTAACCAAGTATTGTATATAACAGACATTTACATCCCACCAAGACCTCCATTACATCCTCAGTGCCCCAAATGCCCACTGAGGCACAGGGTCACACTGCCCACTCCCTGGCCATTGCTGGTTGTCCTGTCTTACAATCGCAATTCACTTCCCAATAATCTGGTTGAAACTGGATCTCTTTTCAAAACCCAAGACTGCTCAGGTGAACCCTGGCTTCCGCCTGCAGGGCTGGACACTATTCCCCTTCCTCAACCATAGGCTGTGGGTCTCCTGGGAATGAAATCATCACTGGGAATCACACCACAATTTCCACCTCCTTTAATACCTCTCTTCATCTGGATTTCCACTGCCTCGGTTGATCTGCTGAATTGGACCCCTTAGGTACA
This sequence comes from Marmota flaviventris, assembly GCF_047511675.1. Taxonomy (NCBI): domain Eukaryota; kingdom Metazoa; phylum Chordata; class Mammalia; order Rodentia; family Sciuridae; genus Marmota; species Marmota flaviventris. Next base: position 26,320,067 of record NC_092500.1, on the reverse strand, counting down.
CACACCTGCAGGAAGAACACCTTGAAGTTGAAATGATCACTGTAAAATGTGCTTTCTGCCATCCACCTCAGGGGCCAGCACCGTAGCTGGGTAAATTTCTTCAACCTTCCTATTCCTGTCCCACTGAATCCCAATCTCCCAAATACCATGCTCTTCCCTGCTCGCGCTTATTAATGAAGATCTGTCATGCATTGCTCCCAAGTCTCACTGAAGTCATTCTCATCAGTACAAAATGTCCAGCTCTCAACACAAACATTTAGACAGCTTTAATCTTTACTAGTTTGACTGCTGTCAAAGGAGAGGCTCCAGAGGGCCCCAGACAAGTTAAGAGCCAAACAGAGACATATCCTCCATGTAGACAGGGACCTGATCATATCCCTCTCTGTTTTTTCAGGTGGTTTTAAATGTTTTTCCTACTCATTTTTTACTGTAGTCACCTAGGTTTATAAATTTAAAGAGAAAATCAGGTACAGTAGAAAAAACACTTGACTAGATATCATGAGGCCTGAACTTCATGTACTATAAACAAGGTGTGCTTCTGAACCCCAAATCCCCTCTTCTCCTAGAACTTTAGTTTCTTAAGGCTTAAATAGGGTAGTAAGAGCTTAAGGATCTTTCAAAGGTGGTAGTTCTCATTCTTGGTGTTTGCAACACGTTTTCAAATAACAGAATGTGGAGCGGCACAACTGAAAACTGTCCCAAAGATTCAAAAGAACATTAGAAATGTCAACAATCATTAAATACATTCCTGACATCAGTGTTATAGTATCTTCCAGCGACTATAAAATCATCCGCTGTTATGGATCCACATTTGGTCCATTTCGTTATTTTATGAGTTCTTTCAGTGGAACTATAATTTACTTCCCTGACCTTATTCTCTTTCACACCCCAGAGTGAAAGGTTTCCCATGTTCTGGAAGCTCTACAACCTTTCATTAGTCCTGGCTTAACATCAAACCCATACTTCATAGAGCTTATTTGTTCCAAGTCACGTGATCTATATATCTCCATGTTACATCTGACACATGAGCTGGAATGATAGGAGGACTCAGCTATAATCCAGACTGGTTTTATGTGTTAACTAAAATTAGGCTTAATACCGAGAACACTGCTCCTAGAGTCATGCTAGTGTTAAAGTTCTAGAATTCTATACATTATAATAAACAAAACAACATGTTGATGGAAGACCTAGTTGAGGTGATGCTATGGTTTGCGTGGGTTGCTCAAGAGTTCCTGTGTTGGAGGTGTGGTTCTCAGTGTGTCAGTGTTGAGGTGGTGCGAATTCTAAGGGGTGGGGCCTATGAGGATGTGCAGCCCTCAGCAGAAATTAAGGTAGTCCTCATGGGTGCTCAGTTCCCTCCCAAGTGAGTTGTTATAGAAGGGTCAGCCTAACCCCTCCCTGCTCTATGACTTCCTGTCTTACCATGTGATCTCTTCCTCTCCCACAAGCTCCCACTGTCATGTCATCTGCCATGATGTGACTCAGCCAAGGGGTCCCCAACCAGAGGCTGAGCTGGGAGAGCTGCCCCATCTTAGCCTCCAAAACAAAATGAGCTAAATGGATCTTTTTTCTTTAAAAGTACCCAGGCTAAGGTATTTTGTTATAGCAACTAAAGATGGGCAAATATAGATAGAGTACTTTATTAAGGAATTGAGCCTATTACAGTTGAAGCAAGACGTTCTTATTGATGAGATAGTGAATTCAGGAGACTTAATATGGTTCCTATGAGCCTGCAGAGTTTGACGGTCATAGAAAAATAAAAGGAATGATTCACACAGATTTTATGAGTAGCAATGAGACAGAAGTTCCGCTTCTCTGTTTCTTAGGTATACTTTTTAGAAGGTAGGTAGCATTTTAAGTTTTTTGAAGTAGGAAGTAATTATTTTTAATTTCTTAAAGATGATTTTTCTGGGGGCATGAAACTCGTGGCCCCACTGTATTCCTATAAATCATTTTTCATTTCCTCTAATTCCCTTTCCAGACATCTGCTGGCTTATTATTCTGGGCACAGAAAATTATGATCAGTTTAGTGACTGCTTAATACAGACTCCGATTCATCTGTCAAAGAATAGCAAAGATCAAAGATTTTTCCAAGGCAGGCAGCAAGTAGATCAAAGGAAACCTTCGCTTCCCATCCTTTGGTGTGTGACTTATCTTTAAACATCAGAAAATAGGCCTTGGGAATCCATGTATTTATCATAAAAATGCTCTCTTGAGAAAACAAGCTACCTAGCCATCAACGGACATTTGTGCCAAGCAAAGGAGTGGGTGTGAGTAATGTGGCTTGTGATCTTTCTTTTCCTCTCTAGAGAGCCTTGTGCATTGGATCAAGGAGATAATATTGCCAAAAGTGTGCCAAATGCTGTGGATGCTGAGGCCGGTGAATACAGGCCAGGTCCCTGCCCTCATGTAGACTGCTGGAAAGACAGCCATGCAAGCAACGACCTTCAACTGCAGCGAGCAAGTGTCACCACCAAGGATGTGGATACAGAGTGAGAGACACCTAAAGGGACCCTTCACCTGGCCCAGCCATACAGGAAGACCTCAGTGAACAAACAACCGGGGACAAGCCAAAGTTAACAATGAAGTACAGCTGGGGAGCAACAAGCGTTAAAGGCCCTAAGGGAGAGAATGGTTCCCAACAGGAAGTGAGTGGCTGTCAGAAAGCAGGACTGGCTGGGATGTGAGGCCTGAGAGGGAAGCAGCAGGCGGATCACATGGGGCCTTGTGAGCCATGTTGAGTTTGTCTAGGAAGAAGGAGAAACCTCAGGAAGCTTTTAGGTAGAAGATTGACGTGAGTGGATTTGTGTCCTTGAAGATTTACTAGAGAGGACTAGTGGAAGTATTTGTGTGTGTGTGTGTGTGTGTATGCATGCATGTGTGTGTGCGTGCATGCATGTGCACATGCGTGCTCACGTTTACTGGTGAACTGGGGAATCTACTTGTAAAGCCCCTTTCTCTTTTCACAATCTGGTCATGAATTTGACTGCTTTCAGCAGAGGAATTGAAATAGGGTTCTTCCTCTAGAGAAGATGAGCAAGTAGAGGCCCCCTGCTAATAATCAGGGACTTTTCTCCATATCACAAGATTTTGAGGTAGTTGGGTAATCAGTGGAACTGTGCTCATGTGGGATTTTATGTAAACTAGTTCCTCTGCACAGTCCACTGTCTGTCCCTGTCCTGAGAAATCTCCTGGGGGAGACTGGTTCCTCCTTTCCTGCCCTTCCAAATATGGTAAATTCACCAGCTCTTGGCTAGGGGCAACCTGGGAGACATAGGTGACAGGGCCCCAGTCTCCCTTCTTACTCTGCCTCTCTTCTGACTTCTTCCCTTCTTATATTGTTCTCTTCTCTCCAGAAACTCCCCATCTCTAAATATCAGAAGTCTTTTCTTTTTTTTTTTTTGTACTGGAGATTGAAGTCATTTGACTGCTGAGCCACATCCCCTGCTCTGTTTTGTATCTCACTGAATTGCTTAGGGCCTTGCCATTGCTAAGGCTGGCTTTGAACTCACAATCCCCCCACCCTCCGCCACCCACCCCACACACACCCAGAGCTGCTGGGATTACAGGCCTGCGCCACCATGCCTGGCCAGAAGTCTATTTTTATTTACTTTTTGGTGCTGGGGATCAGACTCAGGGCTTGTGCCTGCCAAGCACGGGCACTGGAACTGGGCTACACTCCCAGTCCCCCCTATCAGAAATCTTTGAAGTGACTTAGAGCATTTATTTTTCAGCTTCTTCTTGTTGCCCTTATTTTTCTTGCTGACTCCTGTTGGGGTTGGATAAAAATCAGCAATTAGAGTATTTGTGTACCATCCATGCCTGGTTACCATACAGTGCAGTAATGATGACTACTCACATCGCTAAGTGTGTTGGATTATTTTGGATTTAAGTTAATTGGTTGTCATACTGTGTTTGTGCTGCTGCTAACAGAGCCTGGCTATTTTAATGCAGCTTTAAGCAAAATCTAGAGCAAGGGTCATAGTCAGGGCACAAAATAGGGGCCAATCTGCTTCCCATCTCAAAAATGATGGTATATTAAAGATGACTACTAGCCATCTATTAGAGGTAAAATTAGTGGCTTCCTGGAAGATATTATGTTAAATGAATGATTCATGCACAAAGGAATGGGAATGTGAAGCTGAGACACCTGGACGGGCATCATGAACAAAGCAGAGTGTCTCCAGGTTCTATGAGGAGTGACCTGAGTGGGCAAGAAACTTCTCCTTGGAGGAAGGAATTTGGCTGTCTGCATCCCACACTGGTACCCTAGTTATTGGGGGTAAGGAAGAAAGTTTTTAATGTGCCACCTGATGCTGCTGTGTGATGTCCACTCTTGTCTCAAGTTATCTCCAATGAAGGATTTGAAAATAGAAAGAGCAGGCTCACATTTGGAAGTCTAAAAGACAGTGTAATCTTTTTAGAAGCACATCCTCTTCTAAATTCCTGGACCTTGGCAGGGGCAATAATGATACTCATAGCAGCCAAGGAAAATAACTGTTATCAGCTGAACCATGGGGGAAGATTGCAGCAGAGATCAAGAGGTACAGTGGAAACTGAATGTAAAGGTAGCCACAGAGGAAAGGAGTAACCCATGTAGGGAACTCCAGCATAAAGGGAGTTGGCTTGGGAGGGTTGTATCCCCAGGATCTGATAGGTTGAAGTTCAAGTTCTTTCACAATGTGAATGTCACCAATGCTTTCAATCATTCATTTTTTTTTTTAATCAGCAAAAACTTGTTTGAACACTATTTGTCAGACATGGTGTTTATGTTGGCCTAGGCCAGTGATGAGTGACCCTTTTTTATAAAGAGCCAGATAATAAATATTTTATATTTTGTGTGCCACATGATTTCTGTTGCAACTTTGCTGTTATAGTGCAAAGCAGCCAGGGATAATAAGTAAACAAGTGTTTGCTCATTCAGATGTATTCGAATAAAACTATTTATAGAAACAGGTGGTGGGCCACATTTAGTCCTTGGACCATAGTCTTCCAACCCTTAGTTTAGAGGAATAAAGTGTGCTAATTGTTCTCCATTGCATTCTCAGATCCAATCTAGAGCCCTTTTCCATTCTGCTCTCTGTTCCAAGAAGCTGACCTCTGTAGACTGGGTCATCCAGGCTCCTTGGCCTTCGGCTTCTGGTTGGATTTAGCTGATCCAGAGGCACTAGCAAGAGATTAGATGTTGGGTGGAAGAATTTAGTTTCTAAACTTCCTACTGGACTGCTTTAGTAATGGTTATGTTCCTCTAATATATGATCACAGCTCTGACTGGTGGCTTGTGCCCTTGGCTATACCACCCACCCAGTTCTGGTGACAACTCCCTTCTCTTTTACCTTTAGCCTAGGGGTAGAGCTGATATCTCATTTTCCTAGCCCTGGAAAACTCTCCATTCCTTGTTGGTTTCCTTAATATTGCCCATACCACAAGTGTGGTTCCTTCATTAAACTCTCTTCAATTGTTCCTTTGAGTGTGGCACCTCTTCTCTGCTAGAAAGTGTTTGAATGTGCCCTCATAGTAGAAATCCACTGTGTTTAGATGTAAGAGCATTAGTTCCAACCTCAGATGCAGGGACATGTAATTTAGACATGGCCAATCAGAGAACTGACTCAACCAATCCATAGTAATCAGTTCTAAAATGTTCACATGAACCGAGCCACTCCAACTGGAGGCAATGCCATTACTTAGAAACTGCCAGGAAGTGCCCTTTCCCTAGATTCGAGTCAAGGAGAGTGTGAATTTGGAAATACAGAAATGATGTTTTTGAATACCTTGAACAACCTGAAGCTGGATTTACCCCTCAACATTTTTGTCAATGAGACAATTTAATTCCTTATTTTCCTAACAGAGAGGAAAATACCACGTGGGTTAATGTGGCCTTCCACCTCAGGAACTGCCACACACATCCAGCCCAAGCTGAGCCTTTGGGTTTTCTGTTTTGTTTTCAGTACTGGGGATTGAAATCAGGGGTACTCTCAGTCCTTATTTTATTTCAAGGCAGAGTCTCACTAAGTTGCCTAGATTGGGCTCAAATTTGTGATCCTCCTTCCTCAGCTTCCTGAGTAGCTGGGATTACAGATGTTCACCACAATGCCCAGGTCCTTCCTTATTTTTTTCTTAAGCCAGTTTGAGTTGAAGTTTCTGTTGCTTACATCCAAAAGCAAAACTTAATTAAAAAAAAATTCAGACCACTTTATACAAGTTTCATTATACTTACTGGATTATCTAAGCAGGAAACCAGTCTGTGTTGATCCATTTTCCTTTACTATAGAAAATACCAAATGATGGGTAATGTATGAAGAAAGAATTTTATTTAGCTCACATTTTTGCAGGTTGAAAGTCTAAGATCAGGTGGCCACATCTGTTTGACCTCTGGTAGGGGCCTCTTTCACTGCATCACACCATGGCAGACGCATCATGGTGGAAGTATGTGCCCAAAGAAGAAACTATGAGGTGGGACAGGAAGCCAGAGGGAAGGGAGGGGTGGTCTTGCTCTTTTATAACAACCTACTGTGGGAGCTAACTGGAGTCCCATGCAAACTATGTTAATTTATTCTGAGGGCAGCATCTCTAATGACCTATTTATATTGCACTAATCTCCTCCTCTTAAAGGTTCCACCACTGTTATGGTGGTAACAGTGGTAACTGGAGGCAGGTTAGTGCAGCTACAGGAAGTGGGTTCTTTCAGGGTGTGGCTATGGGTATATATTTTGTATCTGGAGAGTGGAGTGTCTCTCTCTCTCTCTCTCTTGCTTTCTGATCATCAGGTGAGCAGCTACACTCTGCCACACTCTTCTGTCATGTTATTCCTGCCTCACAGTAGCCCTGAGGGATGAAGCTACTGACAGAGAGCAGTGGAATTGTGAACCCCCAAATAAATTGTTCTTCCTCTACGATTGTTCTGGTCAGATCTTTTAATCACAGTAGTGAAAAAGCTAAAACATAAATTGGTACCAGGAGTAGGGTTGTTGCTGTTACAAACCTGACTATGTGGTTCAGAACCCATTGGAGCTTTTTTAGTGGGAGGAATTTTGAGATGCTTATCAGTGCAAGCTGGAAATGCTTTAGGTTGTTGTAAGTGGAGCTTAATGGCCGATTCTGGTGAGAGTGCAGAAGACCAGAATGCCAATAGGACTGTGGACAGTAAAGACAGGGCTCAAAGGGTTTAGAGGAAAAGGAGGATGCTATTAGTAATTGGAGTAAAGACCATTCTTGTTATATTCTGGCTGAGAAGTTGTCTGCATTTTGCCCCTGTCCTGAGACTTTCTGTGAAGCTGATTTTAAAAGTGATAGACTTCTTAACCTGGTAGAAGAAATTTCTAGGCAGCAGAGCATTCGGGAGGTGGCATGGATATTGGTAACAGCTTTTAGCCATATTCATTGTGACACTCAGGAGCAGAAAGCAGAGCAGAAAGATTTCAAAAACTTGGACTTAAAAGGTAGGAGTAAAACTGGGCCTAAGGAAGTTGCTGTTGTTAAAGACGTTATCACCACTAAAGAAATGCTAAAGACTTTGCCCAGAGACCATAAGAATGGTGGCTTGAGGGCTGGGTAGTGGCTCAGGGTAGAGTGCTTGCCTAGCTTATGGGAGGCTCTGAGTTCCATCCTAGGCACCACATACAAATAAATAAATAAAGGTATTTTCATAAAATAAAGGAGTTATTTTTATCTCAAAATTCCTCTCACCAATTCCAAAAAGCTTCAATAGGTTCTGAACCACATTGTCAGGTTAGTAACAGCAACAACACTACTCCTGGTACCAATTTATGTTTGAGTCAGCTACAACTAAAAAATAAATATTAAACAAAGAAGAAGAAGAAGAAGAAGAAGAAGAAGAAGAAGAAGAAGAAGAAGAAGAAGAAGAAGAAGAAGGAGAAGAAGAAGAAGAAGAAGAAGAAGGAGGAGGAGGAGGAGGAGGAAGGTAGCTTGAGGATATCTCAGGAGTTGGCAAGACCACACTCATCTCAAAATCAAGGAAGTAAAGGTAAAACTTCTCTTGAGAAGAGACCAATGGGGATCCTTCTTTCACAAGGGGTCCTAGAAGTTTTTTCAACATGCTCAACCACCCAGGCACTCCGAGGCTGCTGTGACAAGGGTCTCTGGGGACTGTGCTACTACTCTAGATAGCAGCAGACCTTGGTGTCAACCATGTCAACCACATGGTGCTGGGTCTGCAGGAATGCACGATGCTAGAGTTAGCGGTTCATGGAGTCTTCACCAACATTTCCAAGGAAGGCCTGGGAGGCCAGGCAAAGTGAAGTAGGGTCGGAGTCCCTGCATGTGTAATGGGTAACTAACCCAGGCCTAGATACAAAATAAACTAAGGACACTGTCCATGAAAATTAGTGCCTGGGAAAGGGAGACTTCCCTTTCCCTCCCCTTTCCAGCCAGCAGTTTTACAGGGAACCTAATTAGCACCATTCACTCCTACCTTTTGGATTGTAAAGGACTTTCCCTGGGATCTAACTACTTTTCTTTGAAGTATAAACGCCCCTGTGAAGGCTCCTAGTGAAGGCCTTGCCAGAGCAGCCAGTCTCCCTACCACACTCTGCTTTTGAAACACACTTTGTTTCCACCTGAAAACTCTTACACACAATAACATAGCATTTTTTGAAACCTTGTACACGACCATGTATCGTTTTAGACTAGAAAATTTTTGACACTAGATAGCCTATAAATATGTCATGAAAAACTGATAAGGGGTGCTCAGAATCTGGAGCACTGATCTCCTCTAGACATGCCCACATAATAGAAAGTTTGGTTTTTCCCATTCTTTGAGTGCTGTTGTGGCTTCTCGCCTGATTCCCACAACACAGACACCCCCTGAGAAGTCAAAGTGTGGAGATGTGAGGAGGAAGCTGAAGCCGCAGTGGACACACCTGAGATTAATAAATGCCAGTAACGTGGGACATCACCCTAGGAAAGCTGCAGGAATCGACAGAGACCAGCCAACAGAATGTCACTTGGGCTGCAACAAACAAGGCCACAGGGCCAGAGCTACATAAGCCCTTTGGAGGGCACATCCAATGACATGTGCCCCAGATACTCGACATGAAACTACAGGACTTGTTTTCCCAACTGGACTTTGGACTTGCTTTGGCCCTATCCCTTCTTTCTATGCCCCTAATTTTGTGAATGGAAATGTTTTCTCTGTGCCATTATATATTGGATATTTGTAAATTGCTTTTAATTTTATAAGAGCTCACAGTGCAAGATTGCCATGAGCCTCAGAGTAGACTTTGGACTTGAACTTTGGCCAAGCTCAGAACTGTTGAAACTATGGAGACTCTTCGGAATGGACTAAATATATTTTGCACTGCCAGATGAGTGTGAGCTTTTGGGAGCCAGGGGCAGAATGTTATGGTTTAGATGTGAGGTGTCCCCCAAAAGCTCACATGTGAGACAACGCAAGAAGGTTTAAAGGAGAAATGATTGGGTTGTAAGAGTCTTAACCCAGTCAGTGAATCAATTCCCTGATAGAGATTAACTGAGTGGTAACTGGAGGCAGGTGGGGTGTGGCTGGAGGAAGTAGTTCATTGGGGATGTGGCTATGGGTATATATTTTGAATCTGGAGAGTGGAATCTTTCTCTGCTTCTTGATCACCATGTGAGCTGGTTCCATCTGCCACACTCTGCCACCATGTTGTTCCTGCCTCACATGGAGCCCTGAGGGATGAAGCCACTATCTATAGACGGAGACCTCTGGAACCGTGAGCCCCCTAATATATCGTTCCTCCTCTGATTGTTCTGGTCAGATCTTTTAGTCCCAGTGGTGAAAAAGCTGACTAAAACAACCACCTTCCAACATTGCCACACACCAAGATCATCAGGGGATACCCTCAAGCCATATCCAAACCAAAGCACAGTCCTATGCCATCTTTGGGTTAGATGCTCACTGGTAGAGTAGAGTATAGTTTAACCCAAGAGGATTTCAGCAGCGGTAGAATCCAGAGAGCTGGTTCACCATCAACCCATTTCCAAAGGGAAACAACAGGAGGTCCAGCAGCTTCATTGCAGGTAGGGCTTCTGTAGGGACAGGGGAACTTCCTCTCTGCCCTTTGCAGATTTGTTGGTTAACTGAAAATAGACGTATTAACAAGAGAAAACGAATACAGGTTTATTTAACATACAGAGGTACAGGACCCATACAAAATATGGAACTAAAGGAAAGGTCGGATGATTGAAACTTAAATACCCCCTGCTAGGGGACAGGGAAATGAGGAGGGGGGGGGGGCTATAGGAAATTTTAAAGGGTAGCAAATGATTTTTAGGATAAACAAATTGGCCCAAAGGGCAAACAATGCTCCTGGGAAAACTTTCTCTCAGCTCTTGGGGAGGTGGCAACAAGTTACACAAGGTGAAGGGCAGGACTTCGCTGAGAACAAAGGGTGTCTTATGCAGATAAAATCTCCCAGGTACTCTCTCAGAGCTTCCCACAGAAATGTGCCTGGGCACAGTCATCACCACTGTCTCTTCTCTTTTCCAGTGGTTAATCTTCCTGGTTATTTTTTGATGAGATTCCTAGGGAGGAGGTAAGACATTTGGGTTTGTTTTTTTCTTTTTTTTTTTGGAAGAAGTTTCCAAAGAAATCAGGGAGAAGTTCAGAGAGACCTTAGATCTGAGACTATTTCCCCAGTTGAGTATGTCAAAGTGCTACTCATTATGGTGTCATTTTCTGCACCCCAACACATCTCATGACAGGAAAAAACAACTCCTAAACTCTAATTCCACCTACTTTGACACTTGAAAATAGCAAAAAGAGGAAAATCTTCACCAGAATGAATGGGAAGGTGGTTACTTTTGGCGACAGGAAAACAATGAATTGAAGCATGGTATTTATTAACTGTTGTAAGCAAACTATGAATTTGTGCCAGTAAACGAAATAGAGACAACTGCATCATAATTAATTCTCAAAGAGATCATCTAACAACTTACTTAAAAGATCCTTCCTGGACTCCAAGTGTGTTAGTTATAATAGACCTTATTCTATTCATTAATTCATTTAAGAATTTGTTGAGGGAATATCCAACTGATACAGTGCTGAGTTGGAGAGTAGTTTTTATTACTTGAACCAATTGTGTCTGTGTCTTCTCAGTGGGCTGAGCTGAGGAGGATTGTGAATTCAAATCTGGGCTCCAGGAGAATGAATATCATGGGCAATTAGAGACATCTTCTGTGGAAATGGAAGAAAGGACTTTCCAAGGTGTTCTTTGTCCCTGCAAGTTGAAAAGGGCCTTGTCTAGAGAAAGAGTAGATTTGGGCTAAGTCGCTTCCACTATTTGTGCCTTTGTTTCCTGAAACTTGTAAAATGAGGGAGTCGATCCAATAAGATTTTTCCTTCCTTCCTTTATTTATTCATTCTTTTGTTTGTCCTTGTATTGGGGTGACTTTTCTGCTTTGTGAATGCAGTTCTCTTTAGTATGGAAGCCAGAACCTCACTTTCCCAGCCTACTGTGTAGCAAAAATGCAGCTATGGGAACTAGGTCCACCAACCAGACACATCTGTTTTGAATTTTTTTAGAAGTTGGAGTGGGAGAACAGGATATATCAACCCAAATTATGGCTACAGGAGACCAGAATATGCCACTCCAAATATGCCTTTCTGGCATAAATATTATTTTGAGCTGATTATTCTATGAAACAGCAGACACAAGAGAAGCTCTGGAAAGAGAAGTGATCCTTCCATAGGAGAAATTTGCATCTATGAAGGAAATCTCCATTTGCAAGGGTGTCTCCTCCCTCTACTGGGAGGAGAAGGATGGTTCCCAGTCCCTAGAAATTCACATCAACGGAGAAGGCAACAACTTAAATCTGTACAAGATGTACCCTTATTTAAGGCACTTTTCCTGATCACCTCCCCCAAACTGGGCTTTCCCCATACCTTTATTTCTTGGTTTTAGGGAACATGGTATTTAAGCCAGAATTCAAAGCCACTGCTTTGAGATTTACTCAAAATCTTTGAGTTGTTCCCTGTCTCCTATCTACGTGTGAGATAGGCATGCTATTAAACCTCTGTTTGTTTTTCTTTTCTTAGTCTATCTTTTGTTATAGGGACCAACTAAAAACTCAGAAGGGGATGGGGGGAATTATTTTTTCTCTCTTTGCTATGGTTTGGATCATAAATGTCCCCCACAGGCCATGTGTTGAAGGCTTTCTCCCCAGCTGATGGTGCTGCTGGAAGGTGGTGAAATTTTTAAGAGGTGGGGCCAAGTTGGAAGGAGTTGGGTGTGGGTGGAGGGGTGTGCCCTTGAAGGCAATATTAGGACCCAGGCCCCTTCCTTTCTCTGGCTTTTGCTTCCTGACCGCCATGATGTGAGCGGCTTTGCTCCACCACACACTGCCCACCATGATGTTCAGCTAAATCATGCAACCAAAGTCATAGGCCCAAGTGACCGTGGACTGAAACCTCTGAAATTGTGAGCCCAAGTAAATATTTTCTCCTTTTAGGTTGTTTATCTCAGGAAATTTTTCGCAGCAGCCTAGGCCCACTAACACAGTCCTCTACACTGGGGATGGCGGGAGGCAAGCTCTGCTTGTCCCTCCAGCAGGGATGAAGGAGAGATGTGCTGTATGTTGGAGCAGTGCTGATGTCATCAAGCAAGAGCCCGCTGCCCCCCATGCATAAAAACCAGTAGTATGGCACCAGGTTTTTGTAATAAGAAAAAGCTTTATAGCAGGGCTGACCAGCAAGGAAGCCAGGAGCTATAAGCTCAAATCTCTTTCTGATTCATTGGTAGTGGGAGAATTTATAGGGAGAAGAGTGGAAAAGCTGCCTGTTGGCTGAATGGTAAGAAAGAAGCTCATGTCTGGGGTGGGGTTATATTCTGTTCAGGATATTTGGAGCTTGTGACATCCTTTGATCTGATGTTTTACCGTCTGCTCATGCCCATTCTTGAAAAGTGGGTTCCAAATCATAAGAATTGTTAGCAAGATGCCTAAAGGCTTTTCCTGGAAGGCAACTCATGATGAAGCATTTATATCCAGGTGTGTCCAGGCCTTAGCAGATTCCACTGATGGTGCCCAGCTGTGGCAACTGTCCCCAGCTGCAATGACTCCACAAAGCAGCTCTGCAGCACAGGTGGGGGCTTTGTTCCTGGCTGTCAGCCTCCAATCCTTCATCTCTGGGCTGCCTTTAGAGCCCTTCAGCTGCTTAATTCTTTTAAAAATACAATCCTTTTCCTGCTGAATTGAGCCAGCATGGATTTCTTTGTCTTCCAGGAACTCAATAACTTGTGATCAGGACTGAATGCCTTCAAATAGACCATTTTCCCTCCTTCAAAGATGAGGAAGATTATTTCCCTTTTACAAATGATAAAAAGGATACATAGCTAATCGTTTCCAGAATGTAGTTTATTGCAGTTACCAGCAGGATAACTGTTGCAGAGGGATAAACATATGTTATGAAGGGAGGTTATTCTCAAGTTCACCTTCTCCGTTGCTCTGGTGCACTAGGGAAGGAGTGACTCCTTCAGGGTTTTTGTTTCATACCTTGTCATTGGCAGGAGTTTCTCTCTCTCTCTCTCTCTCTCTCTCTTTTGGTACCAGGTATTGAACTCAGGGGTGCTTTAATACTGAGCCACATCCCCAGCCATCTTTATATTTTATTTAGGGACAGAGTCTCACTAAATTGCTGAGACTGGCCCTGAACTCATGATCCTCCTGCCTCAGCCTCTCAGGCTTCTGGGATTACAGGCGTGCGCCACCACACCCAGCAAGGTTCCCTCTTCTTAATCACTGCTAGTGTGATTTTCAAGAGTTTGCAGGAACACTTTGGTTAGGTTTCTATAGTTTTGATAATTCCCTTAATTTTCTAATGAAGATTATAGCTAAGTATCTCCTAAGGGTAAATGGCCATATCAAAGTGTTGGGGGGACCTATCTCACCTGACTAATTGCCTTTAAGAGATCCTCTAGAGAGGATTTTAAATGTACTTGCCATATTCTGTATATAAGAAAGGTTGCACTGCTTTATTTTCTTTAATTAATTGAAATTTCACTTCAAACTCCAGCCCTCAATGCTGATGAAACACAGGTGTTCAGTAGTCACGCCTCACTGTAGGCTGAAGGGGCTTAAAAAGGCTTTGCCTCCTCTGGATTTTCTATCAACAAACATTCTCCCACTCTTTCAAACAGATTCAGCTATTTTCTTGACTTTTTATGCGAAAGTGGTTCAGGCATCTTCTTTGTATGCTGATTGTTGTTCTCAAAGGCCTGCCAGTGTTGAAATGTTGGAGTCTAACCATTTGGGTTTCTCCTCCCTTAAGGACTTGGAAAATTCCTAGCTACAACTTCCAATTCCAGCCATGATAGGAAAATGGTTATCAGATTTGCCTTCTAATGGGGGTGACAGCCAGCGTCTCATTGGGGGGGGTACTTCTTCTTGCCCAGGAGGATGTAAGCCACCCTAAAACTTAATAATTAGTGAATAACAAAACACAAATAGCCAGAAATATATTTACAGAAGTGAAGCCCCTGATAGATGTAGTCCACATGGGTGCTAGAACTAGACAAAGAAAAGATGGCTCTGGTGGTTTACTTAAGGGAGTACATCAAAGGAAGGGATAAGGTTTCAAGGGCAGAGTCTTGCTTTCTGATGTCGTGCAGTCAGCAGGTTGATTGACAAGTGACAGCAGGTGGTTGATCCCACCCATCTCAGGTGCTGTGTGGGATCTTTGGCAGAGCTTGAAGGGGGAAATTCACCTCTATCAGGAGGTCAATCCCTGTGGGGGTGCCATGGGAGGTTCCCAATGCCAGACTTATCCCCTCACTAGGCTATGATGTGTAACATAGTCCACACACAGCCCAGGGACGACTCGTGACAGCCTTCCTTACAAGTTATGGACAAAATATAGGAAGAAATGTTTTCTAGGTGGTGTGCAACAGGTCATAGATGTGTATAATCCTCGAAAGAAGGAAAATAGACAAGGTGATCTTCCCAGTCATCCCTGAGAGAAATTCAATATAAGAGGAAAAAACAAACAAACAAACTGGGACATATTGCAAATAAGGACACAGGAAAAGAGAGTCCGTAGAATGTAGTGGCTTCCTGGGTAGAGAAATGATAAAAGACTGGATTTCAGGGATGCTGAGATGCCTTGAAATTTTCAAGGTAGGGCACCTAAGACAGGCTGCAAATTCTGAATAGAGGTCTCCTTGAGACTTTGGCTGGGCACTGGGTTATCCGTAGAAAGCTGCTGTCTTGTATGTGCAACAGGACAGTCGCTCTTGGGGATGCTGCTCATACAAGCAAGCTAATGCTGATGACATCCCTGCTTCTGCAGCCTAACGTATAAACCCCTCTGTGAGTGGGGATGGGTGCAGAACTGAGGGCACTGTGGAAAGTATACATGTCATTCACCTAGCTGGCCACCTCTGGATAAAACTCCTGTGAGGAAGAGCAGGCACTGTGAAGGTCAGAGATGCTGTCAGTTTGTCACCACTGAATCCTTCTTGGAGCAATCTATGATCTCTTGTAAGCATTCCCCAATACACCATGTCTCCCCTGCTGCCTCTGGGCATTTTCTTAGACCTGTCTGCAACCTATCCCATTGTCCTGGCACAAAAGGGGTATGGATCAGACAATATTATTGTAATGATTCTATCTTATTACTAATTATTGCTGTTCATCTTTACTCTGACTTATAAATTAAACTGATTGATAAATTAAACCATATGTATGTGTGTATAAGAAAAAGCATAGCATATACAGGATTCAGTACTATGTGGTTTCAGGCAATTTTGGTGGGGGGCCTTGGAATGTGTCCCCTGCACATAATGGAGGACTACTCATCAGGGGCTGGGGTTATAGCTCAGTGGTAGAGCGCTTTCCTCTCACTTGTGAGGTATTGGTACAATCCTCAGCACCATGTAAAAAATAAATAAGTAAAGTAAATAAAAATATTGTGTCCATCTTTAAAAAAAAGTACTCATCAATATTTCTTGAATGAATGAAATTAACTTCAGTTTATATCAGCAAATCAAAGTTAGGACTGTTGGCTGATCTATTTTGCAAAACGGTTACCATAGCAAAGAGCTGACTTTTAGCAATAGTTCCTATATAGAGATCCACAATCATTGGATTGCCCTTGAAATAGCAAATTATTGTTCTCCACATAATTATAAGCCAGAATATTATTTACTTACTTTTTTTCTATCAGGATACTAGGAATTCAGACATTGTAAAAAGCCTTAAGCAAAGAGAATGGAGAGTGGGAGAAAATGTTCTTTGAGTATCCATTTTTAAATTGCTGCTATCTGCTCTTCAGCCCAGCAATCCATAGGACCTGCAGGGATGAGTCAGTGCCTATCTTCCTGCTGTAGGAGATAGATGGCAGGGGTTATCCCTTCCTATTCATGATCTTGCATGAGTTGCCCAATAATAGCTTTTGGTTAAAAAGCATCTCCTGTTTGCAAAGCACTGTGGTAGGTGCTTGACTTTTAATTCATTTAATCCTCATTATAGCCTTAGAAGCAATACATTTTCTTGTTTTATAGGTTAGGTGACTGAAATTCAAAGTTATGCCACTTGCTTGAGTCTCATAATGAGGAATGTAAAAATAGGATTCCACCCTAAACCCATGGGATTCCATAACCTGCAGGACTTAAGGAAGTGCTTCCTTGAAACATAGAACAATTTCTTCTTTTTGAAATTGCTTTTTTTTTTTTGAGGGTGCTGAGAGTCTTTGGTCTCTTTTGTTCTGGATCTTTCTATTAATACTACTAAGGACCTTCCCTTGTGGGATTCATGGTCTTCCTAGCAGGAGACAGAGGATGGATACATTCTGGCCAGCAAACTCTTAGAAGATTGAATTGACTCCATAATGGCAGAGATGCAAGATATACAATTTGTCAGTAGGTGGATTCGTGACATAGACTATGGAGACTGTCAGAGAAGATATGTGATAGCACAAATTCAGAAGGGTCAATACTCACAACAATTTTGTAAGTTAAGCCTCTTCTCCATATTTACATATCTTTTCATAACTTCCCCTTCAGTTTGGCCCCTTCTCATCATCTGAATAACTTACATCCCAAAGTAAGCAGTGAGGTTGTCATCAGTAGAGATGATCAGAGAAGGCTAAAAATGTGACTTCCACCCCAGCTTGGAGATCTGGGTCCATGCTAGGCAGATCTTGACTGGCCACCTTAAGTTTTCTCAGCTTCATCACACAGCCTCAGGACAGGACATTGGGAAAACCACCAATGGGTCCTGAGGCTTCTGATGTCTTGCTGCAAGGACATCATTTAGAACCTTCTAGGTCTTCAACATCAAGCCACTCCAAAAATTACATCAATCCTAAATACTCTAGCTACAACTGTCACCATCCTACAATCATAACCAGAGTCTCAAAACCTTTTCCTTGAAAGAGGATTTGGCTTCCTAAAGAATGATAAAAAGCACCCTCTGGGGGAGCTCAGGGAAGGCAAACACGGACCAGGTTGGTTAGTTAGACACCTCAGCCCTTTAAACCCACTCCATTTCCATTGGAGTTCTATCCTTCAAGTCCCCATAATAATGACTTCTCTTTCTTTTTGTGGATTACATATTAGACCCTTCCTATCCTGGTAACTGAACACTGAACTTGGCATTCGGGTATGCTCCAGGTCTGGCTATTGGCTCTGCTTTGCTGTAGTCCTCTGATTTTTGATAGAGCTCTCCTGGCAGTCAGCACCTTTGTATTTTCCAAAGGAAGTCAAGTTTGCTCTCGGGGCTCCCCAAATATGGGTTGACCTGTTCCCAGCTGTAATTGCTGCACTCATGAAATCTTGCCATCTGCATTTGTCTAACCTCTGTAGAATTCTGATATGTTTGACTGTAGCACCCGCCAAGCTTCTGGCTCATGCTTAAGTCCTTGCCTGACTGTACCATTGTAAGATTCCTGGCTGCCCTTCCCGTGCATCAGGAAGGATTGTCTTGCCAAAACTCTGGCCTGTTTCAAGGATTTTTTTTCTTCCTAATTTCTCTGGAAATTTCTTCTTAATTTATTATATGGTCAGTTTCATTGCTTCTCTTTACCTGAAGATTGTTGTGTATGTTGCTACTTAATGGAAGCCTTCTATCTCAGAACCTCTCATTTAACGTAGAAGTTAGATTCTGGCTTGCTGCCCTGCTCTATTTCTCACAGATCCTCCTGTTTTATTTCCCTTCTCTCAATGACCTTCTCAGCTGATGTCATTCTTTGGGCTGGTTGCCCCAAGAAATGGGAGAGGTTGGATACAATAGCACTTAATAAGCAGCCTGAAGCCATGTTGAATTGGAGAGTGACGTAATCTCCAAGCTGGGGAGGGGGTGTGTGTGCACTCAGAGGTTTTTCACTTTCAATGCAAGAATTTATCCTACAGCATTCACAATTCCCTCCTCTGCTGGAATCCTTCCAAGCAGGGAGAGCTCATTAATTGGCTAGGAAAACTGCTTCGTTTCCAGTTCTAATCATTAATTTTTTTTTCTTTCATTGAATTGAATTCTACTTCTCAAAAATTTCTTCCCATCAATTCTAGGTCTCCCCTGCACTGATACAGAATAAGTAGGTTTAATTTCTTAATAAGATCAAAGTAATTACTGCCATGTATTGAGTACTTGCCAGGTTCTGTATCAAGTATCTTATATACTGTGTTAGTCAGGATTCCTTAGTTACAAGCAACAGAAACCAGCTCTGGCTAATTGTTTTAGCTATTTAATAAATTACTCCAAAACTTTGTAGCTTATAAAAACAAACATTTATTATCTCATAGTTTCTGTAGACCAGAAATTCAGAAGCAATTTAACGGGTGGTTCTGGGTCCGGGTTTCTCATAAGGTTTAGTCAAAATGTCAACCAGGAGTACAGTCATCTGAAGGCTTGACTTGGGGTACAGATCCACTTCTTAGCTCCCTCACATGACTGATAGCAGTAGGTGTCAACTGCCCACTAGCCATGGGTCAGAGCAATCAGTTCTTTGTCACCTTAAAGACCCCACCACAGTACATCTTTAGCATGACAGCTAACCTGGTGTGAGTGGTGGGGGAAGACAGGGCACAGTGCCTTTTATGACCTAATCTCTGAACTCAGTAATAAGTTGAAGGTTTTATATATGCTTTTGTTTTTGTTCTGTGGTGCTGGGGTCAAACCTAGTACCTTGTGCAGATAAACAGGAATATACTACTCACCTGTATCCATGGATCTATTAATAAGTTTTTTATGTCCACTTTAATTTGACAGTAAACACAAGGATTCTTGATGATGATTTAATTATATGAATGATTTAGTTACAGAATGATTTAGTTATAGACTATCTTAGTGACAGTTCCCCATGCCCCTTTGCCCCCTTGGAATGACATGGTGAGAGCCAGGCAGAGCCCGTACATGTAAAGAAGAGGGTCTATTCTAGAGCTAGAGAAGAATTCAGAAATTATTGACTTCACAGCTTCTATAGGAACATTCTAATCCACCTGACACGGAGAAAGGGAGAGAGGACCTGGAATATAAACTAATCTTCTCTTGGGGAAAAAGATGAAGGACTCTACCTAGAAATGTGATCATTTGGCTCCAGAGAAGATGAAAAAAGGTTTTTATTATCCTTGGAATAGGAATAAATGGTTTCACCAATTAAAGTGAGCTTAATCTCTTTTAGAATGTGAAGAACAAATCGTGGGGGCAGGAGATTCTCTATCTTCATAGCATGTCAATTTCTGTTGCTCAGAAAGTTCTGACCATGCAAAACATGAGCATATACACACTGTCTCCTAATAAATACCATTGTGTCTTCGTTCTGTTTATTAGAAGCAAGTCATTATGTGCAGCCCACACTCAAGGACAAGGGTGTTAGGTTCTACCTCTTTAGTACCCAGGAAGCTAAAATGTACCCAAAAAAAAAAAAATCTGAATTTTTTTTTTTTAACCACCATATTCTATATGTACGGGCTCTACCTGGCTCCATGTCATTCCAAGGAGGCAAAGGGGCATGGGGAACTGTCACTAATACAGTCTATTACTAAATCATCATTCTACAACTAAGTCATTCATATAATTAACTCATCTCCAAGAAACCTTGTCTTTACTGTCAGATTAAAATTTTGTACACATTTAAAATATATGTACCCCTTTCTCTGGGTTCCCCAAAAGTGACTTCCTATTATATAGCAGCTTAATTTATAGGATCATCATCTAACTCAGGAGTCTGTGAGGTTGTTTGATGGTAGGTCCCTTTAGTACAGTTCTTGATCCAGAGATCTGTGGACTAAAGTAAAAGGTCTCCACACACCCAACACACATGGTAAGATAGGCTTACGATAACCAAAATAGACACTTGTGTCCAAAAAGGCCTGTAACAATCGTAAATTACACTTGGGAAACGTTAGAAGCATACTGGGACTCATAATATGGGAATAATTCTCCATAACTCTAGCTCTGTTCTTTGAGGCCCTAATTTTACCTTTATAGGCATCCCTGCTTTTCCATAAAAGTGCCCCTTTCTGCAGCTGAACAGTTTTTTTCAGCCTGATTCATATTTTTAGAAGTTTGGGGATCCAAACCTCATTTTAGGCTGGCTCTGTTCCTTTCAGTCCAAGTGATATTTCTGTCATCACAGTTGTCTTAAAACATTGCTAGTGTATTGGGGTTCACTCCACTTGACGAATGTCATGCTCACAAATCACGGGGAAATAGACTCTCCTCTATCTTGGGCTTCTGCTGAGATTGGATAGTTAACTTCTTAGAAGTCCTATTGTTTGATTAATGGGATTTGGGAGACCCACCCTTAAAGACCTTTTGCCTGACAGAACAGAACATGAAATACATGTTTGATATTTCTGAAATCCTAGAAAAGGATTTTAGAGTCATACCTTTGGCTTTACCTATAGACCAAGCTTTCCTGACAGTGTCCTGGATTTTATCTTTGCTTAGAAGCTATTTTAAAATTTTTAGTATCTTTTCCATCTTGGGAGACTGAGAATTTTTAAAACCATCAAGTACTGGCTTCTTTGTGTTTAATAGTCCTTTATTTTTTTTTTCCTTCTACTGTAACATTTTACTATATAGCAAAGAAACCAGGTGGCATCTTCCACACTCCTGCTAGAAACCTCCTTAACTAGATCACTCAGTTAAAGAGGTGCAATTTCTACTTTTCACATTACTGCAGGTGATGGTGTTGCTAAGCTTTCTTCCATTACATACTAAAGATTCCCCTCCTTCAGTGTCCAATAAACTTAATTTTTTTGATCCTTTACCACAACCTATTTAAAGGATACTAGGGCTTCTCCAATTATTTCCAGGCTCCCCAAACTTCCTCAAAATCTTTAAAGTCCTTGAACTGCTGCTCACTTCCATGTTTCAGGACATTAATAACAATTAGTTACTTGTTCTACACCATCCCATATCTGGGTACCAAAATCTGTATCCGTTATTTTTGCTGTGTAACAAATTACTCTAGCTGGGGACACTGGTGCATACCTGTAATCCAAGCTACTTGGGTGGCTGAGGCAGGAGGATCCCAAGTTCCAGGCCAAACGAATCAACTCAGTGAGACTGTGAGTTTCAAAATAAAAAGGGCCGAGGATACAGCTCAGTGGAAGAGTACCGCTGGGTTCAACCTCCAGTACCACCAAAAAAAAAAAAAAAAAACAAAACTTAAAAATCCCCAAATGATTCTAATATTTAGTGGCTTGAAACAACAAACATTTATTATCTCATGGATTCCACAAGTCAGGAATTTTGGAGCAATTTTGCTGGGTGGTTCTGTCTCGGGTTCTCTCATAAATTGTGGGCAAGATGTTGGCCAAGACTCTTGCAAAAAAAATAGCTCTGGGATTAGAACCCCAGCCACCCAGATGGAATTCAGGGATCAGGTCAAGTAAGCAGTCTGCCTCTCACAGTGAGAGATATATGAGGACACCCTGTCTTCAAAATTACAGGGAGCTCATGGGCCTAGATTACAACTAGAAGTAGGAGCCAGATCAGGTCCTGACTGGCGTAGAGAATGCACAGAGCTAAGCCTGTGAGTGGCAGGACTTGAATGCCCAGGGTTGGTCAGAAACAGGCTCACCCTAAGGGCTACTACACAACAGCCCTTTAAACATTTGGGGTTAGTTACCATATAACATAATATTCAAATTATTCATCTTTCAGTGGCCTCTCTCCAGCCACTGTTTCATTGAAGTCCCTCTGACTGTGTGGTATTTAATGCCCCAGGCAGAGTCTGTCCAGTTCAGAGAACAGTGTGGCCATTAAATACACCCAGAAATGATGCCTGAGGTGCTTGTTTGTGGGATAAATCAAACAAAAGGAAATTGTCATGACAAGAAGTTGGGTGAGGATTGAGAAATGTCTCCAGGATTCATAGGAACACATCCAATCTAGCAAGGTTCATCATTTATTACGGCCTTTTATAGGCCTGGGCCACCAAGTCATCTCTTGGGATGCAGATGCAAATACCACATGTTTCTTGCTAATTGAGGGATCCCCCCCATTCTTGATTTTTCAACTCCTTCATTCAGCCTCTCCATCAGTCTAGCCATCATCAGCTTCTTACAAACAATTGGAGTTCACCCTCTCCTCTCCTTCTCCCCTGTCACCTTCTGTTTCCAAGCTACCATTAAGGTCCCCAGGAGGACCACAGTTCTCATCTGAGAGGCCTCCTGTCTTGCTCTCCTGTCCACTTCCCTCTGGCTCTGTTCTCCCCACAGCATCCGGAGTGTCCTAGATTGCTCCCTGCTCAAACGTCTTCAATTAGTATTCACTTAGAATTTTATTTTATGTACAGATTCCCAAGGTCCTGTGGGATCTGTGCTTCTTAGCCTCCTCAGCCCTTTCCCCCATCTTCAACAATACCAGCTCTGGGCCTCAGGCTGGGAGACCCCCAGCCTTATGAGTCTTTCACACCTCAGGACCTTTGAATGAGTCAGCTCTCCTCAGGAAGTTTCTCCCTCATTCCTGTCACCACCCTAACGCCCAGCCACACCCTGCTCTCTGCACCATCATGTCCACTCCACCCTCCAGGCCTTCCTCCACTTTCCTATCTGTACCATCTTCTTCCCAATTGTGACATCATTCATTTCCCATCAGATAATGCATCCCAAGCTGAAATGACATGCTGTTTACTACTTTCGATGGTATCTCGCCCCACCAGAAAAAAGGCTTCAAGGGACTATGCCTTATTGCCCGCTGTGCTTTGTTGATAATATTAGGCTCTTGACAAATAGATTATCACTTACATAATTTACAAAAAAAGATATGAGTTAAGAAACATCATACTCTTCCAGATTTGGGGTAAGGATTAAATGTGTGATGGTGAGGATATGTAAAAATGCTTCACAAAGTGTTTTTCTTCCTTTCTTCCTGTGCTAAGAAAAACATGCAACTGTCTTGATTCTGTTTTGTTTCCTGCCCACTCTTTCACCCCATGAAGGTGATAAGATTTGAAGTCCCTAAAGAATTGCTCTCTTTCAAAAAACATGGGTATGGTTTTAAAAAGATCTTTGAAAAGATTTTCACTTTTTAAAACCACCTGTATAAAGTATTGCTCCGTGAAGGTGCTCAAGTCTCCTAATACATTGTGAACAATTTCTAGACAAGTGGTCCACTGGCATTCTGAACTCATTCTCAAAAGCGAAGATCCAGAACTCATGGCTGAGGTAAATCTAGAAAGAATAACTGCTGCAACTAGAAATTAACGGGCTCCTCCATGGGCCAGCCCCATGTAAGCACTTTACCTGCCTTGTTTCATTTCATTCCAAAGAGGGATGTGCTGGGATTATCCCCCTTAACAAGCACGATTCTAAGCAGGTCTGTTTGCTTATAGAACCTTCTGATAATTTCCTAGGCAGAATCTGTTTTCATTCTTCTCTTCCTGTTTTGTAGTTCAGTCTGGCCCAAGTCTAGGCCTCACCCTTTGTTGTTGCTGTTGTTTTTGAGACAGGGTCTCACTACTTTGCCCATAGTAGACGAAGACTCTCAGTGTCGAGCAAATTCCCATCTCAGCCCCCAGAGCAGCTGGGACCTCAGGCATGTGGTACTATGCCAAGCTTATGCCTTGCCCTCTCTTTAGGTTTCTGGGTGACAGCCTGGGGAGTATACCTGGTTCTCTTGTAAATCTCCCTACTTTATAACCCCCTACATGTCCACCTCCTCTCTTTTAAGGTATTCCACATTCTATGTAGATTAATATTCTGAAACATGATTTTTGTATATCATCTCAACTTAAAAGTTCAAGATGTTCAGTTCTAGTTCCACCTTTTAGTAGTTGTCTGTCTTTAGATAAAGTAATTAATTTCTCTGAGTTTCAGTGGTTTTTTTTCCCCTAAAATTAAAAGGTTTTTTATTTACTTCATGAGGTCAGTGAAAGAAACTCAATATGAGAGTCTGTCAGTCAGGACAGGACAGGTTGAGCTGCTGTAATAAACAATCCCTAAAGCTCTGGTTTCATTTTCACTTGGGCTGTATGCTCATTGCGTGTTCCTTATCTTCACTTCAGGGCTCCATTTGATGGAACAGTTTTTATCTGAAACGCTGGTAGATGTGGGACAGTGAATATAGGTGACACAGTCTCACACAGATAATGTAGAGGGAACACATGGCAGAGTGTGTGGCATGTGATAGGTATTGAAGAAAGGTCTTCTCCTTGGAGTGTATTCTCAGGGAGGGAGTGTGTTACACTATGTCAGAATCTTTACATGAAGCCTATTCCTGCAGGATGTGTGGAGTTTGGATGCCAGCCACATCATAGTCCTGTGTCAGTGGTCTGGATCTCTTGAATAATTCTTCTTTATGTCTCCTGGCTTTATAATCCGGATGGGTTGCTATCTGTTTCCTGGGGAAACCATAACAAATAACTACAAACTGTGGCTTAAAACAATGGAAATTTATATATTCTTAGTTCTAGAGGCCAGAAGACTAAAATCAAGATGTTGGCAGGGCCATATTCCCTCCAGGGACACTGGAGGAGAATGTGATCTTTGCTTCTTATAGTTCCTAGTTGTTGCCAACATTTCTTGACTATTGGCTACATCACTCCAATCTCTGCCTCTGTAGTCACATCAACAATTCCTTTTCTGTGTTTCTATTTTTTTTATTGTGTTTTTTTATTCCCCCCCCCCCACTGTGTGTGTGTGTGTGTGTGTTGTGTGGTACTGGGGATTTAACCCAGGGGTACTCTACCACTGAGCTACACCCTCAACCCTTTTATTTTTGAAACAGGATCTTATTAAGTTGCCCAAGATGAGCTCAGATTGCATTCTCTTGCCTTGCCTCCCAAATCACTGGGATTACTGGTGTGTGCCACCGCGCCTGGTGAGGTGTTTTTTATAAGGACATTTTTCACTGGATTTAGGGTAGACACAGATAACCTGGATGATTTTATCTCAAGATTCTTAATTTTTTTAAATATATATTTTTAATATATATTTCTTGTCTTTATTTTTATATGGTGCTGAGGATTGAACCCAGTGCCTCATACATGCTACGCAAGCACGCTACCACTGAGCCACAACCCCAGCCCCTAGGATTCTTAATTTAATGATATCTCCAAAGACTGTTCTTCAAATTAAGGTCAAATTAAGGTCATACTCACAGGTTCTGGAAATGTGGACACAGGCATATCTTTGGGGGCCAGCATTCAACTCACTAGCAAGTACTCCTGGCAGTTTCAAAGTTATGACTCGGTTATTTTAGAATGAGGTTGATTTTTGAAACTCTGAAATAAGTGAAGAGATTTCATGGCCACCAAAACCCTATGTGTTACTGAGAAATTGCCTAGTAATATATATATGTATCTATCTGTCTATGTGTATTCATATAATGTGTGTGTGTGTGTGTGTGTATTTTTCATTCCCTCCCAGGACTGATAGCCTATCAGGTACCTTGTTTTTATGGGTTTTTTTTTTGGGGGGGGGGGTTGAAGTTCTTTTACACTATTTTGATGTTTCTAGATATTCTACATGTAATAAAAGCCAGATTTTTCATTTTGACAAAAAATGGAAATTTTCCACCTAATTGGCTGGGTTGTCTAATGTTTTCTAGGAAATCCTCTGGTGTAGTCTGTACCTGAAATACAAGGTCATTACAAAAGATACTCTATGACAAGAAAAACCATTATAATTCCAAAGAATCTGGCCTATGATTAATTGTATTTTAAAATGAGTTTCCTTTGCTTTACTGCTTTTTGGAAGAATTAAATGTAATTTGATCTCTGAGGGGAAAAAGTCAACCCATTCATGTACATACTTGTTTTTGTTCCCATGGTGTTTGATTAAAGTTAATGAGGCACATCTTTTCTGTTAGCACAAGTCCCTACTTTTGGTGTGAAAACATATTGATATTTACAGCCCCTTTCATATCAGGTGAAAGTGGTGAAAGTCAGGCAAAAAAGAAAGAGTAGCAATTTGTTGTCATGGAAATGAGTTAATACAAAGCTGGTGGTTTGAACTATGACTTGAGATGCTTGGGAGGCAGGAGGCAGAAGGGATGCTACATCTATATCACCACAAAGCCCAAATCCTTGGAGAATACCTGGGCAGGTTTCTGTTTATTCCTCCCTTCTCTCTCTCTCTCTC
The DNA here is from genome assembly GCF_047511675.1 of Marmota flaviventris. NCBI lineage: Eukaryota > Metazoa > Chordata > Mammalia > Rodentia > Sciuridae > Marmota > Marmota flaviventris. The sequence goes on along the minus strand of NC_092500.1, from coordinate 26,293,545 downwards.
TCTCTCTCTCTCTCTCTCTCTCTCTCTCTCTCTCTCTCTCTCTCTCTCTCTTTCCCTCCCTCCCTCCCTCCCCCCTCCCCCTCTCCTTGCCTTGCATGAATATCCTAGAGTCAAATCTCCACAGATCTATAAGAACCAAACAAGCCCCTGTGAGTTTTCCTGCCTCTTCCCCAGCATAGTATGGCCCAGTGCAGTGCTGGGCAGATTCAGCATCTAGACACCATATTGGCCAAACATGGAGGTTTTTCCAGGGCTCCCCTTCACTCTCCACAATTAGGTTGGCTGCTCACTTTTCAAGAATGCCTCATCTTCTGGGATGACACTAAATGATAGAGTTGTCCACTTGCCTGCCTCTGGACAATTGACCCTGACTCTCACTCTACCTCCAGCTATTAGGTCAGGGTGGGCTCTGTCTCAGTTTGGCCAATCATGGTAATTGGTCAACCTGGGCATGGTTGATCAGTGCAATGATGGCCCTCTGAGTCAAACCAGATCAATCAGTATCATTCCCTGCACTTTTCAAACTGAAACTAAGAGAGTTGATTTCATTTTGAAGGTGATGATGTAGGATATGAAGCCTAACATCTGAATGTGACTGTGTGGCTCATGTGTTCAAGGATATCCTTTTAAGAGAATGAAGTATGGAGTGGCAGATGAGAGACGGAGAGAAACCTGTTGGCAGAGGTCATATCCCCAAGTCAGTTGTTCCATCTGAACTGCACTTTATACCTTCTCAGTTATAAGAATCCTTCTGGAGGATTTCTGTTGCCCGACTGAGTTATTTACAAATGGGTTTTGTAAGCAAAAATAACCCAAACAGTTTCGATACCATAATGAAAACATAGATAACAGGGATGGGAGCAGACTTCATGGATCAGGTCTGACTTTTATTCATCAGCGGAGTCAGGCATCAGAGGGGCTCACTTTCTGGGTAGAAAATGCCCCCCCTGGTTATAGAGGGGGTTTGGGGTTTTATACGTTACACTGAGAGATGACTTGCCAGTTTGGGCATTCAGGAAAGAGGTTGTGAAAATTTGAGACCTATTTTTACTGGGCAAAGATGAGGGGTTCAGTTCTCAGTGTCCAGTGCTTATTTTGTCCTCCAGGGGTCATGTATTGTCACTGGGGTATGATTAATGTGTAGCTTTACTGTCATTGGGAGGGAATTTATGAGGAAAGGATCGATGTTTATTCTCTTCCTAGGGGCTGACATTTTAGGATTGATGTGTGTCTCCTTCCCAGGGATTGTCTCGTCACTGGGGAAGGAGCAATGTTTTGTCTTGTTCCTTCCCACCTCCTCCCTGTCACCCTGTCTTGGGGGTTATCATTTTCCACATCCTTCAGGTTTCTGTCTCTGAATATCAAAAGAGTCTTAGCTAATAAACCTTTCCTCACCCTTTTTGGTTGTGACTCAAAGCATTCTCACTCAAGTCCTAAGCCTCTTAGGAGATGCTAGGGGCTTGTTGACCCAAAGGAAGAAAGTCACAAAGCCCTTAAGATACTGCTGTGCTATGTGAAGCCAGAGGTGACCCAGGGAGTTTATCCTGAGAATTTTCCGATTTGATCATTTTGCTGAGATCTACGGGGCACTCCTTCTTGGGTTAAACACACAAATATTTCTTCAAGTTACAGAAATGTTTATCTTAACAAACAAACAAACAAACAACACCTACATCACAAGCGGTCATTGGCTCTGGCAGAACTCTGTATCTTCTCCATCTTCTGTGGCACTTTCTCAACTGTCATCACATTATGCCTCTTGAGAGCTCTCAGAGGTGAGTGGGGGCCAGATGTCATCACATGAACATTTTAAAAGGAGGAGGCAAGGACATCCCAGAAGGATCAAGCATTGTGTTAAAGATGACTGAGTTAGTCCAGGATAAAAAAATAGCCTGAAAATTGGTTTTCCTAACTTTCAGGACTTTTATTCCTGTTCTACCCACATTTGACCAAAAACAAATGAGTTTTATGGCTCTTCTGGTTTTGAGTCTGAGGAAGCAGAGACCAGGAGCTAAGAAATGTCCCTCTGGCTAAGTCATGGTGGGACTTGGTGGTAAGGCTCATTTTCTACTTTTTTTTATAAAACAGAATGAGAGAATTAGTTGCACATTACTAACACTGACGAAGTGTATTAAGGACATTAGAAGAGAAATGTGGGATAAGACCAAGGAGGACAGCATAACCAGAGGAAAACCACCAACATGTGTGTTGCTACATCTACATGTGCCTTGGGAGAGGCTGGTATCATGGCCAGGACCCTTTTCCCGATCAGGAGAAAGGATTTTTTCTTTCTCAGGAGGGCTGGGTGAAGTTCAGCCTTGAAGGCTGAAGTTTGCTTGCACATTTACTTAACTGGGTAGCTGAATATGGTCAACTACCTTTCCCCTTCCAAACAGATGAGGAATCAGACACAGTTCCCTGGCACTTGTTCTGTTCTTCTCAGTCACAAATCTGGAAAAGGAACCACTGAGACCCCATGGGGAAAGGAAATATATTTGAAGGGTGCCTACTGGGGGATGAAAACCAAGCTGATCTAGGAGGATACCGTGAGGCTCCTCTTTCCTGTTCAAGGTCCTGAAAAGATAAGAAGCTTTGCTGACAGTATTGACTACTGTTTAAATATCTAAAGACCTTCAGACCTGGAAAAGGAAAAAATAGTTCTGTTTTGCAAGCTAAATTAATAAGAATAAGATTGGATTAGATATGAAAGGTCAATGGAAAAAAGACAGGATGATCTCTTTAGACTGGGTAGTTATAGTGCAAAGGTAACTAGTTATGATGGCCAACCATGGACACAGAGAAAAAAGACACAGATGCAGATGTCAATTTGAATTTGAGTGTGTAATACCATCCCTAACTACTAGATGTATCTAGAGGGTCATAGCTCTTGTGTCTGAGTATTCAATGACCTGTCTGTAAGACCACTCCTAGTGACAAATCTGGAAAAATTAATGATATACCATATAACATACTTTGATGCCAGTCAATTTTTGATTTATCTAATTCTCCCTGATTTGAAGTCACATCCAACTAGCCATCTCCTGATTATTATCTAGCTTTCACAGGGATAAAATTTATCGATCCTAGAGACTTCAAATACTCTTGTCCTTCTAAAGCTGCTTTCTCATGAAAACCTTTTTTTTTTTTATTCTATTTTTGGGTGCCAAGGATTGAACTCGGGGCACTCGACCATTAACTCTCATCCCTAGCCCTATTTCGTATTTTTTATTAGGGACAGGGTCTCACTGAGGTGCTTAGCACCTCGATAAATTGCTGAGGCTGGCTTTGAACTTGAGATCCTCTTGCCTTCGCCTTCTGAGCTGCTGGGATTACAGGCGTGCACCACCACACCTGGCCTTAGCTTCTTGAACGTGATTAACAGGAGCCTACCTGGGAGATGAACTGCATGGTGTGCTGACAAAATCAGGTTTGACCTCACCAGACTAATTATCTGAATTGCTGAGGGTTGCTAATTTGTAAGGTAAACAAATGAGCCCCTCTGGTCAGCCAGACTTTTCATGGTGGGGTATTGTGACAGTGCCATTGATTGACACAATGCATTCAGAACTTTAATGCAACCCTGTTGGAGAGAAAAATAGCTATGGCAAAGGAAGGGGAGGAGCAGTGCTAGGGTGCTGGGGATCAAACCCTTGGCCTTGAGCATGCTAAGCAAGGGTTCCACCATTGAACTATACCCCAGGCCCATAAAAAAACAGTCTTGGCAACAGGTTTGGGAGTGATGCCAAAAATGTTCTTAGGATAAATGTGGTGATAATAAGAATGTGCCTCACAGGCTACCACCCATCGGGAGGTAGGTGCGTTATTAAATCCATTACCAGATTTGTACAGAGGAATGAAAAGCTGCTCCAGACAGTGACTGAGCCCAGCAAGAATGTCTAAGGCAGCCCATCCTGGGAGACATGGGATTCCCCTGATGGCTGACTTTGTCCTGAAAATTCCCTACCAGTCTTACCAAAATTCTTCTAGATTACATGAAAGTATAGAATATTTCCATCCAATCTTCCTTTTCTTCTTATTTCTTGGATTAGATTTTCCTCATGTTCCTGATGCTTGGTCCTGTCTTGATATCTGCTTCTCAGGTGCCCCAGTTGAACACAATGTAGAACATGCACCATCAGGATCCCAGGAGGAAGGAGAGAGTGCACTGAGGCTGGGAGACTCTGAGTTTTAAAAAAGGAATTATTTTCAAAAGTATGAGCAAGATATAGAGAAATCACAGGGAGATTATGTAGTTGCTTAGTGATATGGAGGCCTGCTCCCCCATGCTAGGCCTTAAGGATTGAGGGGAGGAAGCTGTTACTTGAATCTAGAGACATAGAAGTGTTTTAGTCAGCTTTTTCACTGCAGTGACTAAAAAACCTGACCCGAACAATTGTAGAGGAGGAAGTTTATTTGGGGACTCACCGTTTCAGAGGTCTCAGTTTATAGAAAGCTGGCTCCATTCCTTGGGGCTTGAGGTGAGGCTGAACTTTAATGCAACCTGTTGGAGAGAAAAATAGCTACGGTAAAGGAAGGGGAGGCAGAAGAGAGTGGTGTAGAGAAGTAGCTCACATGATGACCAGAAAGCAGAAAGAGAGACTCCACTCTGAGATACAAATATATTCCCCAAAGCCACTTCCCCGCATACCACCTCCTCCAGCCATGCCCTACCCGCCTTCAGCTACCACTCAGTTAATCCCTATCAGGGGATTAAGTCATTAATTGGGTTAAGGCTCTCATAACCCAATCATCTCTCCTCTGAATCTTCTTGCATTGTCTCACACATGAGCTTTTGGGGGATACCTCACATCCAAAACATGACAGAAGAATACTGAAATCTTTGCACAAGGGATGCACCCAATTGCAGAAGCTAAGGACTCAACACTCTTGCTTTGCTGTCTTCCTTCCTCCTGATCTCCTGCTGGTTCTGGCATTGGCCCAACCCAACTGGAACCTGCCTGTGTGTCAACCTCAGGAGTCCTGCACTGGGAGAAGAAAGGTAGAGGGTGGGTCTAAAAGGCAAGCAGGACATCCTCAGCCAAGGGACAACAACAAGCTTTTGTGTGGTGACAGCAAGCCTTTCATTAAGGTTTGGTATCGCCATCTAACCGAGCTGGTGACCTATGCTGGGTTCACAAAATCTGACTACTTCAGTAACTTAAGAAAAAGGTGAAGAAAGCACGAAAGCACACAGAAGTACCTTTTCAAAATCCAGGGACAGCTCTGCGACCTTAGGGGTCCATTGGAAAGAGGGAGAGCATGCCTGGAGCCCTAGTTTTACTGGGGGAGGCTGTCCGAAAGAACATTCCATCCATTTAAGGCAGAGGGGTAAGGTTACAAGGGGCAGCCACTCCCATTGGGTAACACCCACTCCCAAAGCTGTGCTCCTCTGCTGAGCAGAGATGGGGATCCACCTGCTTCCCATTGAGGAAAGAGAGTCTCCACATTTCCATCGCTCGAAGCTAGGGGGCGCTCAGATCCTGTGTGGCAGCTCCCAAAGGTTTGTATCCAAAATATCCCCCCAAAACTCCTGTGTTGAAGCTTGGTCCCCAATGCAGCAATGTCTAGAAGTGGGGCTTTTAGGAAATGATTGGATTGTGAGGGCTCTAACCTCATCAGTGGATTAATTCATTGGATGGTTTAGTTTGAATAGACTACAGGAAGTGAGACCTCCTTGGAGGAAGTAGGTGACTGAGGGTGTGCCCTGGAAGGGCTTATTTTGTCCCCATCCTCCACCCCAACCCTCTCTCTCTGATTCCTGGCTGCCATGATCTAAGCATTCCTCCACCATGACCTTCTGCCTTGGTGTTTCTGCCTTGGAGCCAGCTGGCCATGGGCTGAAACCTCTGAAGTTGCAAGCCAAAATAAATATTGCCTTCTTTAGTTGTTATTGTCGGGTTGTCTGGTCACGGTGACAAAAACCTAATTAACACACCTCCCCACCAGGCTCGCCTATAGCTGCTGTGCCAAAAGAGAGTCCCAACCTGGCAAGTTAAAGTCACAGGCTCCACCAAAGGTAGTGTTGAGTGGAAAAGAGCTAGCAAAGACTGCCTTCGGTACAGGGTCCAGCCCTGGGGGGTTGCCTGAAATAAGGCAGGACCCAGCTCAGCTCTGTGTACAATCAAACCACCTCTGATGGGAAGAAGCCCTTGGTATTTAATATGATGGTATATAACAGTGTTCTCCTCAGGATTGAATTCAGCGGTAGTACCCCATAAGGTCAGTAGGAGGGAGGATGTCTTCTCAGTCCACAATGAGCTAATAAAGTAAATTCAGAATTATGCTGCCACAACTACTCACAAATACAGAAGAGAAATCCAGTGCCAACCAGGGGAGGGGATGCTGCTGACTACTTTGACCACTTCCCGGGTGTTTTCTTTCCTCTGTTGTTACAGCCTGAACTGGAGAACCTTCTTGGAGTGAGCAAAAGAGTTCTTTGAGTCTGACCTGATATTTCACACTGGAGAGAGACCAACTCTTATAAGAGTATATCTCTGAATCTTCATAGAAAGTAGGACAGAGTGAATTTCTCAACCCTTCCCTCCCTCCCTCCCCCCCCCCCTCATTATCCTGTGTCTTCATCAAGCACCATGCTGACCATCTCCTGTATATGCCCACTTCTGTTCATTCCCATGACCACTGCAGGGCAATTCACCATCATATTTGCTCAAACTACGAGAGTGGCCACGTGGTCAGTTGCCCTGACTCTGTTTATCTTAAATATTAGTTAGGATGCTATTAGTAGTGAGAAAAGTACTAAAATTAGCTTACTGTTGAACGGGATGATGTGTTCCTTGTAAGGGCCTGCTCCAGGGTGGAACATCAAGGCTCTGGCTCCACTTCCTTTTGCATCTCTTAGCTTCAAACTCCCCCAAGTGGTAGCTTCATCCTCAGGCTATAGACTAATAACCATATCCGTCCGTGGTGTCCTATCCAATCTTCACAGTGTTCAGAGGTAGGAAAAGCCATCTCTTCTCCTTGCTTCACTTAGTTGTCAGGAGACCTTTCTAGAATCCCTCCTACTTCTGCACCCGCAGATTCTCCTAATGCACATGGCCATCAGAAAAGGGGATCCCTGAACAAGCTAGGGGTTCCATTAGGAAGAAAGGGGGCTGCTACATTCATTTTCTCTATAGAAAAGTGAGCCATCAAAAAGAGATCTGAGTTATCTTCTAATGCACAAATCTGATTATAACATTGTCCTGCCTAAAACCCTTCAATGGCACCTACTGCTCTTATACTGGCACACAAAGCCCCTTATGCCATGACCACAGCCTACATCCCCACCCTCATTTCTCTGCCTGTCCTCTGTCCTGCAAGCATACCAAAGTACTTGCATTTATACCTACAGGCCAACCTCCCCTCTATCACTGCTTCTTGGTTTCTGCTGGGCCTTCTGTCTGGAGAATACCCTGCCTCTTCAGGCTTACTCAGCTCATCCTGGGAAATGCCACATAGATAGCACTTCTCAGGAACCTTCCCTTGGTCCTGCTCTGTGCTCTATGACACCTAATGCTGCCTTCACAGTATCTGGCTGTGGTCAGGTGACCTGTTTGCTGGCCTGCCTCTCCTCCTGGTTGCTAGGCTCCAAGAGGGGGAAGCCTGTGTCCACTAGGAGGAGTTGTCTGGGGTCCTGTGTCAGAATTTGATTTCTAGCCTCAGAAGAGCCTGGATTTGGCTCTTAGCTTCACCACTCATAAAGTTGGCGACCTTGGGCTAGTTATTTAACCCTTCTGAGCTCCTGTTTTCTCACCTTTAAGCAGAATAATAATGGTAACTAAATCAGAGGTTTATTGTAAAGATCAAATCAGGTGACTCACGTTAAGAACTTAGTGGCATGGTGACTGACATTGAGTTGGTGCTCAGTGACTATTTGTGGAATGAATGCTGTTATGATACACAGAGCCTAGTTGCTCTCACACCATTCTGGAAGTGCCACAAAGCACTCCCATATCCATGCCCAGATTGCCACGGAAAATCTTATACACGATTGAAGAAGATGTAGGAAGATGTTGGTCTCTCAAATAACTCCTACTAGCCTGTAACGTTGCTCAAATCCTGCCACGACAGATTGAGTGTTTCATGTTACTCATCGACCAATACTTAGTAGAAAAAAATCACTTCCTGCTCCAAAAGACAAGGCCTTGTCCAATAAGCAAAGATATAGACAGCAAGTGCTATTGGACTTCAAAGGAGAAGAACTCTACATTGAACTTGGAGGACGGCCATTCTTCTTCCAGGAAGGAAGAAGATGACAACCCAAATAATGGGGAAAAAAGAGCAAAGCAGGAGAGCTCAGCCCATGGCTGAGGAGACTGTGTCAACCTTTGGGTGGCTGGAGGGTCTTGTAGGATAATCTTGAGTTTTTTTCCCCCCTTGAAAAATGTGAATTCCCTTGAACTGATATTTTATCATAGAACTTTAAAACCAGAAAGGAATTTTAAATACCCTTATTTAAAGTAAGTGGAGCTCAGAAAAACTAAATATTTTGACCAAAACCACCCAGTTAGTTGGCAAGAGCGACTGTACCTCCAGATTCCCTGATCCTAAGTATAGACCCTAGAGCTTTGATACCCTTTACCAAACCACCACTTAATTAGTTTAGACAGTTTCATTTCTCCTTAATAAGTTGCTGAAATAATTGGAAGGAATCGAGGTTTCATTATGGGTGTGGGTGAGCCGGAATGATACCTGGGAGGGGAGAAAAGGGGAATAAGAGGAAGCGGGGAGGTGGGAAAGGGGTCTCTAAGCCTCAGCCTCTTGCCTCTACACAGAGTCTAATTGATGTATTCACACCGAAGGGTAAGTGACCCAAATCCAGAATCAAGAACACCATGCCAAAGTGGCCCGTCATTAGGAGGACACTAGGGTATGGGTCTATGTTGCCAGAACCAGCACTTAGGAAACCTGCTACCACCTTGGGAAAAATCACCTATAACATTCTAAATGCATGATTCTTGAGACATTTGAGGACAACACAACCCTTCCCGCAAGTCTTTGGTTATTTAGGGTGAACATCTTCCATTCTTTATCTGTTCCTTATTTCCATTTACCCTTGTTATCCTCCTGGATGAATGACAACTGTTAATGCCTATTTCAAACCACCATGAATGGAATGTAAGATTCCAGTTGTGTAGATGGATCAGTATAATTCTCTCCTTGTCATGCCATCGAGATTTTTGTTAATGGGGTGTGAGTACTGGGCCTATTTGTCACCTTCATCTTATCTTACAAGCAAGGTCATACAAATAGGCACTGAGCTAAAAGGGAGGCTTGGGCCAGGCCTGGTGGCACATTCCTATAATTCCAGCCACACAGGAGGCTGAGACAGGAGCATCACAAGTTCAAAGCCAGCCCCAGCAATTTAGTGAGGCCCTAGCAACTTATTGAGGCCCTGTCTCAAAATAGAAAAAATAAATTTAAAAAAGGGCTGGGGAATGTGGCTCAGTGGTTAACCACCTGGGGTTCAATCCCCAGCACCAAACAACAACAAAAAGAAGCTTGGAAATATAATCTTTATGCTGGTCTGGAATATATTTCGCTAAATATCTGCAATTCTAGTTCTGCGGAAAAGAGAAGACAGATATTGAGGGAAAATTAGTGGTCTCTGCCTTTGTTATAGTTTAGATAATATGTCCCCCAAAAGCTCATGTGCAAGAATGCAAGAATGTTCAGAGGTGAAATTATTTGATTATCAGAGTTATAACCTTATCAGAGGATTGATCCACTGGTATGGATTAGCTGGGTGGGAACAAGGCAGGTAGGAGGTGGTAGAGGAGGAAGATCACTGGCAGTGTGTCTTTTGGGGTTACATTTTTCCATGGTAGTGAAGTGCATTCTCTGCTTCTTGGTGGTCATGTCCTGAGATGCTTTCCTCCACACACCCTTCTGTCAGATGTCCCACCTCACCTCAGGCCCGGAGCTATAGCATTGGCCATCTTGGGACTGAGACCTCTGAAACCATGAGCCAGAATAAACTTTTCCTCCTCTAATTGTTTTTGTCAGGACTTTTGGTCATTAACACACACACACACACACACACACACACACACAATAAATAAATAAATAAATAAAAATTCACTAAAACAGCCATACTCCAACCCCCCCCCCCTGCATCTCTAACCCTCTTGAGGACTCTTCCCAGATCCGAAACTATGAAGCCTCTTCTACTTTTCCTATGTCTTTTATAGTTACTCACAGAATCTTACTCCATTCTTCTAATAAATTCTGTTTAATGCCATAAAACATTTCTTTTTTCTATCCCTTTCTGTTTTCATACTCACTGCCATCTGAATATAGACTCTCACCAGTCCTTGGTTTATCAGCCTCTTCTGGGGTCCGAACTGACCATCTTCAGTCTGCTGGTGGCTTTGAAGGAAAGGATAAAGGAGATTCCATTGCCAAGTGGCATTGGGCATAGTTTTCTGTTTCCCTTCGCCCTGAATTGGCCTGGGGATGAGGGACCAATGTTCTGACTTGTCCATCCCTCCTCAGGAGGGAAAAGGAATCTCTGCTTCTGCCACTGCGACCTGCTCGAGTCCAGCTGGCTCCCATTGACCTGGGCTCAGCCCCATTCCCTCTCATTGCTCCTCCAACCTCAGGAGCTGTGCTTTGCCATTTGGTCATTTAACAAGCCTATAACAGCCTTTTGACTTGTTTGTCTGAAAGCATCCTGTCCTCCTCTAATCCCTTCCATGAAGAGCCAAATTAACCTCCTTAAAATAATGACTTCGTTTTTTAAAACTCTTCAACTTAAATATTTCTTAATGGTGGGCCATTTGTTACAGCAGGGATGGTAAACGTGGGCTGCCTTGTTCAAGGCTCAAATACTCTTTTCTCTTCAACCCAGATGTGGTTTTAGAATCCTTCCTACTACCAACTGGTTGGAATTGGCCGGGCAGTTAAATCTTGTGTGTAACCCCTAGTCTATAAAATTATTACCAAAAATTGGGCTTTGTCGTTCTCTGAACATTTTGGGATACAAATATTGCTGGCCAATATATGCAGACCCTAATTCCTCATAGAGACTGGGTTTTCCTCATTCTGTTTTTGTTTTCCCCTTAAATGCCTGGGTTCTGCTCAGAGTCCAGGCAGACACTGTTGGCATCCTCAGGTCAAAGGGTGGGGTGTGGAAGGTGCTGATGATAGAGGAAGCAAGTCCTGCAGGAAAATCGGAACTCTTTCAAGGAAGGCAGCAAAGGCTCAGAACACTACGGTGCCTGGTGGGAGGTCCAAGAAGGAAGGCAAGGTCACAAATGGAAAAATCGGAACTCGGGATCCTAAAGGATAGGAAGCAAGTTGAGTTGCAGAGTACAGATAGGGGTAAGTGGTGGAAATGCTTCTCAGAGCGGTCAGACTTGCCACTGGCTACTGGATCAGCCATTAAAATGGAACAACACATATAATGTACATTAATGCATAAATAAGCAAAACATAAACCAATACAGCCTAATCCTATGTTGAAATGCCACACCAACAAAAAACCTCTGTTTCCTCAATGTCTTATACCCAGGTGTTTTTGTTTTTGTTTTTAGTACTGGGGATTGAACTCAAGGGCACTCGACCACTGAACCACATTCCCAGTCCTATTTTGTATTTTATTTAGAGACAGGGTCTCACTGAGTTGCTTAGAGCCTCACTTTTGCTGACACTAGTTTTGAGCTCGTGATCCTCCTGTCTAAGCCTCCAGAGCTGCAGGGATTCCAGGCGTGCACCTCCGCACCCGGCCTATACCCAGTTTCATACAAAAATATTGGCTTGCCAGCTTTCCTTTAAGTTGCTGGGATCCTTATAGGCATCTTTAATATTGGATTTAAGCTAAAGTGGAAAAGATAGCTCATAATATATGCACTAATAATAAAGCACCCCTTTAAAAAGTGGCAGATGGAAACAAGAAAAATACCACCTGGGGACCGATTAGATCCACATGAAACCTTGCTTCCCGCTCTGCTCCTGCCAAGTCTGAAGGACAGGCCTCTTACCACAGCTGCAAAAACAACATCTTGCTCCTGTCAAGAAAGCAGGTGACAAGCTCAGCAGCTCTCCTTTGGTTTGTTTTTTTACATGGCAGGAACATGTACCTTCTGACTAGCAAATTGTTTGTGGAATCAGTAGGACTGTAAAAGCAAAGGAAGCGAAGGTGGTGAGTCAGGAAAAAGAAAACAGCACCTGGGAGCAGAACAAAACCCCAAGAGACCAGGTGATAGAAACAGGCCAGCCAGCATTCGCCCAAGTTCATGGAAGCAAGTTGACTCACGCAACCCTGGAAACAGTTAAGATCGTTTGCATGCACACAGCAAATGATCTAATGTGCAAGGCAAGTCCCCAGTTGTAATTAATCTTGTGCATTCAAACAAATTGGAGTATTTTGAAAAGGACCTAATGAATTGACCTGCATGGTCATGCAGCTCCAAAGGCTGGGTAAGTGATGGAAGATAAAGGGAAATCTGGTGGAGCCTTTGGAAAGTGCCTCCCTTTGCAGTCTGTAGTTTCTCCAGGTGGTGTTCTGTGTGGAGTGTGAGTATTGTAGACTGGGCTGGAGGATCCCTGCTCCATCCATGCTGCCCTCAAGTCCTCCTGTCTTTGCAAGGCTGTGACGGGGGATGTCTTCTGGAACACAAGCATTATGAGGTGTGGTTATGGCTTTTTGTGTTTCACAATGGACTTCCATTTTGGTTGTGAAATTTAGCCTGCTAGGATGGCCAACTGCCGGTTGTTATCTTTCAAACTGGTAGTAGGCATCTCTTGGGTTTCGGCAGGCTGGCATCTAATCAATATTCCCTTGCTAATAGTGCCGGGTCCCTCTTGGAGAATGCACCTCTCCCTTTGGAGAGAGTCTGATAAGACTTTAATCAAGATATCTTACACTCATTCCAGCAGGAAGGAGGCACATGACCTATACCATTCATGGGTTGTTTCCCTGCCCTTTTAGTCTTGACCAGAAAAACTATCAGATTCAAAAAAACAATCACGTGTGTCCAACAGTAGCTCCCAGAAAAGAAAATTGGGTGATCCTGATGTCATAAAGATCCATAACGTTGTCCTGGTTCCCATGCTGGGTTCTCTAGCCATCTCTGAGCTTGATCTCTAAGTCTGTTATTTAGTCTGTTTTTGTCCTTCTAGAAATCTCTCCTTTTGCATACATTATCAAGAGCTGGTTTCTGCCACTTACAATCAAAGAACTTTATTTGATACAGATTAGATACCTAAAGATTCTACTACAGGGGTTCTAGCTCAGTTGGTAGATTACTTGCCTAGCACACGTGAGGCACTGGGTTCCATCCTTAGCACCACATTAAAAAATAAAATAAAACAAAAATATTGTGTTTATCTACTATAAAAAACTGTTTTTTAAAAAAGATTCTACTACAGATTTTCAGAATAATGGAAGTTATTAGTAAACACTTTAAGTTTATTACATGAATGTTGGTTAAGAAAACTGTGCATGTTATAAGGCTTATTACTAAATACTGTGTGTTCTTGACTTTCCCTGCCTTGAAGCTCTCTTCTAATTTTTTTGTTTATTTTTACTCCTTTTCAAACATTCCCAAGGTAGAATCAATAATCAATGGGTATTATATTACCACAAATATTGAATATTGTTTATTCGCAAGTATCTACTGCCCTGATAGGTCTCATAGTGCATAAAGGGGTGGTACTTAAAAAAATAATATACAAGGTTCATGTGTTTGACTATCTATATGGAAATAGAAATAAAATCATTTGTGAAATATAAAATATATAGTAAAATATACAAAATTAATTGGGAAAAGGTGATCAGGTCACCAAGGCAGACTTCATGAGATTGGTCCTTTACCAAAGAGACCACATATGTCCTTTCTGCCATGTGGGGTAACAATGTGATGGTGACTATATAAAAGGGGGAAGGTCCTAACACCAAATCTGCTGGTGACTTCATCTCAGATTTCCCAGTCTCCAGAAACGTAGGATGCCGTAGTCCGTCTGGGTTAAATAACCGAGAGGTGACAAGCAACTTGAAGGTTGAATCAGGAACTACTTTATTGTGAGTGAACTCAGCAGGAACTGAGCGAGAACTCAAAGTAGCGGGCACCCGAGATAGAAGGAGCCGCTTCTCTGCCGGACAGCAGAGGTATATATACTTAACTAATTACACACAGCTTGACTCAATTAACATAAACTAGATACAGCAGTCAACCAATAAGGAATCCTCATCATCTTAATGGCCCGCTGGCATTGCTTCACAGACCACTCCTCCTGGCAAAGTGCCAGGCGCCATCTTGATTTCAGCCCTCAACAGTAGGACAAACATTTTGGTTGTGTTTTGGCACCTAGTCCATGGCATATTGTTATAGTAGCCCAGAGAACCAAGATACCATCCCAATTTCAGAGATATTACAAAAAAGTACGTGAAACTTGGCAATAAAAATGAAATCTTAGCTAAAGTAAGGTGCTATTCTGTCTCCCACCTATTAGTTCATTCAGTTCTAACAATCTGACAAGGGTGGGGTGCTATTAATACAAGTCATCTCCATGATCAGATCGGTGGCTTAGACCTAATATAAAATCAAAGTTAGATTATTAAAAATTTTATTTGAACTGACAAATTTGTTTTTATCATGATAACAATTAAAATTATATGAGCAAATATTGCTGCGATGTCTTATTTTATGAAATCAATATTTAAAATGTAACCTTGTCTTGTACTCAGAAGTTTATCCTTAGTTTTGTGATGGTCTTTAAAATTAAAAAGAAAAATTCATTGTTTCTGTTCTTTGTTCTATAAATATTAAAATGTCCTTGGGCCAAAAGCAATAAATATTTTTGCTCAATTCCTTATCTTTATTCCCAGTTGTGTAAATTGAAAAACAGTATTATTTAACGTTTCTCTGAAGATATTTTGTGGAATACTGGTGTGGTGTTTTGTTGTAACTTGAATAAATCCCAGGGCTCCCAGCCAGTGTCAACAAAGTGGGCTTTCAAAGAAACACAGTCCATAACCAAGTGTGATCACTATCTTTTACTTCTTGTATTTCTCCATTTTAAGAGAGATCCAATTCATAATTCACAGCGTCATTTCTTAACTTTTTCCTCATCCTTCTCCTATGTTGTCTCAAATCTCGGATTCCCCAAGATCTCTCTTCTCCATTCTTAAACTAAACTCCCCACCAAACCGTCTTGGACACCCCTTACCTTTGGAAGATCTTCTCATCTTCCTCTCCCTTCTTCTTTCTCCCTCTTTTCTTTAAATTTCAGTTGAGAAAGCCCACGAATTTCTTCGTATTGTGTCAATCCTTAAAATTAAATTTAAAAAAATATGAGAGACTGATGATAGTTTCTCATTCCAGATACCTGGGGTCTTATAAATACCTCTGACTTGTTGGGTATTTATAAATAAAGACCATAAGGTGAATATCAAGTTGAGGGAGAGATGCTAAATAAACTTTGTTAGAAGCTTTCATAGAGGGTACAGGTCAGGAAAGAGGCCAAACGTTTATTAACATAATAATGATATTTTGTTTTGTCATCCCCCAAAAGATGTACTGTGGTCACTTATGCTGAGAAATATCAGTTATCTTTTGAAGATGTACAATCACATTAGCCTATTAAAGGCTCTGAGAAGTCTCACAATAAATGATCTATCTTCATTTTGTCCAACATTTCTCAACTGGATTTCAAAATGGATACTTTATATCTCCCCCGTTTTCCCTCATACACAGAAATATCCACGGAATAACATTTGGGTAAAGTGGCCTTAAACAGTAAAAGATATAATAAATTTAGTTGAAGGTACACTTGTACCACACACATGGCTTGGTTATGGCTTAGTTGGATGGGTGTTCAATGAGGACAGATAGTTTGAAAATAGTCTGCATTTTTCACATAATATGCAAAGTAGTGCCATTTTTCCATTTGTCTTGTAGTTGTGACATGAGATGACTTTTGTGGAATATCCACCAACCAAGTCTGTGTGGTCAGTAGGTACACAACGAGACCAGTCGAACAGTTGGCTCTGGACAGGCTCCTTGGATTTGACTTTGCTAAGATGTTTTGTGTTCCTACTTCTCTGGTCTCTGGATTTGCCTTGGATACTAGTCAGCCTCTGGGTTAAATATTGCCTGTTAGCCCATTAGCTCTGACATAAGTTTAATGTCTTGGGTGTTTTGAAGGGTATGATAATTGTAGCTGGATTCACCCATAGCTGGGTGTATGAGCAAATTTGGGGGATCACCTGTAAAAGATTAAAAAGCAGCACTTGAAGCCACATACATGGAGGCATCTAAAGTCTTGCATGGATTTAGGAGTAGGGATAACAGCTGATAAATAATTAATAGACTGGTAAAATTTACCTGGACTCAATAATATTGGGAATCTTCCTACACAAAGATACAGAAGATTCATTGTTAACAATGAATCAAAAAACAGATAATAAAAAAGTAGACAATCAAAGAATCATTCTTGAATATTTTAACTCTTTTATTGTCTATTATGATATGAGATACACTAAATGACAAGATTCAAATCCATATCTCTACCTGTGGTGGGGTTTCCAATTGGCACAAACTCAACATGAGTGGTTAGCATCATTAACGTCATTCGCCTGAAATTTTTGGAGGTATTTAGACATCCTGAAGAAATAGATATTCAAGAAGTTTTCCCAGCTTTGGAAAAAAACAGATGTGTCCAAAAATAAGGTATTGCTTATTATATAATCATATGATAATCATTAGTGCTACCACCAAATATTTTCAATTTTGTTCTGTATACACGGTAGGATTACATGTTCTTCCCAGTTTATGTTAAGCCTGTGACTAACTTTGGCTAAGGACATGTGAAAGGAAATGCAATGTGGCTTCCAGGCAGAAACTTGAAGGACAAGTGTACAATTTTCCATAGAGTGACCAAGAAATTAAAAATTGTTGTTTCATGTCACCTCAGTTTGGGAATATTTGTTACGGCAGTTTCACCTAGCCTATTCTGACTGATACGACTCAGTAGAGTGCTAAATAGTCTGTGAAAATCATACAGTAAAAAGAAAAAGGAAAAGGAAACACACCAATAATACATTCAGTAAAAAGTTCAAGTTTCAACAATGTATTGTTCAATCATGACAAAATGCATGTGAAATGGGTTTTGTATTGAATCTTTAGAATTTTGAAGGTGGAAAAAATTCCATGAAAAATGTGTCTTTGGCGCATGGTCATTAACAGATAATGAATAAGCAAAATGTGGTATATTCATAAGACGGGATATTATTCAGCCTTAAAAAAAAAAGGACACGCTGACATGTGCTAAAATACCTGAGAGTATTATGCTGTGTGAAATAACTAGTCACAAAGATATAAATACTGTAGAATTCACTTTTATGAGTTACTTAGAGTAGTCAAAACTAGGGAGCCAGAAAGAACAGTAGTGGTTGCCAGGAGCTGGGACAAGGAGGAAATTGGGAGTTGTTTAATGGGTCTAAAGTTGCATTTTTACTAGATGAAAGATGTCTGGAGGTGGCTATGCAACAATATGTAACACCCCTGAATTACATACTTTAAAATGGTTAAGATGCTTAATTTTATGTGTATTTTGTCAGGATTAAAAAAAAAATGGCAAGGGGAGGTATCTTTGTAGGGAGAGAATAAAATTACCTTTAGGTGGAGCTGTCCCTTGGGGACCCTGTTAGTTCTGAATCTGTAAGGCAGTTAAGTGCTCTTCCCCCCACCCTTGGGGCTTAGAGAAAGCATTGAGCCTCTCCTTCAAGAAATGAAGAAGCCTAATGATTCCTGAGGTTGGGGAGTAGGGCTCCCCCTCCTTGTTTCAGGTCAGTAGGGGGCCAGGTGGGAGCCAGCCTTGCCCTGTGGCTCTAAGCACAAGCACTTGATCTGGAAGTTGGAGGGCTTGTGCAGCAGTTTGGAGGGAAGTGTCAAGGAATGCGTGTGTCTTCTGGTAGTGCCCTGTGGACACCAGTGGGGTCACCAGCAAAGATGGCTGGCTGCCACAGAGCCACTGTGAAAGACTCAGCCACAGAGGGAAACCAGAGGGTTTCCAGCAAGGGTCGTGGTTTCCCCCTTCAAAGCACTGAAGCTCAGAACTCCTAAGGAGAGGCAGACGGCTCTCAACCTCCAGCTCCTCTGTGTGCTCATCCTGCTCTAGAGGACAAAGTGCCCTCAAAATGTGGCCATGATGTGATGGAAAGGCAGGAGAGAGCCAATGAGCCCAGCTGCACCCAGTGCTCTCTCCCTACAAAGATACCTCCCCCTGCCATTTTTTTTTTTTTAATCCTGGCAAAATACACATAAAATTAAGCATCTTAACCATTTTAAAGTATGTAATTCAGGGGTGTTACATATCATTGCATAGCCACCTCCAGACATCTTTCATCTAGTAAAAATGCAACTTTAGACCCAGTGCTCTGCAGCCCTCCCTCAAGGAGAGGGAAGTCAAGGGAAAAGGAAACCTCGTGGCAGGGAGCCCTTCTCTGACAACAGAAGCAGTCCCCATGTAGGTAAAAGAAGATCACGATCTGAGGAGGCTGAGGTTATTAGTGTCAGATTTAACCTTTGTTCTACTGTGAGAATTGGAGGCATTAAGTCATCACCTAAGACCTAGTGCTCACTGTGTGACAAAGCCTTTGTCCCTCTGTGTGGAAGTTGGTGCTTTCCACATCCAGTGCCTGACTTCCCAAAGGACAGTGCTCCTTCCAAGGCGGCCCGCCAAGGTCACCAAAAATCAAGCAGGGGTCTGTGGCACTGTGGTCTTAGCTATTGCTAAATTAGGTCTTGCTGGATTGCCTCCCCAAGAACCTAGTGCCATCCTGAGATGCAAATGCTACTTCTGGTGTTTATTAAGAACACATGAAATCATTCATGCAAAGCAGTGGCTGCAGAGCAAAAATATTCAAATTACAAGTTAGAAAATCTGTATGTGAAGACAGAGTTCCTGTGAACAGTGGGGGTAGGGGGCACACAGATGTGTGCATGTGTGTAGGGGTGTGTGTGTGTGTGTGTGTGTGTTTAATAGAGAAATATTCATACAAGGCAGCATCAGCAGTAGTAGCCTTGAAAGCTTATGGGAGTGGGAGTGGAAATCCACATTTTAGCGATGTTTTTTTCCTTCTTCACAGTCAGATGACATTTTTCAAACATCTGTTCTGTGAGCAAAAGCGGGAGAGAGACACATCAACGTTAAGTGCTCAGGAAAAGGAATTATGGAGAAACACTACCCGCTTAACTTATCTCAGCTCGGTGAGTGATTACAGGGCTTGGGCTATTTCTGGCCACATCTGAGTGTCTGTGAAAAGTGGAAGTAAAGTCATTAAGTAGAATGGGCATGTGTGCATTTAGTCATTTGCTTTGAGTCAGAAAGTCTAGACAATCCCCTGGGAATGCAAGGCACACAGTGTATTTCTGTGACCTTCAGGACTCTCTTGTAACTCGAAAGACAGTGTCCATCTACAGGATCCTGAGTAAACAGGCTTTCTAGGTTTTTTTTTTTTTGTACTGGGAATTAAACCCAGGGGTACTTAACCACTGAGCCACATCCCCAGCCCTTTTTAATATATTTTTAAAATATTTTATTTAGGGAATCTCACTAATATGCTTAGGACCTTGCTAAATTGCTGAGGCTGATTTGAATTTGCAATCCTCCTGCCTCAACCTCCCGAGCTGCTAGGATGACAGGCGTGCATCACTACAAAGGCACATTGATCTGGGTTCAGACACGTGCCAGGCCTCAGCCCACCTGGGCCAGTGGGAGAGCCAAAGACCTCAACTACATCTGAACACCACCTATTTGGTACCACAGCAACCTGAGAATTAAATCGCTGCACCTCAATTCCTTCACCTGTGAAACAGGTACAGCCATTTTAACAACCAGAATAACCAAGATTTATTAAGGACTCCAGGTGCCCAGCCCTATAATGAACACTTGATTCATTTGCATATTTTGGCAACCATATGAGGTAGCAGTGATATATTTTGTTGATTCTAAGATGTTCATTTTCTTATTTTAACATTCTCTGTTATCAGGATGATCTTGTAATTGATCAGGAATATAAAACATGGCTGAATACTTCAAAATGTTTTCTTAGTGGCATATAAATTGATGATGTGTTGGATTCAATGAGGAAAGTGAGGGAGAGATATAGGAACTGAGCCCCAAGTAGATTAATTAACTTTCCTTAGATCACACACCTAGGAAGTGGTTGAACTAGCCAGGCATGGTGGGTGGCACATGCCCCCACTCCCAGTCACATGGAAGGCTGAGGCAGGACAATAACAAGTTTGAGGTCAGTCTTAGCAACCTAATGAGACCCTGACTCAAAATAAAAAGGGCTGGTGCCAGGTGAGGTGGTGCAGGCCTATAATCCCAGTTGCTTGGGAGGCTGAAGCAGGAGGCTTACCAGTTCAAAACCAGCTTCAGCAACTTAGCAAGGCCATAAGCAGTTCAGCAAGACCCTGTCTCTAAATAAAATATAAAAAGGGCGAGGATGTGGCTCAGTGGTCAAGTGCCCTGAGTTCAATCGTGGGTGCCAATCAATTCAATCGGGCTGGGGATGTAGTTAAGTGGTAAAGCAATTGCCTAGCATGTGTTATGCCCTGAGTTCAGTCCCCACATCACACACACACACACACACAAAAAAAAAAAAAAAAAAAAAAAAACAAACAGTTAAGATGGGTTTTGACTTTTTTTGGGGGGTGGAGGATACCTGGGATTGAACTCCAGGGCACTCAACCACTGAGCCACAACCCCAGCCCTATTTTATATTGTATTTAGAGACAGGGTCTCACTGAGTTGCTTAGCCCCTTTCCATTACTGAGGCTGGCTTTGAACTCATGATCCTCCTGTCCTCAGCCTTCCAAGCTGCTGGGATTACAGGCATGCACTACCACACCCAACTTAAACTAGGTTTTGAATTCAAGCTGTTTCTAGAGTTGATTTTCTTGTAAGATGTGAGATTTCCTGGGTTTCATCCTGGTTCCTCCATTTACTACCTGTGTGAACTTGAGCAAGTTTGTAATTTCCCTGTGCCTCAGCTTTCTCATCTGTAAAATGGTGATAATAGTAACTACTTCATAGGTTTAAAATAGGGATGAAACAAGTTTATACATGTAAAGTTCTTAAAATAGTTCTTGACATATGATAAGTATTCATTAAATTTTAGCTCTGATTAACTATTACAAAGAGAAAAACAGCATCACTTGCTACAAAGAGGAAAAAAATAGAAAAAAGAAGAAAAATATCATTAGCAAAAGAAGAATATGTTCATCTGTATGTCCCTAAAACAATCTTGGATCCAGGATATATATGTTCCAATACTTGGGGCACTGTTGTTATTGTTGTTGTTGTATCTCCCCAAAACTAAGAGATAAGTCAAATGAAATGGGAGGAGGAGCTGGGAAGTAGTGGCAGTTAGAGGAAGGAGAAGGAAGAAGAGGTAGGGAAGGTGGCAGTGAATCTCAGGCCTGTGCTAGGGGTGACCACAGCAGCTGGGGGCCACAGCAGGTTGAAGGAGTTGGGCTTCACCAGTGACTGAACGCCTGATTGGAACTATAGCAAGGTTTTCTCTCTGTGGGTTGCAATTCCTTAGCAAGCTGTGGGGTGAATTACCAGTATCTAAAGAAATGCAAAA
Organism: Marmota flaviventris; assembly: GCF_047511675.1. Classification (NCBI taxonomy): domain Eukaryota; kingdom Metazoa; phylum Chordata; class Mammalia; order Rodentia; family Sciuridae; genus Marmota; species Marmota flaviventris. The sequence continues at coordinate 26,271,944 of NC_092500.1, read as the reverse complement.
GAAAGGAAGCCAAGGCAAGGAAGGACCCAAGGGCATCTTAGGTAATAACAATGAACATTGTTTTGTGGAACTTGGATTTCAGCTGGGAGCATAGAGATGGGTGTCATGGTTATGACATAAAATGTTTTTCTGTGGACCTCGGTACAAAAGTTTGAAAGCTGCTGGACTAAAGCATATAGAGTAGGCATTGGCTAAAAACTAAACACATGATATGAGGTTAACATAATGTATTTTGTATTAACAACCAAGGACTCCTGCTTCCACACAAGTGTATCTTTCTGAAGCACTCAGGAGTTCTGACAGACCTTAAGGCTCTTGTTAAATTCTCCCTTTTTCTGTGTGTTTTTGCCTTGGGGAAACCATTTCCTCTGTGCACACACACCCCCTCAGACCTCCCCCATCCTGGGGCTAACTTTGCCTCTCCTTGGCACAGTCACTTTGCCTTAGACCCAATTCCTGTCTCTCCCTTCCAGTGGCCATACCCTAAACCCAAACTTCCCAAGATAAGGGCCAGCACTTTTTAACCACCAGAGCCTGATACCTGTATATAAAACACCTGACATTTCAGGAAGCTGAGGACACTCTTGTGTTTTTCTAAGTGTTATTTAAATATAAATGACAAAGAATGGCAAAGAAATGGAGCATTCACACTCCTTGGTAGTAATATCACCTCAATCCTATTTGGGTCCTGACTAAGAAGATTTCATTTCAATCAAGAATTCTGTGGGGGAAGCCCAGCGTGGGGTGGCACACACCTGTGCTCCCAGTGACTCAGAAGGATGAGGCTGGAGGATCACGAGTTCAAAGCCAGCAACTTTGTGAGGTCCTAGCAACTTAGTGAGACCCTGTTACAAAATAAAACATAAAAAGGGCTGGGGATGTGGCTCAGTGGTTAAGTGCCCCTGGGCTCAAACCAAACCAAAACAACAACAAAAGAGTTGGGTAAGGAAGAGGATCTAAAATAGCTGGACAGAGGTTCCCTACACTTGATTCTGCCACAAAGAAGAGCCAAGGCAAGGAAGGGATGTCTGTATTTTGAGGGGAGTAACTGGGGAAGGATGCTGGAACTCAGCAGAGCAGTGATAGGAACTCTCAGTGACAAGAATGGCAGCTTAGAGAGGAGCGAGGAGCACTGCGGTGTGGGTGCTCCCTGGGGCAGGAAGAGACTCTATTTCCTGGAAAAGGTAAATAGGAGAGTGTCAGCACCCTCGTCATCACTGTGGACAGGCAGCCCTAACCCCGGGGGGAGTCCCACAGTCCTCACAGGCTTTTAGCTCAGTCTGATGTGTGCACACCTGCTTTTCTCCAGAGAAGGATCTCGTATTGCACACACATACCCAACCCAAACTGCCACAGCATAGTGCCCTCTTAGATCAGAGCCACTGCTAGAGTCCCTCCTGCCCAAAGGGCCAGTAAACACACAACTGCCACTCCCAGATTCCCCAAAACTATTGGCATGATGACTTCCACAATCAGAAGCCCCATATTTTCCCATATGGCCTGTCTTCAAGCCATAGCTCACAGCTCCAGCATTACAGATATTGCTATAGGACCTGAGGCCACGCCTGTGTGTGACCAGCACTTCAGAATCAGGGCTACTACTGCTGCCACCAGCACTCATCTGCACAGAGCCTGAGTGTGAGCCCCTCTGCAGCTTGTGTCCCCAGCATCAGAGCTGTGGCAGCCAGAGACTATACCACCACTGATGCTTCATTTTTGTGGGATCCAAGGACATGCTCTTTCATGATTGGCGCCATTGCTACAACTGCCACTATTACCACCCACCTTTGAATGGCCTGTGATCATACCTCTCTGAAAGCCCATGTCCACTATGAGGTCACACTATTACCATCACAAATACCTGCAGACTAGACCGCTGAGGCACTCACAGACACCACTGATTTTGATTATAGCTGAAGAAATTATACCTCTGTACTCACTCAGAATCAAAGCCAAAGCACCTACCCAGCAACATCCTACATCCATCTAAACAATAATGACCCCATAAATGTCACTTTATAAAATTGGAAGAGGCCATTGTTACACCAGATGTTCAGACACAGGGACACAAGAAGCATAAAAAAGTTGGGCATGGGAATTACAGTTTTAAAGATCCACACTCATTCTCCAGAAATAGACCCCAACATCCAGGAAGCCTATGACATGCCTGAGAAGAAATCCAAAACAATGATCCTAAGGAAATGCAAAAGAATACAGATGAACAATTTATCAAAACAAGAAAAATAATTCAAGGGAAAACAGAGATAGTAATCATAAAACAAATAGTAATCTTGAAACTGAATAATTCAGTTGATGAAATCAATATACTTGAGCTCCAACAACAGAATAGACTACATAGAAGGAAGAATTCATGAACTTGAAGACAGGTACTTTGAAATAACCCAGTCAGACAAAAACAGAAAGGAATTACAGAGAAAGATTAAAAAGAAAGAAGAAAGTCTACAAACCATTAACAAAGAAATATTTTCATTATTAGGATTCCAAAGTAAAGGAAAAAGATATTTAAAATCTATGGAACAAAATAATAGCTGAAAACTTCCCAAGTCTTGAAAGAAATATTGACAGCCATATCCAGGAAACTCAAAGGATCAGAAGTAGGCTCACCCTAAAAGGAACTTCTCAAAGGTATATTATAGTCAAATTTCCAAGAGTCAAAGACAAAGAGTGAGTTCTAAGAACATCATGCGAAAGCATCAAATCACATACAGGGAAATTCTCATATGATATTAAAAGCAGATTTCTTAGCAGAACTAATTTTTTAAATTTAATTTTTATTTGTTCTTTTTGGATATACATGACAGTAGAGTATACTTTGACATACATATATGTATATAACTTTCCATTCTTTTGGTTGTACATGATGTGGAATTACACTGGTCATGTATTCACATATGAACATAGGAAAGTTATGTCCTATTCATTCTATTCTCTTTCCTATTCCCATCCCCGTTACCTTCCCTTTATTCCCCTTTGTCTAATCCACTACACTTCTATTCTTCACTGAACTTCTGGCCCCCTTATTGTGTGTCGGCACCCAAATATCAGAGAGAATATACAGCCTTTGGTTTGGGGGGATTGGCTTATTTCACTTAGCATGATAGTTTCTAGTTTCATCCATTTACTGGCAAATGCCATAATTTTATTCTTCTTTATGGCTGAGTAATATTCCCTTGTGTATATATACCACATTTTCTTAATCCACTCATCTGTTGCAAGTCATCTAGGTTGGTAGTACCATAGTTTAGCTATTGTGAATTAAATTGCTATAAACATTGATTGGCTGTATCACTGTAATGTGCTGATTTTATGTCCTTTGGGTATATACTGAGAAGTTGGATAACTGAGTCAAATTGTGGTTCCAATCCAAGTTTTCTGAGGAACCTCCATACTGCTTTCCAGAGTAGTTCCACCAATTTGCAGTCCCACCAACAATGTATGAGTGTACATTTTCTCCCTCATCCTCATCAACATTTATTGTTACTTGTATTCTTGATAATTTCCATTCTGATTGGAGTGAGATGGAATTTCAGTGTAATTTAAATTTGCATTTCTCTAATGTCTAGAAGTTGAATGCTTTTTCATATATTTGTTGGCCATTTGTATTTCTTCTTCTGTGAAGTGTCTGTTTAGTTTTTTTGCCCACTTATTGATTTGGTTATTTGGTGATGTTTTTTGAGTTCTTTATATATCCTGGAGATTAATGTACTATCTGAGGTGCAGATGGCAAAGATTTGTTTTTTCCATTCTGTAGGCTCTCTCTTCGTGTTCTTGATTGTTTCCTTTTCATCAGAACTCTTATAAGCCAGAAGAGAGAGGGAAGATATACTCAAAATCCTGAAAGAATAAAAAATGTCAAAAAAAATACTATATCCAGTAATACTATCCTTCAGAAGTGAAAAAGAAATAAAGTCTTTTGTCCAGATGAGCAAAAACAGAGAATTAATCACCACCAGGCTAGACTTACAAGAAGTAGTTAAGGGAGTTCTACATCTGGAAACAAAAGGATAATAAACATATGAAAGAATAAAACACATGAAACAATAAAACTCCCTGGTAAAAACAAACACAAAAAGGAAGAATACCAAAGAATTAAAATGTATCATTACAGAAAACCAATGACCCACAAAGATAAATAATAACAGACATAAAGAAACAGAAAACAAAATGTCAGGAGTAAGTTCTTATCTATCAGTAATGATCTCAAGTATATATGGATTTCATTTTCTAATCAAAAGATACAGACTCGCCAAATTGATAAAAAGACCTATAGGCTGCCTATAAGAAACTCAGTTTACCAGTAAAGATACATGTCACCTAAAAATGAAGTTGAAAAAAAGATATTAAAGTGAAAAGCAAACAGAAGTGTCTACACTCAGAAAACAGATCATAAAGAAACAAAGGTCATTATATAGAGATAAAATGATTGATTCAGCAAGAAGTTATAACAGTGATCTTATATGTATGCCAATACCAGATCACCCAAATATTATTAGATCTAAAGGTAAAATACAACAATTTATTCATCCATAGAGCATTCCAGAGAGAAAAATCAAAAAAAGATACATCAGAATTGAATACACTATAGAGTAAATGAACTTTACTATAAACAGATATTTACAGAACATTTCACCCAACGGTTGTAGAATATACATTTTTATCAGCACATTGAACATCACCCAAATGTTAGGTCACAAATCAAGTCTCAATAAATTTTTAAAAATAAAAATTTTGTCATATATCACAACAGAATGAAACTAGAAGTCAACCAGAACAATTAAAAATTTAAAAGCAACATGGAAGTCGAACATCATACTCTTGGAAGAACCAATGAGTCATTGAAATTAAGAGAAAAATAAGATTTCTTGCAATAAGTGGATATACAAACAACATTAAAACCTGTGGGACACAGTGAAAGTAATACTAAGAAGAAAGACTTACTATAAAAAGTGCATACATCACAAACAAAGAAAACATTTCAAGTAAACGGCCTATCAGTGTACCTCAAGTTCCTAGAAAAGCAAAAACAAACCAAATTCAGAATTAGTGGAGGAAAAGAAATAATAAAGATCAAAGGAGAAATAAATCAAAACTAAAAAAATAAAATAAAAGATTAAACAAACAAAAACTTGGCTTTTTGAAAAGATTTTCAAAACCTTTAGCTAGACTAACAAACATAAAACTAGAGGTGGCAAATATATATTACAACTGATACTACATAAATATAAAGAACCATAAGAAATGACTCTGAACAAATATGTGCTAACAAGTTGGAAATCTAGAAGGAATGTGTAAGTTCTTGGACATGTACAACCTACCAAAATTGAGTTAAGAAGAAATAAGCAACCTAAGCAGACTAATAATGAGTAATGAGATTGGGCCAGTAATTAAGTATCCCATCAAAGAAAAGTTCAGGGCCTGATGTTGCCACATCTGAATTCTACAAAGCACTTATAGATATAATTCCAATTCTTCTTGAACTATTCCAAAAAATTTACAAAGGAAGGAATTGTGACCAACTTATTCTACAGGGCCAGCATTAACTTCATACCAAAACTAGACAAAGAAACAACACCATTAAACAGAGCTAGAAAACCAAAATCCCTGCTGAACATAGATGTAAGAAAATTCTAAAAAAAAAATAAAATAACCTGGAAAACATAATTCAACAGCACATCAAAATGATTCTATACCATGATCAAGTGGAACTTATCCAGGAATGCAAGGATGATTAAACGTATGTAAATCAATAAATGCAATACATCATATTAACATGATGGAGCACAAAAAATTTATAATATCAATAGATACAGCAAATGCACTTGATCAGGGCTGGGGCTGGGACTCAGTGCTAGTGCACTTGCAAGACTTTACCAAAAAATTATAAACTAATTCAGTAAGATTTCAAGATATGAAATCAGTATTCAAAAAGCAGTACCATTTTATGCCTAATGTCTTCTCTGATATAAGAAGGCTGATTCATTGTGGGGTTGGGAGGGGGAGCATGGGAGGATTAGATGAACTCTAGATAGGGCAAAGGAGTAGGAAGGGAAGGGAGAAGGCATGGGGATAAAAAAGATGGTGGAATGAGATGGACATAATTATCTTAAATACATGTATGAAGACGCGAATGGTGTGAATATACTTTGTGTATAACCAGAGACAAGAAAAATTGTGCTCTATATGTGTAATATGAATTGTAATGCATTCTACTGTCACATATAACAAATTAGAATAAAAAAATTTTTTAAAGTACCATTTTATACAATAATGAACATGCTGAAAGAGGCATCAAGAAAGCAATATCATTCACAATAGTTATGAAGAAATAAGAATTTAACCAAGTAAGTGAAAATTCTTAACAATGAAAACTATAAAATATTGATGAAAGAAATTGAAGAGGACACACAAAAAATTTGAAAGACCTCCGTGTTTATGGATTGGAAAAATTCTCTTAAAGGGGATTAAGTCATTATGTCAAAGAGGTACTTGCATTCCCATGTTCTTCAAGTTTGAAATACTTAACAGAAATAGAAAAGGCAATCTTAAAATTCATATGGAGGTCTGGTGATGTAGCTTAATGGTGAAGCACTTGCCTGTCATGCTCAAGGTTCTAGGTTCAATCCTCAGCACTGCAAAAGAAAAACAAACCAAAAAATGGAACCACCTAAGACCCAGAATAGCAGTACTGAGCAAAATGAACAAAACTGGAGGAATCACAATATCTGGACTCCAAAAGACACCAAAGCTATGGTAACCTAAACAGATAGGTTGGTACTGGCTTAAAAATTGACATGTAAAACAATAGAACATAATAGACAACCCAGAAATTAACACATACTCATATAGCCAACTGATTGCAACAAAAACACCACGAACATACACAGGAAAAACTTATACTGGAAAAAGGACAATCTCTTCCATAAATTGCACTGGGAAAATTGAATACACATTTGTAGAAGGATGAAACTTGATTCCTTACTCTTCATCACACGAAGTTAATTCATGATGAATTGATGAAAGACCTAAACATAAGAACCAAACTATGCAACTACTGGAAGAAAACATTGGTATAGGCAGAATTTTTCAGATAAGACCCAAAAGCATGAGTAACAAAGTTAAAAGTATACAAATAGGGCTCTATCAAACGAGGCCCCATCTGCACAGCAAAGAAAACAGTGAAGAGGCAACCAACAGAAGGGGAGAAAGTACTTGCAAACTATCCAACAAAGGATCAGTGTTCCTAATATAATAGGAACTCAGACAACTCAGTAAAAGAAAAAAAAATAAAATAGACAAACAATTAGCATAGACATTTCTCAAAAGGAGATATACAAATGGTCTATAAGCTTATGGAAAAAAATGTTCTATATAACCAATCAAGGAAATTCAATCAAAACCTCAATGAGGTATCATCTCATCCCAATTAGAATGGCTATTATTAAATAGACAAAAATAAATGCTTTTGGAGAGGAGGTAGAGAAAGGGTAATTTCTATATACTGTTGGTGGGAATGTAAATTGCACAGTCACTATGGAAAATAGACTAGAGTTCATTAAAAAAAAAACACAAAAAAACCTAAAGTAGAACTACCATATGATCCAGCAATCTCTTAAAGGGGATTAAGTCATTATGTCTAAGAGGTACTTGCATTCCTATGTTTATTGCAGCACTGTTCCAAGGTGTCCATTGATGGATGAATAAAGAAAATGTGGTAAATATGCACAATGGAACATTATTCTGCCATAAAAAGAACTAAATCCTGTCATTTATGGCAATATGGATGGAACTGGAGGATATCGCATTAAATAAGACCAAGTGGAAAAATGTCACATGTTCTCATTCATTTGTGGAAACAGAAATTGATCTCATAGAAAACAAGTGGAATAGAGGTCTCTAGAGACTAGAAAGGGGACAAGGGAAGTAGGAAGGAGAATAGCTAGACAACAGAAGACCAAAATAGATTAGATAGGAGGAACTGGTTCTGGTATTCCCTAACATAGTAGGGTAACTGCAATCCTTGACAAATTATGATATATTTCAAAACAACTAAAATAGTCTGAGGCTTCCCAACACAGAGAAATAATAAATGATTGAGGAGGTAGAAATGCTTATTACTCTGATTTGATCCTTACACATTGTACACATGTATCAAACTAACATTATTCCTCATAAATATGCACAAATATTATATGTCTATTTAAAAATATAGAACAAAATAAAATTTTAAAAGTTGGGGAGGAGTAAATTCTAAACTAGGAATTCTCTCTCCACATAAAGCAACATGAAAGAATACATCTAGCTTTGTTCACACTTAAAAATGACCAGTGTCAAGTATTAAGTCTGAATCAAATTAACATTATGTAAAAATGTTTCCATGCAAATTTCAGAGTAACGTAGGATTGCATTGACTGCCAAATCTCAAGAGGCTCCTTCTCTGGCAATATAGAGTGGCGTCAAGTGCAAATGGCATGAAGTGACTCTTCAGCAAGATGCCTGGCACAGCACCAGCCATCACCACCTTCCCTCCTAATGGCTGCACTGTTCAAGCCACATGAGCATGTGTGTTTCCAAACTATTCATCTTCCAGGTAAAACAGTGAGTGGAAATCATTATTTAATATCACAGAAAAGCCCCTGAAGAAAAAGAAATCAAAGCTTATTGGTATGTAGAAGTGGGGGTTATCAACTTATCTTGTAAAAGGTGAATGAAATGCAGACATAAGCAGATTCACAATAATTCACTAAAATTCTCTCAAGGGCTGGGGCTGTAGCTCAGTAGTTGCCTAGCATATGTGAGACTGGGTTTGATCATCGGCTCCACATAAGAATAAATAAATAAAATAAAGTCATTATGTTCATCTATAGCTAAAGAAAGATATTTAAAATTCTCTCAAGACTAAAGAAAATACAAAACTTTGGTAGCATCAAGGATGGCAAAAACTTCACATAAAATAGGTCCCACAATAAGGAGATTTAAAACACAGCTACTATTGTAAACTCATGTTGTTTTCCATTCAATTAGACATATTATCCAGTATCTTATTTTGGGACTAGTACATAAATCACTTTTTCTATTAACTAATTTATTTTTGCTATTAACTATTTATTCTCCCTATTTGAAATAAAAATTGTAAGTCTCTGGAACCTATCTCTTTTAATTTTTTTTTGAGAGAGAAATTGATTTTTATACAAGCACTCAATTTTCACTGTACTTGTAGAAAACTATTGAATAAATTGAGAAATAAATGTATTAGCAAGCCAGTCCCAACCTAAGACTCTGTCCCCCAAAGCTGATCTGGGAGGAGATCAGTTCCTCTGCAGCCATTCCTCAAAGGTGTCACTGAAACTCCTCACTTTAAAGTTCCTTTAGGGCTTATAGAACATCTTCTGGAACTTTCTTGGAGGTTCCCAGCTTCATCCTTTTTGAAATGGCCAGAAGTCATTTGTAGTCAGATCTGGTTCATCAGATCAAATGTGTTAAAACAGGCTGTGACTTTGAAGTGACAAGTCTGTGTGTCTCATCTACAGTCCCTACAGAATGAACACCTCAGTTCATTAACATTCTCGGAAAATGGTGGGAAGGGAGGGGTAGTGGGAACAAATCTGGGAAAATATTAATCCTAATGTCATGCAGCCATGATTAGAAGTTGACACTAACTTTCCCAAGTTTAACAACATGGGGAAAATGAAGATAAGGAACAGTTTCCATCTCTTAAAATGAGGCTGATTTCCCAGACAATCTGAAAATTCTAGGGAGAAGGACGGAGGGCCAAATAGATCTCCCAAAAACATTCCTGTAGGTAATTCTTCTTTTCTTTCAGAACCGTCTGAATGAACTAAGACATTTTTGATACAGATTGAACATGTTCATTGCAAGGGAAAAAAATCAGTATATTAAGATAAAAAGTAAAAGTCACCTGAAATTCACCTTGGAGAATAACTAAGCACCATTTCTATGCATTACATACACATCAGTGTAATTGTATTTGCATATACAATATACATGTGTGTATACATTTAAGGGCACATTTTAAAGGAATCAGTCCCGATATTCACTGCATCTTAACAATATATAATGAAAATTCCTCTAGGTCAAGTAGTATAGATCATTAATTTTTAATTCTTGCATAATATTTGGTTATAAGGATGATCATAATTCACTAGCTATTCTTTTATTAATGGACTTTTGATTCACTACCAGTTTTTTTATTATTAAAAATAATGTTGCAATGATCAGCCTTGAAAAAATATATATATACACACACTTATATACTGGGACTTTTATTTCTGAAATCCCAGGAGTGCAATTCCGGGTTGAATTGTATGTGCATGTAAATATTTAATAGAGACCATGAATTCTTTTTCACATTTCCACCAGTGATGTATGAGCACGGCCTTGCCCTGACTCCCATCTCTGCTAATAATAGGTGCTATTATACTTTTAGTCTTCCCACTCTTGTGGGTATCATCCTGATCATTTTAATTTCTATTTCTCTGCATAGTGGGAAAGGTTGGGCATTTATCTTACTTGCTCTTCTAACAATTGCCTATTCGCATCTCCAACACATTTTGCTATTGGGTTGATTATCATATTAAATTGTGGAAGAGCTTTTATTATATTATACTAATTTTTATCTATTTGAATTTAAAATATTTTCCCCAACTTGTTTGCCTAGTGACTTTATTTTTGGCACTCCTTCAGCTATGATGAATACCTTAAATTGTGTGTTATTAAATGTGTATATTCTGGACTTAGTTTAAAAGATTTCTCAATTTCTAGGTGTAGAGACAATATCCTAATTTTATTCTAAAATGATTATTATTTATTTTTACTCTCAAGTCCTCAATCCATCAAGAATTTATTTTTGGAATTAATGTAGAGGTCCAAGTTTATTTTCTTCCAGGAGTATATCCAATTGTGAAGTGACAATTAAATTTTATAATGACATACCACTTTTATTAAGTGTTATAATATACCTGTATATACTAAGATATAATTCCAAACTTCTTATTTTTTTGTATTTTATAGTGGTCTTGTACCAATATCACAATCTTTTATTATTCTGGCTTTTAAGTAGCTTGAATACCCTTACTCTTTTCCCATCAATTTAAGAGCATTTTATCCAGTTAAAGATATCATTGCATATTTATTGAGCTGAGCATGGTGGCACACACCTGTAATCCCAGCAGCTCAGGAGGCTGAGGCAAGAGGATTGCAAGTTCAAAGCCAGCCTCAGCAACTTAGTGAGGCCCAAAACAATTTAGTGAAACCCTGTCTCAAAACATAAAAAGGGCTGGAGATGTGGCTTAATGGTTAAGCGCCCCTGGGTTCAATCCCTGATACCCAAAACATATATCATTGAGATTCTATTGGAGTTGTATTACATTTGCTTAATATCGTCAGACGAACAGATTTTTTTTTTTTTAACTCAGTTGCTTAGAACCTTGCTAAGTTGCTGATGTTGGTCTTAAATTTGCAATCCTCCTGCTTCAGCCTCCCAAGTCACTGGGATTACAGGCATCGCTCCTGGCAGAAAGGTTTTTTATAATGAATATTCCTTTTCAAGAACATAGTACAGATCCATGTTTGTACAGATCACGTTTTACTCTCTAGTAGGATTTTATTTTTTATATAGATCCTTTTCCTTTCTTGTGTAATTTACTTCTTTTTTAAAAAATAATTGTATTTATTTTTATGTGGTGATGAGGATTGAACCCAGTGCCTTACACATGCTAGGCAAGCACTCTACCACTGAGCCACAATCTCAGTCCTGTAATTTACTTCCATTTTATGAATTTTGTTGCTATTATGAATGGAATATTTTCCTCATCTCTGTTTCTAGATGTACAAAGTACACATAGAAAAAGATAACTATTTTGTATATTTGTTTTGTATCTGCCCAGATTGTCAAATTCTTTTATTCTACTTTTTTTAAATTAGGGTTTCTTGGTGATGTGGACATAAAATTATATTACCAGCAAAAAGTTTTACCTTTCTTTTCAAATTTATGCTATGTATTGTGTGTTTATTGTATTTACTAGAACATCTAAGCAATACCAATTAGTTAGGGTGATAGCATGCCCTTCTAGCTTGTTCTTTATTTTAATGGGAACAGCTGTAATGATAAGAATAGATATATTCCATGTTTGTCTAAATATGTCAAAATATACTCTTTTGTCATGTATATCTAAAAAGAACTACAACAAAAACAAAAATTAAATGCAAACAGAAAGAAAAAAGAATACAGAGGTACTATCCCATATTGTTAGATTACTGAAATTGTGTGACAACACTAAAGCATCAGGGCCCTGATGCACACGATTTTATTTTTTTCTTCACGTTACATGCTGGCTGCTAATATGTGTGGTTCTGTTCCATGTGTTTGGTTCTAGATTGAATAACTGGAAACACTAATACAATCTATCACAGTCTACCCCCGGATCAAAAACCCTTTCATTCACAAAATAGAGACACCTGTTCCCCAAGAAAAACCCCTAAAAGTCCCATTCCACTGTGAGTGACAAGGCTTTTCAAAGTTTTGTGATAATCCCTATCTCCATTTCAGATGTGGCTCTTCTTGATCTTGAAAGATCATGAAATAGTCCTTTTTCCTTAGACTATGAACTATAGAAAAGAATGTGTCCTTGACACTCCCAGAGTATCAGAATGGGACAACCTCTATTCATAACTCATGTTGAGAAGCAGGAGTGACTGAAGGTACATCAGAGTCACTAACCCATAGCCAATCTGAAGTTTCTCAGAGGAAATGCTGCAGGGACTTCGAATGCTGCATAGAGGATAATTCTTGATTAGTCCTCATCTCTACTCCCCTGCAAGTAGCTTCTTCCAGTTCATTGCTCTTCATTTGAGAGGCTCATCTCTCTTAGATGTCTATTTCCATTGTCCCTCTTGGTCGTATTTTTAAAGGGCGTTGGGGAATGTGCCCTCCTTTGGGCCCCAGCACCTCTTTCTCCTCTGGCTCTTTGTGTATAGCAGTTTGAAGATCCAAAAGTTGAGTCCAGTCTTGAGTTATCTCTGGCCACTCTTGGCTAACAGCTCTTTAGCAGTACAGATTTCCCAAAAATGTTGCTCATTTTGCTCCTAATTTTATTGAGAGTAACTTGAGATTAGCAATGTCTTTAGGGAAGTCATGAAATAGTTCTTTTTCCTGAGTAGTGTTTTCCAACTGAAAAGATTTGCTGAGTACCTTTGTAACTGTTCAGAAGCGTCAGCAGACCTGATGGCTCTCATCTTGCTTTGGTTCTTGCCACAAAGCTGTCCTAACTGGCCCTTGAGACTCAAAACATGTCTCAATTATTTCCCCAACCACGTTTGCAAATCAGTTAGCCAATTCTTTTCTGAGTTTATTTCCTTCTTTTAATAATCTTATCAAACTGAGACAATAGCAATGAAAGATACTACTAGTAACACTTGGTTTCCAAACTTCTTTATACAAGTTCACAAGCTCATTTGGTACATTTACTGTCTTCTGAGATGCCTCCAGAAATAATTTTGAGAAGTTTCACCATTAAATAACATTGGCCAGCATTTTTCCAGCATCTAATGACAATTTTTTATAATCTTTAGCAGGAACCGAATCGTTTTCTTCTATTCCTAACTTATGTGTGTTTTAGAAATAGTTAACATATTTATTTATGCAAACTCTTCACAGCATCTACTGATTTGATGGAGTGGTTTTCTACCTTTAATTTGTTGATATAATATTTGTAATTTTCCCTACATATAGCTAGCTATCCTTTCATTTCTAGAATAACTGCATTCAGTAACTGTGGACTAGTCTCTGTATAACCCAATGATTCCTATTCAGTAAAATATATTTTAAAAAAGTTGTCTTCCTATTCGGCAGAATAATTAGTCAGTACTGTTCTGTTCTGGTTCAATTTCAGATTTGGCTTTTAGATTATGGAAGTTTTTAACTTATTCTTTATGAATTTAAATAATTCACTGGAACTAGTTTATTGACATATTTATTACTAGAACTCAGATCTAAACTATCTAATTCTGATGCCTTTTAATCTAACTTTTTTTTTTTTTTGGTATCAAGGATTGAACCCAGGGATACTGGGGATACACATCCAAACCCAGGGATACACATCCCCAGCACTTTTTACATTTTATTTTGAGACAGGTTCTCACTAAGTTGCTTAGGATCCCGATAAGTTGCTAAGACTGTGTGATTGTCTTACCTGAGTCTCCTGAGTCGCTGGGATTACAGTTGTACACCACTGTGCCTGGCTCTGATGTCTTTAATCTAGTAGTTTATCTGTCCTAATATTTCTGTGGCAAATTTCCTTAAAATTTTTTACTCCTTTTTTCACTTCTTAACTTCTCTGGAGAAATACCACCTTTTATGCAATTTTTTTTTCTACTTAAACAGTTTGGCAAAGAAAATCACAACTGCAGATTTTTATCAATCTTTCTATGGCATAGACTCATTGTCATTGCTTTCCAGTTTAGAATATAAATTTTATTACTGCCCCACACTCTATCTTCAGATACACTAAAGATATGCTTCTCTTTGCTGCTAATCTCAATGTCATCCACTCCCATTCTTTAAGCTGCCTTTTATGTTCTTGTTGTTGGACCAGAGAGTGAACCCAGGAATTCTTAACCACCAAGCCACATCCCCAGCCCTAAGCTTCCACTTCAAGTTCATGGTGCCCAAATTCTCCAGAAGCTGAAGGCTTAGATATCTACCTTGCCTCATGTAATAACCAGCTTGATAGCTTTAACCTTGTCAACATTTCTTTAAATCAACAACAAACATTTTTTTTCTTGATTATTTGTACCACTATCCAGTTAGTTTCTCTGGCTAGAGAGTTAGGATTCATCTTTCACCCCTCCTGCCCCTCAAATCCATATTCATTCAAACACCCAATCCTGGTTATTTTACCTTCTAACTAAAGTTCACCTTTATCCTGTCTACTCTATCTGTGGTCTTGCTGCTTCAGGTTTTTTAAAATTAATTAATTAATTTTAATTAGGTATATATGACAGCAGAATGCATTTTGATTCATTGTACACAATTGTAGCACAACTTTACATTTCTCTGGTTGTATACAATGTAGCATCACACCATAAGTGCAGTCATACATGTACCTAGGATAATGATGTCCATCTCATTCCACCATCTTTCCTGCATAGGACAGAGAAGCTGCTTCAGTTTTAACCATCAAGATCGGGGAAGATCATTTCAAAGGTACAAGACTTTCCCTTCTCCTCTTGCCCCCACCCTTCCTACCCTCAACATATCCCATAAAACCTTGAGATTGATTTATCTAAAATATTCCCTCCTAAAGAGAAAAGCAGCTAACTACATGAGTAACAGTGTGAGCCACTGTTACTTGTATTAAGAAAAAGATGTGGCTGGCGGGGACTTTTAGATCAAAGAACTAACATTCATTCCCTGTCTATTGTAAACAAGTCTTGTGCTGGTGTTTGCCACCCATTTCGTGTGTGTGTGTGTGTGTGTGTGTCTATATATATAGACACACACACACATACATATACATACATATACACATATACATACATATACATACATATATATATATATATATATATATATATATATGTGTGTGTGTGTGTGTGTGTTTGTGTGTGTGTAGGTAGACACAATGTCTTTATTCTTTATTTATTCATTTTTTTTAATGTGGTGCTGAGAATCGAACCCAGTGCCTCACCTGCGTTAGGCAAGCGTTCTACCACTGAGCCACAACCCCCTGCCACCCATTTAATCATTACGACATATTTGTGTCCATAAGAAATGCTTTCAGATGCAAGTAGCTATCTGAATATCCCATTGATGGTGGCTTAAACCACAAAGACAGCACACTCTCTTGTGTTAAAATGTCTAAGAGTTGGTGTTTCCAGCTCAATGATGCCATGAAAGTCTCCAGACTCTATTTTTTCTATTTTGCTATTTTTAGTATATTGGCTTTTCATTCTTATGCTTATTTCACCATGAAAGCAAGATGGCTAATGAAGCTCCAGTTTTCACAGGGAAAAAGGGAAAAAGGTAATGCCAGTAAGCTGCCCTTTTAAGCCTGGTCCTTTTATGAAGAAGCCAATGTTCTTCCAGAAGCCCTCAACAGGTTTCCACTTATACTTCATTGGCCTGACTGGGTCACCTGACTACCCCTCTCTGCCAGGAAGATAAGAGAGCAAGAACTCAGGTATCCAGCCTCTGGTGAATGGCAATAAGGGAGAAGCTACTAGAGGCTACTGGATATATACCCAGGGTAGAGATTCCACAGCATTATTATCTCCAAGTTGCCCAAAGTCCTACTTCTGGTAACTGGTGGACCTTGGAAATGATATTGAGCTCTGTTTCCAAAGTTACGCTGACTTCTTTATAGCATCCTACTCTCCATATACTCTAAGAGTAGTATTTCAGATTCTAGACATGATTGAGGGCCATTTCCTGCCACCTGTCGATTTCCCCCAAATCATACTACAGTACATTCTCAGGTATTGAATAGAGTTATCTAGAATGTTCTAGACAAAGCCACCCTCCTGCCTCTTTGATGAAGCCTCATATAAACTGTAGTCTTTTTGTAAATCATTAGGGGCAATTCTAAGGCTGTTTGAGATTGGCTTCAAAATATAGTACTTAAAAAAAAAAAAAGACCACATGCTTCCTCTGACCCTCCAGATCCCTGGTTGGAAATTCTTGCCAAATTTAATCATTCAGTTGTGAATAAGGTTTTAGACACAATTGTCCTGACCTTAAGACATTTCACTTGCCTAATGAATAACTTGTAACTTGAGAAAGATGGTTAAACCTTCTCTAATATATCAAAGAAAAAAATTTAAATAACCAGCTTAGGAGCAGGTTCATTTCAAGACAGAATTTCTAAGGAAAGAAACATGCAGACGAGACTTTGTACCTTATGTTTCTTTATCCTTGCTTTAATAAATGAGAATCCTCAGGGCAATGGTCCGATTTTTTACTCTGTAAAAATAATTTAAACTTTTTATTGCTTACTGTGTGATATTTGTGTCATTACAATGGAAAGATTGTGATTTCAGTTCATAGGAAGTGAAGAATATATATTATAAGCAATAAAAACGTAAAATGTGTACTAATTCTAACCCCACTGGAAATCATTCTTCCCAGACAATAATTTTCAGTTCCACCTGCTGAAAACTCATTTTTATAGAGATGTAGCCACAGGCAACTTAATATTCAAAGTTACAAAAATCTATCTCAGAACATGTAGATGGGGAGGACTTTTTTTTCCATATCTCAAAACTTTTTTTTTTTTTTGAAGCAAACCAATCTTAGCCACTAAAATGGACTGAAAAGACCTGAATTCATCATCAAAGACAAGATAATCAAGAACACTCAAGCCACTCTGAGAAACATTAGATAAAAAATTACTATATTGTTTGCAGCCTTCCTAATGGTTTTAATGATGTCCTCATTTTTCTTTCAAATTCAGTCAATTTTTCTCTGATGGAAATGTTACTCTTAGAGGGGAAAAAAAAATCTTCCATAGAAATTTTTAGCCTTGAACATCAGCTTTGAACGGAGAGTAGCCATTTCCTTACATCGTCTTTCCAAAAGCACTTGCAAGACGAGTTTCTGTTGTGACATAAATTTCCAGATTAGAAAAATGTAGAAAATACAATAACAGGTATATAATTCATATATTATTACAGAATGTCCCTCATTTTAAATGGTTCAACTTAAGATTCTTTTGCTTTACAAGGGAGCAAAAAATAATCCACCTTCTGCAGAGACCATACTTCAGATTTTGAATTTGATTTTTCCCAGAACTACTGATATGCAATAAGATACTATCTGGGAATGCTGGGCAGCAGCAGTGAGCCACAGCTGCCCGTTTGCCACACGTTCACAAGGGTAAACAACGACGATACACTGTTGCTAAGCTATGATGTTCAGTCAGTTAGATATATTAAGCACAGTTTTCAATTTAATGATATTTCCAACTTGCAATGGGCTCATCAGGATTTAACCCCCATTGTAAGTTGAGGAGCAGCTGTATATATGCATAATAATGAGACCCTCTGTAATATATGGTACAGAGATGAAATGCAGCATTACTGAAGCAAACCCTGCAGCATTCTTCATACTTAGTTTGTGCAATAACTGTTGCTATAGAAACATTAAATCCCCAACAGAATTCCTGGAAGTTAAAGATCTGCCTGCAGTCTTGTTTCAGATGCTGACTTGCTTGCTTGTTAAATAAAACTTGGCATTTATTGCGAGGGGGATTTTATCTAGAAATACACCAGGATAACTACCTGTGATGCTGGGTGCAGGGCTCACAATGGGGAGAGGAGTCTTTCTATATACTAAGGACTAGTCTGGAAGGTGTATCAGGATTTTAAATTCTGTGCCTGTCTTGATCGTTTTTCTCTTCCTGCATCAACACTTCCAATAAAAAAAAAAAAAAATTAGCCCTAAAATAGGATTAACCCTTACTAAGCTGATGGTGGGAAATTGCTTTGTAAGTAAAGTTGTTGCTCCATGTTAAGCAAATTAAGCTTTTCTAAATGCCAGTGAGGAAATCGCATTTTCCTATAGACACTTCGGGGTGTCTCTTTAAGAGTAATTTTCCCCCTGGTAATTATACAGCAGTTTGCTCTAAGAAAGCAGACTGATTAATTAGGAAGCAGCTAAATGAGTTCTTTTAAAATGTCTAAAAGTGTTCTTCTCTTTTCCTAAACCTTCTCAATTAAACTGACAGCTTTATAAAAGAATTCCCTTAGAAGTGAATGCATCCCAATTAAATTGAACTCTTAGCATGGGCCTTAGTTCACCAAGGGAGTTTAAATCATAAGGAGGAGTTCTGAACACCACCCACATCCCCACCTTCCTCAATCCTGTGGTCTTGACTATTTGGACCCCTTGGGGGGAAACCCAGCCAAACTCCCTGTGGGCATTTTTGTCCTTAAGCTATGAGTCAGGCTTCTTCTGAGATGACTTCCTGCTTTGCCAGCTGCTACTCATTAATCAACTTTTATCAATGTAGAGAAATATAAGATAATGTCCTTTGTGCTGTAAAGAAGGCAGTGGTAGGGAGCCACGTCTTACCTGTGGGCTATTTATAGTGACTTTCTTCCCAAAAGTGCAGCATAGAAAGAGGACAGCAAAAGAGTAACTTTACAATGGAGACACCTCTCCACGCCCACCTGGGCCAGGTGATCAGGATCAACACCAGTAGTCATAAGTCACGTCAATAGTTTGGGCCTTGGATACCATGTGATAAAAACAGCACTTTACCTCTGTGATGTTCTACCCCTTAAGTCCATGACTCTGGTCTAACTATGAGAAATAGATCAGAAAATTCCCAATAGTGAGACACGCCATGATATACCTAAGTACTCAACTGTCAAGGTCATCAAAAACAGGAAAAGTCTGAGAAACTGTCGCAGTCAAGAGATGCCTGAAGAGATGTGATAACCAGGTGTACCGTAGTATCCTGGGCAGGATCCTAGGGCAGAAACAGGACATGAGATCAAAACTAAGAAAATCTGAGTAAACTATAGACTTCCGTTAATAATAATATGGTTTCACTAACGCTAACAAAAGCAGCATACTAATATAAAATGTAAATAACAGGGGGAATTATATGTGGGATGGGAGCTACCATGGCAACTCTTTATATTTAGCTGCTCAGTTTTTCTGTAAATCTGAAAATTTGTTAAAAAAAATAAACTCAATATAAATAAGGGGGAGGTGATTAAAGGGGGTCAGTGTGTGACACCCCAAAATATGCCACTTTGACCTCGGGTTATTCTAAGCTGAAGGCAAATAAGAAAAAGCAAACAACTATTTGTCCTTCCGCTTGCTAGACTCTTGTCAGCCCAGAGATGGTCACAGAGGAATCCACATAGTAGACATGACTACAGCTCTTCTCTTTCATCACTGGTTTCCCCCATATATTGACCTTCCCACAGTTTGCCACCCTAAAAGCCTATGCCCTTTTCCTTTTGTCTTGTCACTTTTTTTGCAGATTTGTTGCTCTGTTAGGATGCTATGTATTCCCTGCCCCTTTGAGTTACTCTTCTAAATTTCTCCCACGCATATGCACCCTGCATGTGTAGACACACTTCTCTGCTTTTCTCGTGTTAATCTGTTTTTTGACATACAGATTTTGCAGCGCCCCCTCCACCGCCCTTCCCCCAAACCACCACAGAGAACCTATGAGGTTTAGGGGAAAGGGTTCTTTTCCTTCCCTACTGGGGAACAATCTGAGGAGCTTGGGTAGCTAATGAAATCTACAACTTCTAGTGTTTGCTTGCAGTCTGGACTCAAGTGAGAATGGGAACCATGACTGCTTCATCTCTGTAACTCTATGACCAGCTCAGCATCCTCATCATGAGCATGGATTTTCATTACAAATACACTATGGGCCCCACACTGTGCTAAATGCTTTAGGTACATTATCTCAGATAGGTATTAACCCAATTGTACAGATAAGGAAAACTGAGGCAGAGAAAGGTTAAGTAGTAATTGCAGGCAGTGAAGGGATTTGAACCCAGGAAGCTTATCTTCAGAGTGCTGCATAGCACCACAGACAGACAATGTGTGCTGGCAATATGAAATAATTTTCTGGTCTCACATGCTACATATCAGGTATGAGTCACTGGTTCTAAACATTTGAAAATCTGAGGTGGTTTGGCAGACCAGTTGATCTTCAGCATTGGAAGATTTATGGTTCTTGAATTTGTGGGTGAGTCTCCTACTCCATGACATACAGTTATTTATAATACCATTAGAATGTTAGTCTGGAAATATTAAATGGAAAATTCTTAATTTTCATAAGTTTTAAATTGCACTGTTCTGAGTAGCATGATGAAATCTTGTGCTATTAAGCTCTACCTGGGACATAAATCATCTTTCTGTCCAGTGTTTCCATGCTGTATATACTACCCACTTGTTAGTCACTTTGTAGCTGTTTTATCAACCATCATGATATTACAGTGCTTGTGTGAACCAGACTCACCCTCCAAAAAGTTGGGTGGCCAGATTCCATTTAATTGTGGTTATTTGTTTTGAGTAGTCTTAGATATGACCCCTGCAGAAGCTGGATGACCACATCTAACCTCCTTGGCTGCAGAGCATCCAGCAGCTGGGCATGCTGATGGAGGGTTCCTCTTTGATGAGAGAGTAGAGTAGTGATGTTAATTGACAATCATGTATGTGAATTTCTTACTTGATGTCTAATTGACAAATCCTACAATATTGACTGCACATGCCATTAAATAGATATAAGCTCAATTTGAGCACAGGCCTAGATATTTTTCCTGTATGTTTAGACATCATGGTTTACTGAGGATAGTTTGAACTTATGATATTGGCCCCACACATAGTAAGTAGTTCACCCCGTATGAGGAATGTGTTCCAAGACCCCAAATGGATGCCTGAGACTGTGGAGAGTACTGAACCTTATACATACTGTGTATAATATGTATTGATACATACTACCAAAGCAAATATATTCATCCATGTTTTATACTCGGGTGCCTCCTTTGCCTCATACTTTTTGCACTTTGGAACAATTATTAAATAAAATAAGGGTTACTTGAAAACAAGCACTGCAATATCATGACAGTGGATACGACAGCTACAAATTTAAATTTGTACAGTCAACATATCTAACAAGTAGATAGCATATACAGCATGGAAACACTGGACAAAAAGATTATTTATGTCCCAGGCATGACAGGGTTTAACAGCATGAAATTTCATCATGCTACTCAGAACAGTGCAATTTAAAACGTATGGATTGTTTTAAGAATGTTCCATTTAATATTTTCAGACTAACATTTGTTTTGGGTAGCTGAAATTATAGAAAGCAAAACTATCCATAAGGAGAAACTCATGTAATAATTAACAGTCTTTGTTCATGCTCACCAAGTGCCCCAGTTTGAGTGTTAATTTGTACAGTCAACATATCTATAACACAGAGTCCTCTGCTGCTTCCAAACTAAAACCTTCAGAGACCATGCCAACTGCTGTTCTAATATGTTAGTGACAGCTGGACTGCACTTCCTAGAGCTTTGGTAAATAGAAAAAAAAATCTGAAAATTTTGAAAAAAAAAAAGTGATTGTAAAAGAAATTGTGATCTCCAGAAATATGCTTCTTCATTCATTCCATGTGGATAACTATTTTGCAACTTTGATCAATTTCAATGACATTTCTTTTGCATGCAAAGAGTCATTAATGCAAAAAGGAAAAACATGTGCATTTTAAAAGAAACACTTTCTGACCATTCCCCTGAGTCCCAAAAACTAGATAGCTGCCCTTAAACAGTGACAGATGGCATCTTCCCGTATGAGGTCAGACAGCATGGTCACATGTGATGCCACACTGAGCAAGAGAACATCAATAGCTTATTTCTTGGAAGAGGGCCCAGAGCAAGAAAGGCTGGAGTTCAACCTCCATTTTCTCACCATTGAAATTTTCTGCAGTTCTCAACCTTGACACTCAATACTCAACTGCTTTTTCAAGTCTGATACCTTGTCTTACGCTGAGTGTTCAAAATTTTACAGTTCTGCCCTGTCACCTTTTACTCTAAAACTCAACTGTAATTCCTTACATTTCTCTTCTAGCTCCATCATTCTTCTTGTTTGACTACATTTTTTTATTACTATTTGCAGGGTTAATATGATCATCAAACAACATGGAGTCTTACTCCCCAAAATGTTTTATTTATTTATTTTTTTTGGCAGAAGGGGGATTTATTGAACCAGCATGCGGGGGCTCCGTGCCCACTCAAGAAGGGAAAGCAGCCCAGAGCCCCGAGCAGGGGCTGAGCACTGCTTAAGTACACTTTTTGGGGAGGGCGGAGGGCTTTGTATACATCAGAACAAATCATCATGAGGCGCGGGAAAATTGAACAACAACTCCTAAACATGATTAGTTCATTCATTGGCGGGAACAGGTCAGGCTGGAGTGATAGGTCATTCCTAAGGAGAGGGTTACATTCAAACTGATTGGTTCAGGCCCTGCAAGGCCTGCGTGCAACCACACAGACCCCTTCAGTTATTAAACAACCAGACAATCAGGGGAAATGTTTACGGGGCGGTTCTAAGCATTGTCTTAACAGCTACAGAAATTTAACTCAGACCTTGCAGCTTAGAAACTTTTACAACACCCGGTCTTTTACCCTTTAACTTTTACGCTTTAACTTCAATTTCTTTTACCCTTACATTCCCCACTCCTTTTTCTGACTACTTTTAATCTTAAAAGTAATGCATCACGATTATTGAAGGGTTTCACATTTCATGAGTTGTTTTGCGTTCCCTGGAATCATTTTCAGCATGGCCTCCATTTTAGATTCCACTCGGTATTAGACCCCGATTTATCTAACTACACTGACTACCTAACTTAAAATCTGGCTTCATTTCCCCCCTCTAATTTGGGAACTCCTTACTGCTGTAAGGAAGGGGGGGCGAAGAGAATCTTTCTGGCTTCTTCAAGCTGAAAAGGGACGGTGTGGGGCAAGCAGTTTGGAGTCCCCCTTTAAAAATATCGGGTCTATCGAGTGGTCCATGATAAAAGTCCAATTGAGAAGTATTAGGCTGGAGGGCCATTCGAGTGATAGGCGGTCTATAAGAGAAACAAGAATTTATTAATTTACTGGAACCATATTGATGCAGGAATAAATGTCACAGCACAGGAATATGCCAATGAGTATAATGGCCAAGACAGAGACTAACAATGTTTTCCACCAGGAAGTACCAAGAACCAGAAGCTAAGATATTGTTTCCACGACAAAGTTGCTGAGGACATGGCTTCTATCTAAGCATGTAAATCTTTAAGGATATTTGTCACCTTGCCAGAAATGTCAGGGATGTAAACACAACAACTAACATTTAGGTTTACAGATGTCCTTTTTACTAGTATGACCTATGTCTAATAGAGAAACCTTTAATTTTGCTACTTAGGGCTGGATAACCATACTAGCAAACACCAAGCCTACCTGTGTAGGTTAGGAATATCTGTGGGCTTTAAACTAAAAACTACTCTGGCAGTTCCTTTTAATAGTTATCAGGCATTCCTGTCTGAGAATCTCTTTTGTAGCCTCTAGTTTACTTATTTTTGGAAGTTACATTTAACTATTATTATCATTTAAAATGTCTAGGACCAGCTGTGCTTTGGCTTTAACTATCTTTGCTAAGTGTTTAAGATGAAGCAAGTCAAACTGACTTTTGTTCTTATCTATTGTCAACAGTCAGCTGAGTTTCCCTGGGAGTCCTCGGGGAACTTCATTGCAGCTTCTCAGTTCTGCTAGTGTCATTTACCTTAGGATGGGTCCAGGCCTTGCTTGACCATGTGGCTTCCCTCGGAAGCATCAGGGATGTCTCCCCTTTCTGATGACCCTCCTCTTTACAGCAAATGCACTGATCGGCTTTCTGCCCTCCACTGGTCTCATTAATCTCCCTGCTCAGGAGGTTATGTGGCTTAGAGTTGCAGGGCCCTTTGGAGAAGTCCCCTATTTCCTGATTCAGACTGACTCAGAGGGCAAGAGCCAAATTTTTAATTTTAAAACTTAATCTTAAACATCCAGCAAATAAGTTAACAGCCTTCTATTAAGAGCACTGGGCTTTAATGTCTATCTCTCTATCCTGTAGGTGATAACTCCTTATCTTAAGTTGACCCAGGTTGTGAGTTCTTAAAGCAGTACCTCTTTAAAACATTAACAGGCAATCCTTAAACCATCTATAAGCAAACTACAAAACAAAACTAACTAGGGTAAAAACATATTTAGCTTATATAATAGCTACCTTGAATTCTGGCAGGGTTATACATCATAATTTCCTATTTGAGATCCTAGTAATCTTGGCAAAAACCTACTTTTGGACACAACTTTAACTGTACTGAAATCTGGCTTACTTCTTTCATAGCCACTTTCACATGTAGTGAGATGGGACAGAGCCTTATCTCAAGTAAGGCAGGGCTCTTTATAAATCTCAAGTACTATAGTTCTGAAGCTGATCATTTTACAAAGTTTACATAAATTGTTGTTCAAGTTTACATGAACATTAGCTAACACAACATAATATCACACCTAAAACATGAATTAAAGGCTGAAAGCTTTTAACCTCTTGTAGAAAAGTAGTAATGTACTTTTGTGTTTTGCAATAAAACCTTCACACAGATTAGGCTCTCGTTAACTTAAAAATACATTTAAATTGTATCTCAGTGTGAAAAGTAACATGGAACTGTACATATCTTATTGATAACAAGTCCAGTTGTAGAACACAAATGATATGAACAAATCTCCAACATGTTTTTTTTCTTTTAAGTCTAAAATTACCATACAACTTTAGAACACCAGCTTGATACAATGTTCTTTTGAAGCTTCTACCTTACAGACTCGTATACCCCCTAAAGGAGTCCATTGGAGGTCTCCTTGTCCGGTAATGCGCTTTTCCCGGCCAACGCACCAAATGTAAGGATCCCGCGAAATGTCGGAGAAAGAGACCACCAAGTGACCACTCATGCAATTGGCAGAAGGGGGATTTATTGAACCAGCATGCTGGGGCTCCGTGCCCACTCAAGAAGGGAAAGCAGCCCAGAGCCCCAAAAATGTTTTAAACTAGGCACCAGCTATTGGTTCCTATTATTTTTATCCCCAAGAATTCTAAGGTTTATTGGAGAATTCTAAGGTTTATTTTATTGCAACATTCTCTTTTCCCATGCCACAAATTTGTAGCAGTCTCCAAGAAATCCAAACATGCATTCAATTCTAAGCCTCAACAAAAGTTGTTGATAATATGTGGTCTTCTATCTGGAAAAGACCATTGCTGTTAACTGTGGCCAAACTAATTTGTAAAATTTGTCCTTGTCATATTATTTGTTTCCTTCTCTGTCTCCCTCTGATAAGCCGTGGAGCTCTAAGGACAGGTACTCTAACCTGTCAACTGGAGATGGGTTCTGAAGAGGGATAGTGGTGGTACAAGAGTGTAAATGTAGCCACTGAATTGTGCTTTTGAAGTGATTAAAATGATAAATTTTGTGTGCTGTATATTTTATCACAATTTTTAAAAAATGTGGAACATACCAATCAGAAGCTTTGGGGGAACAAGGACCATGTGTATACATGTTTTGCATACATGTGTGTAGATGTTACAGGGCTCTATGACAAACAACAACTGAGAACTAGGGGAGTCTCAGTTCCTGGAGAATTTGGTTTCCCATTGTTAGATGGTCTAAAGACGCAGTGGACTTTCATAAGGTTGGATGTGGGTGCTGCCTTACTCTCCCTCCAAACCAATGACTGGGTAAAGGCTGTCATGGAGCCGCCAAAGACAAGATTTTCATCATCCTAGATATGGAAAAAGGTGGTAAAAGCATTCATTTATTCAACAGATATCCATTGCACTCCTGCTACTGCAGTTCAGCATATATAATCTAATAAGAATCGGGAAAGCACTTATGGAGTACATGTGCATTCATTGTATAATTTTCAATGTTTTTGTATATCTAAAATACTTAACTATAAAAGCTTTGATATTCTCACAAGCACCTTGAGTCTTGCTATCATGCAAACTTAACTTCATTTGCATAGAACCACAACAGGAATAAGGTCCAGAAGATTCAAAGCTAAATATGGAGAACAACTGGAAGAGGGCCTGCAGGGGACCCGTTAGCAGGCAACTGTTGTGGTTTAGATATGATGGGATCTATGTAATGGTCATTCCCACACGAAATGACATTACACAGGACTCAGCTGAAAAACAATATTACCCCATTTATATGTTTCACTTTGTCCTTTATACATATTTTAGTATAGTCCTTGTCATAGTATTTGTTTTCTTCGCCGTCTCCCTCTGATAAGCCATGGAGCTCAAAGGACAGGTACTCTAACCTGTCAACTAAGAGGGAAAGATAGAAACACAGTCATCAACAAAGTCCTAGCTCTCATGCATGCCTTACCTCTCTTTTTCTCTCTGTGGCATCTTCTAATTTCTTCAGTTCTGTTCTCTAAATTACTAAGTCTCATTGCAGTTGTATCTAATCTGCTATTAACCCAGCCATTGAAAGTTTGAGATTCTTTGAATCCATTTCTATGTTTCCTGTGGTAGATCTGGAGCACCAGGTTTCTGTGCTACACAGGAGCTGGAAAAAAACTACATAGGAGACACTAAGCATACTGAAAGCCAGGAAATGGCCTCTTCCACCACACCTGGCTCTCAGATATTTTTCTAAAGCCATTCTATGAGCCTGACAGAGCAGGAAATCTATTGGATTCATTTATTAAATTCCAGAGAGCTCAAAAAGAAGATATTTTCAAGGTCAGCAAAAATGAAGAGTGTAAAAATAGGAAAAATTAGATGAAATGGAAAAGTCAACAAAACATATTCACTTGGGCTTCTGATTAATGTGTATAATGTGGTAAATTTCTGACTGAATGATATCTACAGTGTATCTATCTATGTGTAGATAAAATTTGAGAGTGAATACTTAAATTCAGTAGACCCACATAGAACCGTTTTTCATCTTTAACGTGTGTTTGAGTTTTCACCAGGATATTAAAGGATCTCTATACTCTTTATTGTGTGGTGTTCAGTGACTTTGAAACCATTCTTAAATTCACTTTTTTGAAATTTTGAAAAGCTGAGAGCAAAGTATCTTGTAGAACATAAAACAATCAGTATAAAGAATAATATATCCTGTTGTTTAAATGGTATCTCAGCCTATAAACAATAACATTAAAAATTTATACTTAGAAATATGTGGCACATAGGAAAAAAATTTTCAAAAACTACATATCTACTAATATTGTAGTCAAAATGTCACTAATAATATTTCATAATTTCTCAGTAGTTTTACCAAACTGCTTACATTTTATAATATATTAAAATCCTTTTTTTTTTTTTTGGTATCATTGATTGAACCTAGGTACACTTAAGAACTAAGCCATATCCTGATCTCCTATGTCCCTTTTATATATTTAACAGAGACAGTGTTTTGCTGACTGACTTAGAGTCTTGCTAAGTAACAGGCAATATTTCTACTTGAGGTCCTCCTGCCTCACCCTCCCAACTCACTGGAAATATAGGTGTGTACCACCATGGCTAACATACATTAATTAACAATTTTATGATTGATATTTGTTCTCTTTGTTTTATAATAATCTATGATTATTTTGTATAAAAATTATACAGTGTATTTTGTGGTGTACAATATGTACATAAATATTTACAGTAGTTACACAAAGGGTACAAGAAAATAAAGAGTCTATGGTAAGGTTTTTATTTTGTATTTAGTAAACTCATATAATAATGACTCCAATTAAATTAAAATAATAAGATGGAAATCATAATTTTCATAGTAACCAATATAAATAAAATATAGTGTCATTGAAATACTAGGAAATAATAAGCTGAGTGGAATAATTATTTGTTTAAAATTATTGATGATTCCACTAATCCTAATGGTTCAAAATAAGAAATAACTTGAATTTTCTTGAATGTTGAAATGAAAAATTTGTAGTACAATCATAAAATACAAAAGCAGTAATCAATACAAAGGAACACATTATTGATGCACATATTTTTATTGACTCTCACAGATACTGTATAGTTCAGCAGCTCTATTTAAATTATATTTCGGGGCTGGGGATGTGGCTCAAGCGGTAGCGCGCTCGCCTGGCATGCCTGCTGCCCGGGTTCGATCCTCAGCACCACATAAAAACAAAGATGTTGTGTCCGCCAAAAACTAAAAAATAAATATTAAAAAAAATAAAATAAAAAATAAATAAATTATATTGCATGATGTCAGGCAAAATAAAATTATAGTTTTATAATCCATTACAGTAACATCATTCTGGGAAGAAAAAATGTTGCATGTAAAAGAAAATGGTTTGTTGGGGGGATGATGTAAATATTCTGTGCTTAAAAGCAGAGAGAGTTTCTACCATTCTATTTATTTAACCTGCATAATTTATTTCTATGACATTCAAGAATGTACATATGACCTCACCAAAATATAAATATACAAGGAAAGAGGCTAGCTTATGTTGGGAAATGGGTAGAAGTACAGAAAAATTAAAAATGGCATTAATAAGCAGTTATTAAATCTGGGTAACTGGCATAATATTCACTTTATTTATATACATTTTACATTTATGCAATTAAACATTTCCATGCTATTAAGAACCTCTTTGTTAGTAGAATAAAACAGACATTATTACTGTATGCATGTGACTATATGACCAGTGTGATTCTACAATATGTATACTCAGAAAAATGAAAAATTATATTCCATCTATGTATAATAATTTTAAAAAATACCGTTCCCCCCCAAACAAAACAAAACAAAACAAAAAAACCCTTTTTGCTTTTTGGGATCATACATGGAAAAACTGATTTAGTCTGACCTGAGCAAGGCTGATCCAAAACATGTTTACTTTTGAATAATTTCTGAACCTTTACATAAATGCTTTATGTTTTTATGTGAGCATCATACTTTAATGGAAATTTTAAAAGTTATGTTTACCAAATAATTAGGTATCTCAGAATACTAGCAACAATTTGTGATTCAGTAAAAATCTAAAATTGGTTCACTTTCTATTTTAATATTTTATTATTCTCATGCATTTACCCTTGCTCTAACACTGGGACATAAAATTTTATTTATTTATTTATTTAAATTTGGGAAACATTATTTTTATTCATTTATTTGTTTTTTTCCCTTAGTATAGGAGATGGTAGTAAGCATCACCTTACCATTGTCATTATATATATTGAAATGACACAATGACACATTACTATGTCACCAAGCCTGTCATTAAACTTGCAATCCAGCAGTATAAGATACCTTCATTGCTAAAATTATTGGCGTGCAGCCAAACACATGGCTTAACACATTTTCCATAATATTTTTATGCAATTAAATTTTTTGGTAGGGGCTGGGGATGTCGCTCAAGCGGTAGCGCACTCGCCTGGCATGCGTGTGGCCCGGGTTCGATCCTCAGCACCACATACAAACAAAGATGTTGTGTCTGCCGATAACTAAAAAAATAAAATATTAAAAAATTCTCTCTCTGTCTCTCTCTCTCTCTTTAAAAAAATTTTTTTTTTTGGTAAATGATGTGGTTAATAATCAAGTCACTTAGAACTGTGTCCTGAGCCTGGTATATTCTCAGTAAATTTTAACTGAGTTTAGTGGGCAAAAATCAGTGTTTTAAAAGATATCAATAATACAATACAGGTACTCTGGTTTGGATAACTGCCTCATAATTGTCCATGTATTAAAGGTTTGTTCCTAAGGGTTTTTTATTTAGTGGAAACTTTAAAAGAATAAAGCATATTGGGAATTGTTAAAAAAAAAAAAGAAAGTTTGATATTTAGTCATTGTTTTTCTATTCTAGAAATACCATTTCTAAGCATTTCTAGTCTTTTTAAAAATAGTGTCACTTTGCTTTCTTGTGTTTTCAATTCTATCTTTTACTTATTTTAAATAAAATTAATTTCTACATTCTATATCTGATAATTCCATTACCCGAGGTTCATGGAAAAGAGGTGTGGTTGTCTTCCCCTACTTTTTTTCTGCTAATAATAACTTGCTTATATAAGGTTGCCATTTCCCATGGTGTACACAAGTTTAATTGAGCTTTATCTATGGAAATGCTCAAAACTTGGATTGAAAGTTTATCCCTTCAGGAAGGATTTTTTTTTCTCCTTTGATAAATGCTTTGGAGTATTATAAAACTGAGGTCACATTATATTCGTTTTTTTGCTTTGGAATTTCCAGGACTATACAAGCCAAACCCATATGCTAAGAGGCATATTATCACAAATTTTGCTGGTTTTATCCATTCAGAACCTTGGTCAAGACTGACACATTTATTTCTCATTTTCTTTTATAAAACAAAAGTTTTCTAGCTCACTTTTTCACTAGGTATGTACCTTTAAGGGTCCCAGTTCTATGTAACATTCTTAGTGCCCCCTCCCTTCTGCCAGGCTAAGATCTTGCTTTTGTTCTCACAGAACCTTTAAAGCCATGTCCCTTGATTATGAAATTGGCAAAAACCTTCCAAACTTGACATTTCAATTTCTTTGTTTTGGGAACCCAAGGATTTCTCTTATTTTTACCTTTTTTTTTTTCATTCTCACTTTGTACTTGAATATGTTTATTTCAAACTTCTGCAAGTGTGTTGAATGAAAGAGATTTCAAATCACTACCATATTGTACATGATAGGGCTTACTCATGCTACCCAGTAAGCATTTTTATTACTGCTTTTGAAGGGTTGCAATCTTTTGCAGCATTTATTTGGGATATCTTTAGGAGGATATGAAGAAATATCTTCAACAATGTGACTCTTCCACTTACTGTTCAGTTGGAAGGTACGTGACGGATTTTGTTGCCCCTCTATACCCCAGTATCACAGATGTAAGCCTTGTTACTATTTGTTAGACTGAGGGAACACTAAACCTAATTGAACTGCAAGAACTTAGTGAATTATATCTGAAAGATGGAACAAGAAAACCACCTAAGAGGAAGTCTTTCAAGTAATGAAGAAGAGACTTTCAAATATCATTCAGACTAGGAAATATTAATTTCCTAACCAAAGTTGGAGAATTCTTTTAAGCCACCTTATCACTGGGGAGGGCATCTGATAAACACTCTTTTCATAGAGAGGTTGGGTGACCAGTCCCCTTAGGATCATCTCCAATGTTCATTTTAAAAAGCAGATTTCTTTATTATTATTATTATTTTATTTGTTCTTTTTAGTTATACATGACAGTAGAATGTATTTTGACATGTCATACATACATGGAGTGTAACTTCCCATTTTTGTGGTTGTACATGATGTGGAGTTGCACTGGTTATATATTCATTTATGAATATAGGAAAGTAATGTCTGATTCATTCTACCGTCTTTCCTATTCCCATCTCCCTTTCCTTCCCCCACCACACTCTCCCCTGTCCGATTTGGTGACCCTCCACTCATCCCTCCTCCCCTATTGTGAGTCAGCATCTACATATCAGAGAGAAAATTCAGCCTTTGGTTTCTTAGGATTGGCTTGTTTCACTTAGCATGATATTCTCCAACTCCATCAAATTCTATATTGGTAAATTCTATAATTTCATTCTTTTTATGGCTGAATAATATTATGTATATATATTATGTATATATATCACATTTTCTTTAGCCATTCATCTGTTGAAGGGCACCTAGGCTGGCTATATAGCTTAAGTGTTATGAATTGTGCTGCTATAAATATTGATGTGGCTGCATCACTGTAGTATGTTGATTTTAAGTCCTTTGGATGTATGCTGAGGAGTGGGATAACTGGGTCAAATGTTGGTTCCATTCCAAGTTTTCTGAAGAATCTCCATACTGTTTTCCAGAGTAGTTACGCCAATTTGCAGTCCCACCAGCAATGTATGTGTGTATCTTTTTTCCCCGCATCCTTGGCAACATTTTTTGTTACTTGTATTTTTGATAATTGCCATTCTGACTGGAGTGAGATGAAATCTCAGTATAGTTTTAATTTGCCTTTCTCTAATTGCTAGAGGTACTAAACATTTTCATATATTTGTTGACCGATTGTATTTCTTCTGTGAAGTGTCTATTCCATTCCTTTGCCCATTTATTGACTGGGTTATTTGGCTTTTTTTGGGGGGGGGGTGTTAAGTTTTTTAAAGTTATTTATATATCATGGAGATTAATGCACTATCTAAGGTGTAGCTGGCAAAGATTTTCTTCCATTCCGTTGGCTCTCTCTGCATATTCTTGATTGTTTCCTTTGCTATGAAAAAGCTTTTTAATTTGATACCATCGCATGTATTAATTCTTTATTTTACTTCTTATTCTTGGGAGTCTTGTTGAAGAAGTCAGTTCCCAAGCCATCATAATGAAGATTTGGGCATACCTTTTCTCTAGTAGGCGCAGGTCTGTGGTGTCATGGGCCTTGATCCACTTTGAGATGAGTTTTGTGCAGAGAGAGAGAGGGGTCTAAATTCATTTTGTTACATATGGATTTCCAGTTCTCCCAGCATCATTTGTGGAAGAGGCCATCTTTTCTCCAATGTATGTTTATGGTGCCTGCAAAAGCAGATTTCTAAGTACCACTCTCAGGCATTCTGACTCCGTCGTCTGAGGTAGAAATCGGAAATCTGTTTTTAACAAGTACCCCCTGGTGACTCTTAAGTACAGTGAAGTGGGAGAAGCTCTAAAGTAGCGTATATTTTTATTTGAAAAGAGTCTATTGCCATAATTTCAGGATCCCCACTGATTTACACAGTAGGAATAAAAAGATCCAAACAAAATTTCTGTTTCCGTCCTTGTGACCGAAAGTCCTTAGGACTGTGTTGCATTAAACTCTAAACTTTGAGTCATGACAAAGAGACAGGGACACAGAGACAGAAAGCCCTCTGTGGTTACTTCAGCAGCCTTACTGGACTCGCAGGACCTTGTACTTGGCCATGACAGGATGCACAAGTGCCTAGCCAGAGTCAGAGAAATAGACCCAGGACCACAAAAGAAGTGCTTCTAGAGCCAGAGCACAACTGAAACTTCCTTGCAGGTCCTCCTGGGGAGAATCGAATCCTTCCTGGTTGTCATTTAGGAAAGGATTGGTAATTAGTACCAGAATCACACTTTGTCTGAAGCCACATACTACTTCTGTCTATTCGACATAGCGTGTTTCACTTAACCATTACTGAGCTACATACATTTCCTTCCATTTTGTGG
Organism: Marmota flaviventris; assembly: GCF_047511675.1. Lineage (NCBI taxonomy): Eukaryota > Metazoa > Chordata > Mammalia > Rodentia > Sciuridae > Marmota > Marmota flaviventris. The sequence continues at coordinate 26,238,211 of NC_092500.1, read as the reverse complement.
GTTTGTCTTTATCCCTAAATTGTCCTTATAAAACCTGAGTTGAGAGAATACCTCCTGGAAAGTTTCTACGGGCACACCAGAATCGCAGTCCTACTACGCAGAGCAGGTACGAGGCACATCTACCGAAATGGTGACTGTGCAGGAATCCTGAGAGCACTAGAAGAGGGAGGAAAAAAATGACAGAATGTGGAAAGAGTGTGTGTGAGCGTGACTTTGAGAGTGGGGCATAGTCAATAGAACAAGGCAGAGGATTAGGGTTACAAAACATAATAATTACAAGTGCAATAGTCCTTTAAGGAATGCCATTAAGATGAAGTCTTTTAAAGAATGCCATCCATTTGGAATGGTTCTGGGAAAAAAAAAATTTAAAGGAATTTCAGATGAAGAACCTTGCTGTAATTGTTGCTTTAAGCACCATTTTTGGTTTACAAATTACATGCCATTTTACAGACAACTAAAGAAACATGATCCAACTGTATTATTCTGTTAGCCCATGTTTTAACATTTCCATATGGTTAACATCAGTCGGCTGGTTTCTTTAGAAACAATTAAAAGTCTTGCCAGACACACAAGAAACCATGTGCGCATGTTTTCTGCTTGCTAGTGACATTTCATCCCCTACCCAACCTTTTAGTCTTTAACAAATTACTCAGCCTGCTGGAGTAGGATCCCTCAAAGGCTGGGAAATGACAGCCCTCATCTGAAATCTCCTTTCTTACCACAACCCAAATTGGGCTTTTGGGCAAACAGTAATGCAGGAAGAAATCTGTTTTATTTCTGTGGCACCCAAATGACAGTATTAGGAAACGAAATCAGTATGAAAAGCAGCAGGATGGTCTTGAAATGCAGTATACCCTTTAAAGTAAAGGAATTGACAGGAAGTCAATAGAATGTGGACTCATTTTGGAGATTGGGTTGATCAAAATAGGCTAAGGTTTGGAGCAGTAATGTCCACTCCCAAAATTTAGTGGCTTAGAATTGCAAAGATTCAGGCTGTCACTTGGGGGTAGGTGGGAGGGTGTCAGGGCGTAAGACCACCTCATTGTCAAAGTCATCACCCTGAGCCTCAGGCTAACAGAGAAGGAACCCTCTTGGAAGTTGTTAATCAACATGGCAGAGGGGCCAGAGAATGGGTGAGGTTTGCTACAGACATCATCTTATTCAACCTTTTGTCCTTCAATTATACAGGTAGAAAAGCTCTGTTTTATAGATGGGGACAAAAGTTTAGAGTAGTTCAAGCACTTATTCAAAGTTACTGCCCAGTGAGAATTCAATTCTAGATCAGTCTGAATGGTAGCCGCCAGCCCTACAGTGGCCTACAATAATCCTGGTAGTCGTGTTTTTGTGTGATCCCCTCACCTTGAGTGTGGCCTGGACTTAATCACTTTCTTATAGTGAGTAGCACACGGCAAAGGTGATGGAATGTTGCTTCTGGGGTTTGCTTGCAAGAGATACTAACCCCACTCTGCTGGCAGGCTATTTCTTGCTACCTTCTAAGAGTCAAGCTCCATGTCCAGGAACCAAGGAAAACCTCAGTCCACAGCCCTAAAGGATCTGAATCCTACTAACAACCATATCCATCAGCATAGAAGCTGCTCCATCCCCATTGGACCTTTCCAGATGAGAAAGGTCCAGCCCTGTTCACCACCTTGATTGCAGCTTCATGAGAAACTCTGAAATATTTCAGATGATCCATCTAAGCCACGCCCAGATTCCAACCCACAGAAACTGTGAAGTAACAATTGTGTGTAGTTCTGTTTCTGTCCCTGTTCTGGTGATTTGTTACGCATTTGTAAGTCCCGCACTGGCTACAGCGCCGGTGCTCTTTCCCTGCATGAGTTAAAGCCTCTCTTTTGCACAGTGCACCTCTGTTCTCCATCCTGCATTCCTTGTTTGGGTTGTTGACCTCTTACACATCCAGTCCCCTAACCCAGAAACTTGAGACTCTTCCTGGATACCACCCATTCCCTCATTCTTGGTAACAGTCACTACATCTTAAATGTCCATTATCTCCCCCCAATCCCATGGTTTAGGTCGGGCCTTGATTGTCTCTTGCCTGGACCACTTCTATGGCTCCTGTCTGCCTGTTCTTGCCCCACTCCAGCCCATCGCAAACCCATCACTATCTTTCCCATTGCTTCCAGGAAGACTGCACTCTATAGCATCTTAGGATGACGTTGTGATTCGATGATCTTTGGTCCAGACTTCCCATTACCTCCAGAACCTTCCTTCTATTCAGGACCCCAGTAGGTTGTTCTAGTTACTGCTTCCAGGAAGGATTGTTGAGGCAGAAACAGGAAAGCAAAATCATCAAAGCTTGGCTCCTGTGTTCTATGAATTTAGGCAAAAGCCCTGAAGGACTCCATGTGTACATTTTAGGCCTGTAGTTTTTGAAGGATCTGTGAACGCTCACAGTCAGTGTTTCCCACCTGAGACTAGATGAAGTTTCTGTGGACTGGGGCCCAGGAGAGATGCAGGGAAAGTGTGAGACCCAGGAATCTGTCCCCAAGGAAAGGTTTGGCTTCCTGACTCAATGTTCCCATCCCAGTTCTCGGAAGAGGAACCATAGAAACCCCAATTGGGTTTGGGGGAATTGGAGAATAGAAAGAGGACTGCACCTGACTTTAGGCCAGAGCAAGGGAGCAAATGCAGGGCAAGGCCGGCAGAGTTCCCTGGCACCTGTCTCTGCTGGGAGCTAGAGCCCACTTGACTGGGGTGACTGCAATGGAGTTCAACTGAGTGGATTCTTAATGGGAGGCCAGGAACGAGGGCATATTAGTGGATGTCACCATAGACAGATGGGGATGAAGGACCAGCCATTTCCCCTCTCCTGACCTGCCGTTAATATTTTGGCACTTTGCAAGCCCCCAACTAGATCCAACCTAAACATTGGTAGACAGTCTTTTTTTTTAGTTCTTTATATATCCTGGAGATTAATGCTCTATCTGAGGAGCAGGTGGCAAGGACATTCCACATACAAGAGATCTGAAATAGAGGTTTCACCCTCCCACTAAGTGTCCTTGTGAAACTCTTTCCATCCCCCTCCCCCCACCTCCTTGGAGAGCAAGCATTCCAAGTGTTTCCTAAAAGGTTGGTGCTCTGCATAGGAATGTAATTCTTTTATTTTTTTTTTTTATTTTTAAAATTTGTTCTTTTTTTTTTTTTTTAGTTGTAGATGGACACAACATCTTTATTATTTATTTATTTATTTTTATGTGGTCCTGAGGATGGAACCCAGGGCTTCATGCATGCTAGGCAAGTGCTCTACCACTGAACTACAACCCCAGCCCCTAAAATTTTCTCTTTTTAGTTACACATGAGAGTAGAATGTATTTTGACATATACATACATGGAGTATAACTTCTCATTTTGTGGTTGTACATGATGTGGAGTTGTACTGGTAGTGTATTCATTTATGAACATAAGAAAATTATGTCTGATTCATTCTGTTTTCCTAATCCTATTTCCTCTCCCTTCCCTTTATTCTCTTTTGTCTAATCCAATTAACTTCCATTCTTCCCTCCACCCACCACCTTTATTGTAAGTCAGCATCCTCATATCGGGGAGAACATTCAGCCATGGTTTTGGGGATTGGCTTATTTCACTTACCATAATAGTCTTTAGTTCCATCCCTGCAAATGCCATAATTTCATTCTTCTTTTTTATTATTATTTTTGCTTTCTTACTTTTTTGTTCTAATTGTTTTATGTGACAAAGTAGAATGCATTTCAACTCATTGTATGCAAATGGAGCACAACTTCTCATCTTTCTGGCTGTACACAACGCAGAGTCACATCATTCGTGCAATCATACATGTACATAGGGTAATAATGTCCATCTCATTCCACCATCCTTCCCACCCCCACACTTCCTCCCGTCACTCTCCTCTGCCCAATCCAAAGTTCCTCCATTCTTCCCAACCCCTCCCCATTTGGGATCAGCATTTGTATATCAGAGAAAACATTTGGCCTTTAGATTTTGGAGATTGGCTTATTTCACTTAGCATAATATTCTCCAGCTCCATCCATTTACCTGCAAATGCCATACTTTCATTCTTCTTTAAGGCTGAGTAACACTCCACTGTGTATATGTACCACATTTTCTTTATCTATTCACCCGCTGAAGATCACCTAGGCTGGCTTCATAGCTTAGGGATTGTGAATTGAGCTGCTATAAACACTGATGTGGCTGTATCACAGGATGCTGATTTTAAGTCCTTTAGATGTATGCAGAGAAGTGGGATAACTGGGTCAAATGGTGGTTCCATTCCAAGTTTTCTGAGAAATTTCCATACTGCTTTCCAGAGTGGTTCTACCAATTTTCAGTCCCACCAGCAATGTATGAGTGTACCTTTTCCCCCACATCCTTACATATATTTATTGTTGTCTGTATTCTTGAAATTGTCATTCTGACTGGAGCGAGATGAAATCTCAGTGTAGTTTTAATTTGTATTTCTCTAATTGCTAGAGATATTAAACATTTTCATATATTTGTTGACCGATTGTATTTCTTCTGTGAAGTGTTTGTTCCATTCCTTTGCCCATTTATTGACTGGGTTATTTGGGTTTTGGGCTTTTTTTTTTTCTTGTTTGTTTGTTTTTGGTGTTAAATTTTTTGAGTTCTTTACATATCCTGGAGATTAATGCTCTATCTGTGGAGCAGGTGGCAAAGACTTTTTCCCACTCTGTGGGTTCTCTCTTCAGGTTCTTGATTGTTTCCTTTGCTGTGAAGAAGCTTTTTAATTTGATACCATTACATTTATTGGCTCTTGATTTTACTTCTTATGGTTTAGGAGTTTTCTTAAGGAAGTTGGTGTCTACACTGACATGATGGAGATTTGGGCTTACTTTTCTTCTAGTAGGTGCAGGGTCTCTGGTTTAATGCCTTTGTTGGATAGGAAAGTAATTCTTGAGGACTGTGAGATGATGTGAGAAGTCAAGGAGAAAGGGATCCTCTCCGAGATTCGGCCCCAGGCTCCTTTGCCTCCTCTGGTCCCTTCACTGTTTCAGCTGCTCTTGTTGGTCCTCCGAGTTGTCTCCACCACTATCTTCCCTGCCCATTCCATGGTTCACCTTGAGGACGTTCCCCATGAATTCTACTCCACTTGATCTGTGAAGTCCTGGAGAGAATCATTTCCATGAAAACCACTTAGGGTCACACTCTACTTGTCATTCCACTTAGATAGAAAAGACAAGAGGGAAAGGGAACACTGCAGGCTTCTGTTTCTTCTTTTATCCCTCACCATTAAGCCCTCCATTGCCTAAGCTGTGTGGCCAGCACCATCTTACCTTGTAAACAATCCTGACCCCTGAGCTACCAATGGACTTTTGTAAGAATCTAGGATCTTAGGAAGCTGGAGTGGAATTTTCTGGATTTGGAGGAAGTCGGAATCAAAGCCCTTGAAAACTTGAGTGTGAATTACATGTCCAGGACCAGGGAAAGAAAGACTTATGGGCTATTAGAAAATAGACAAAACGGGCTGGAGTTGTAGCTCAGTGGTGGAACACTAAAGATCCATCAACAACTAAAAAAAAAAAAAAGAAATTAAAAAAATGAAAATAGACAAAACCAAAGCAAATTGATAATTATTGATTCAGAATTTAATTGCCGATGCTCCTAACCACTCCATTCAGTGAGACTCCCCATAGAAGAAGAGACTCTTGAGAAGACTGTTCCTTCATAGCAGAACCCAACAAGCACAGTTCCGGCTACGCATTTAATGCCTGGTCTTTGATTTGTGTCTAAAAGTATTTAGAAATGCTGAGTGATGGCAAACCAGGGACCACAAAGGAAACCAGAGAGAACAAAGAGAAAGCACAGGGTTTCTGTTGTAGGCATGTACTGTATGTGTGTGTGTGTGTGTGTGTGTGTGTGTACACATTGTCCCACAAACTAAGGAAACCTAACCAACACGTCAGCCTCCAGTACAGCATCAGTCACTGATATTTGTTTCTTCGTGTCATGGAACTGATTTCCCTTTTCTCATTACACTCTCATCTTCTTTTAATCTGCCTTTCTCTTCCACTTCAAGGAAAATCCAGGCTTCCTGGCCCACTCTCAGTCATGGCTTTTGCTCACTTCCTATAGTCGTTCTGTTCTTTTCCACCACTTTCTAGGGAACAAAACAACCCTTCCTCACCCTCTCCCTTATCATTTATAAAGGGGATCACTCTTCAGCCAACCAGCTCCGCCTTTCAGAAGCTGCTCTGTGGAGGAAGAGTCCCTTATTGACATTCTCTAACAAAACACCGCAACCTGAGCAGCTGATAAACAGCCTTCCTGGATTATCCCACAGTTCTCGGGGCTAGCCCTCCAAATAAAGGTGTTGGCAGGACCCTACTGCCCTGAAACCTGCAGGGCAGAATCCTTCCCTGTCTCTTCCAGCTCCTGGGGAGGCCATCAGTCCTGGGCCTTCCTTAGCCTGCAGCTGGGTCCTGGAGTCTCTCCTTCCGTCACAGGTGGTGCTTTCCAGGGGGGCACTCTCCCTTGTATGTGTCTGTGTCCAGACTTCACCCTTCTTAAAAGGACACCAGTCATATTGGATTAGGACAAGACCCAAATGGCTTCATTTTTGCTTCATTCCATCTTCAAAACTGTTTCCAAAGAAGGTGTCATTTCCAGGTCCCAGGGATGAGAATTTCAACTTCTATTTGGTGGGGAGACACGCTACAATTCAACCCAGAGCACAGTCCCCATCTGCATCTCTGGGTTAAATTAAAAACAAACAATAGAGCCTCCCCAGGAGTCTGAATCAAGAGGAGACGCCCAAGCTCAAGACTTCTGGCCAAGCAATTCTGAGAAATCTAGAAAAATCTAGAAAGGGAACCGGCTAGGCTTTGGGTGGACATAGCCTCTTAGCCTGTATGCACTGCACCTGATAAGGAAGTGATGGGTCTGCACAGGGCCCTTCAAAGGAAGGCATGGTCCTGAGAAGGCTACATCCCACACAAATAACTGAATTGGAGTCTTTGGAAGTATGGTGGAATGGCAAGTACCTGGTTGTTTTACAAGCTTTCCCATGATCCTTATGCATTTTTCTAAAGCTTGGGTGCTAGGATAGGGTCCATCTTGCCCCTTTAAGGGTCTGAGGACAGGATTGACTCCAAGAGCATCCCTAACAGAAGGCATACAGCTGCCACGTGTCACTCAAGCAGAAGAGAAGGGTGTTATCCAAGAAGGCAACCCAATCCTTTGGTGGAAAGGGCACTAGGGCAAACTGTATTTCTTTTGTTGAGCAACAAATCTGTATCTCTGTAGTTTCCACCTCTTGAGTGTAATGTTATGCTCTGGGACTCCAAGAAAACTGTTCTCTTTTCCATAAGCACTTTCAGGTATTTCGCAACAGCTGTCATGTCCTTAATTTTTTCCTCCCAAGTCTACCTTCTAGAGCAATGCTTTATAACATAGGCAAGAGGAGCATATTGGAATTGAGGGGGGCTGCCATGGTTTGAGTATGCAATTCATTCAGTGGAACCCGAATTTCTCCATGTGGCAGTTTGGGAGGAGGGGCCTAGTGGTGGTGGATATCTAGGGCCTGGGAGAGAAGCCATCTTGAATGGATTAATGCTTTTCTCATGGAAATGGGTTAGTTACCCGTAGGAGTTAGACCCCCCTGTTCTCTCTTCCACATCACTTCTGCTTTCTGCCTTGAGTGGAAGCAGCACGAGGCCCTCCCAGAAGGCCAGAAGATGCAAGAGCCATGCTCTTGGACTGCAGCCTCTAGAACTATGAACCCAATAAGCCCCTTTCCTTTATAAATTATACAGTCTCAGGTATTCTACTATAGCAACTGAAAATGGACGGAGACAGGCCATTGTTCAGATTTGTTGTTGGTGAAGACATTTTGTTTGAAACCTCAAATGATATTATAGGAGAACATGAGATTTTTTTTTCTTCTTTTAATGTTTATTAAATAGGACCATAGCTTAGAAAGGACCTTCTCAGATGACAATAGGGATGGGGATTCCATCTCCTCCTCACCCCCCGATTTCTTCTCACAGAGGTAAAACAACTCAAGACTTACTCAGCAAAATACCTACAAGGACAAAAAAAATATTAGAGGGTAAATCGTGAAAGATTTTGAAATAGGAAAAGGGATTATGCAATATCCTTTCAGTAGAGCAATGCAAGGATCATCAAGTTCCATGAGGGTGTGTACCTTTGTCTTTGACTAATATGTTAATCAGGTTTCCATTGCTATTACAAAATACCTGAATATCTCAGAAGTATCTTCTATACTTCATACGGTCCACATTTCATAGCTCCCAAGGCACCTAAAATTTCAGTGTTATTATTGGCATGAACTTTGGAACCAGGCTGCCTGAACTCAAAACCCAGAAGCTTAAATATGTTCCTTGACCACCTGTGCCTAAGTTTCTTCCTGTGTAAATTGAGGGTACCTCACTGGAATTTGTGATGGATAAATGAGTTGCACAAAGCATTTAGAAAAGCATAGGGACATAGAAAAAAATATTCCATCTTTATACCCTTCAAGTGGCAAGGACAGAGATAGCTCTCTCAACTCTGGGATCTGCTGCTACTTTCGAGTCATGAGACCACATCCAGCTCCTATGTTGTTTCTGAGAATGAAAACAAATTTCTAATTTAGGACTCTTTGGGTATCACTACTTTCTAATTTTCTCCTCTGTCAGGACATTATTATCAAGTAAGGATTTATGTAGTAATTCTCATCTGAGGGAGCTCAATTTTTTTTAACACAATGAATTTATCAAATCACGACTCACTATCATAATAGCCCTTCAGATGGATCAAATGCACTTAACTGCATTGACTTATTTTGAACATCACATTGTAGCAGGCTTCAGGAGCCTCTACTCAAGCTAGGAAGAAAGGTCAGGTAGCCCAGTAAAACAGGAAAGACTAGGCTGTCTTTTAAATAGAAGAATTGGGAAACAAAGAGGAATGGCCCACTTTGGAAAATGGGGGAAAGGGTTTATTTTACATTTCTAAATCTGTTGCTGAATTGAGCTGTTAGATTCCCTAGATTGGCTTTACAAGGGCCTGGTCCCAATTTTATCAGTCAGGATGGGAATGGTTCTGTTGTTATAACAAACAGCTCCCCAAATCTCAGTGCTTTAAAAAAAATGTTGTTTCTAGTTCAGGTCACACATCCAGAGTGTATTGGCAATGATGTCTGTTCCATAGCATCCCCACTCTAGGACTTGGGCTGATTGGCAGCAATAGAAAGGACTTTGGGAAATTGCAAAGCAGCTCTTGAATGTATTTGCTCCTAAGTGACCAACCTCACCCCTGTTCACATAGCACACATCATGGGCATGTATAACTTTAAGCATAAGGGAGTTACCCCTCCCATGTGCCCCTTGCATGCACTCAGAGTGAAGGACTACTGAACGTCAGATTCAGGTGGACATAGTAATGTTTCCCACACCAGTGCTGGCTCGCAGGCTCTGACTACTTTCTTACTTTTGTTCTGAATTATTACCTTTGCTGTCACCATTTGGAAAGTGATGCAGTTCCATTTCACTTGGCCTCTCTCCTAACTTGGCAATATCCCAAATATTATCTGAATTCTGTGGGAGGGAACTAAGCTCTTCAACAGTACAAATCTGTTCCCTCAAACTTCTGGCTCTCTCTAAAATGGGGCCTTTGGTGTTGTCAAAAGTAAGCTCATTTTTCCTCCCCTTTTCTGCCTTGCCCAGCCCCCACCTGGATCTAATTGTAAAATGCATCTGCATGTTTTAAACACTCATTATGTAAATGTATCAGAGTCCATATCCATCAACAGATAATTAGGAAGACTATATACATATTTATGAGTTTGCTTAATATTGCTTTAATGAGGAGATTTACTAGAAATACCAAATCAAGGAAGCAAGAAGAAAAATGATCATAACAACGATGAGCACATGTTTTCAGCAGTTCTTGGTAGTTCTGAGAGCTGTCAGAACATTCAAAGACGTGTCAGAACTCTGATTTCCTGTTAGCCTACCATAAATGGCAAGAAGAAGCTGGAGAAGAAGTTGATAATGTCACTCTAGGAGTCTTTGAAAGTAAGGCTATACTTTTTGTTTCAAATAGGAGATTTTTGAGGAACCAAAGTCTCAATTCCTACCACCTGTGAAAAAAAGGTCACTGCAGGGTGTGGTCAAAAGTTTGAGATGGCAGCTCCAGATGATGTCATAGACATGCAGAGAGAGGGAGGCGTACAGTTGCTCTGTGCAGATTAGAAAAAGGTGCTTCATGGGAGAAGAGGAAACCTGTGTTTCCTGCTAGCAGGCAAAGCCCTGAAGGTACTGGGCTTGGTGAAGAGAATGCTTTGTGCAGGCATAAGTTCCCTGTCCCAGGTAGATGACGCCTAGTGCCAGGACACAAGGTTAAGTGAGGGTAGTGTGGGCTTGAATCTGGCCTTCATGTGACAGTCAGCCAGGTTCCTTTGTATCGCACATAATCCTCACAGGGACAGCCCCATCTAGAAAACCCATGACTCCTCCCTAGGAGGTGGCCAAAGTCTACAGGAACAGTGAACCCATCCTCCTTCCAGGTCTACCAGCTTGGCCTCCCATCTACTTAAAAGCCTGCTCCCCCATCTTTGGGGCCCTCTCCATTGCCTCTCTAGACTACCCACATAATTGGGGCTCTTTTGTTTTGGATTTGGTTTTTTCCAGATCTCAGTCATGTGGTGCCACCAAATTATAAAGAAAACTGAGAGAAACAGTCACTGTGTGACCAGGAAGAAAAGGAACCTGGGATTTCTCCCTGCATAGCCCTGCTGTTGTAGGGGACAGACAGGCAAGGCACCGGAAACAGCTTTATGTGGCTGCAGCCAGGTCCAGAGGGTGCAGCTTTCATTCCAATCAATCAATCCCCTGAACCCCGAATTCAGGTAGTTTCAGAACCTTATACCCAGCATGTAATGGAAGGGCTCAGAAGTTCAGTCTGTAGAAGTTCACATAAAAGCAGCTTTTTCTTTCACTGTTTTGGGCAAATTAACCTTTAAAGAAGGGGAGAGCTTCTTCTCCCTTTTTTTTCTCCTCCTGCCAGCTGTAACCATGGAGCCCAATTGGTAACTTCTTGGATCTGTCTTTTATTATCACATTTTGCATTTGCAAACACACTTCTACAAACTACCATACTGGATAAATGTTGTAAGAAACGAGCAAAGGGGTGTTCAGCACCTGGAGTGCTGATTTCTTCCAGGCCAGTGGTCAAGTAAAATAGAGCAACAGGAAAATAGGAAGTTTAACCTACATTGAACTTTTTTTTGTAGAGACTCTTTTGCTGACAGTCCTAAAATCAATCATGGAGAAGATTTCTGGAGAAGCTTAGTTAAGATTTTCTTAGGAGCAGGGGGTGCCACTACACTGCCTCTGCTGGTCTACCCATCTGGTCACCAAACATTCATTTCACTCTTTGTCCTTCACTCTGCATATCCTTATCCCAAGACCACCCAGTTACTATACCCAGCTCAACATCTAGGGTCTCAGGAGTGCTGTGCAGCTCTGCCGTCTGGCCTGAGATCTGGTAAGTGGTGACTGGTGACCTAGAAGACAAGTAGTAGGAACAAGACATTCAAAATTAAAACTCCCACTCAATCAGAGAGTAATGGAAGAACCAGCTCCCTCCCCACCCCCACCCCCACCCCTGAAGTTCTGAAGTTCCTTGATTTGACTAATGCTGGTCTCTGTGGAACCGCCTCACCTCGTGGGCTGTACTTCTTTGCAGCTGAACCAGATGCTAACAAGGGTGCTTTCCTGGGAAGCTCCACAGCTTTGGGAGCTTGGTTCCTCCTGAAGAAAGCTTAGAGGCCTAAAATTGTTTTACAACTTCAACAATAGAAGGCTTGCGGTTTCTTTGGCTTAAACACGGTGTCTCCTCTGTTCTATTTGCATTTAGCCAGGATTGTGTCAGGGATCACGTCCACATCCATTCCAGACAGAATGCGCAAATCTGATTTTTTGTCTTTGCTTTCCCGTGCCTTCTTCTCCCTCCTCCCCCTTCGCCTCCCCCTCCTCCTCCCACCTTCTCTTTTCTTAATGAATGGCATGCATCACATCTTCTCATATCCCACTGGCCAAAACTCAGGGCACATTTAACTGCAATGAAGACTGGAAAATATGGTCTCATTGTGTGCCCAAGTGGAAAAAAGAAATGGGGCTTGAATATATATCCTTATTCCTTCCTCATCCGCCAACCTCTGTGGCCTGGGAGGTAAAGGTATCTATGTTGGCAATGCCCACTAAAAGCGTGTATTTGGAGTGAGGTAAATCCTCTTTAAAATTAGAGGCGGGGGGACATTATTTCCAAAAAAAAAAAAAAAAAAATCTGAGGTAGACAGAGCTGTAGATTCTAACTGGAATAGCCAGTATTTTGAGTATTTGGGGAGATCAGGCAAACTTAGAATGAAATCTAGACTTGCTAGCCTGCGCACCTATGGCAAAGTTATAAGAATTCTTTGGACTTCCATTGCCTCAATTGTGGACTCAAAATTATAACACTATTTCCTTCATAGATTGTTGTCAACTTTTATTAGACAATGTTCGTCAAGTACTTGGCACAATATCATTGCAAGAGGAAATGTCAGTAATATCATAATGTTAGAATAATTATGAGGATCAGCCCATAAACTCAAAAACTTGACTTTCTTTTCCTGTGTCTGAACTCTACATGATCAGAGAAACTTCTTTAATAACATACTATGGTAATGATCCCTGAAAGTACAGTCTTCCCGTGTCTGAACTTCACATCTGTGTTAAATTCCCATTCCTTCTGATGTCAGGAACTTAATCTCAGTCAATTCTCAGCCTCCCCAAGGATTCTGGAGCAAATATGAAGCCAAGGAGGTGGCGGTGAGAGGGTAGATATCTGTCTCTCTATACTGTCCCTTGTCCACTGAGAAAACTTTGTCATTTGTCCTATGGTTTGTGTGCATTGCATCTGTACGCTCCCTTCCTCCCACCCACCAAGCATCTGCAGACCTGCAGGCTCATGTGTCAAGGGTGGATTATCCCACAGTACACAGAAACATGCCCAGCTCATGCTGGAACATCAGAAACTTCTGAGGCTGCCTTGGATCTGCCTATCTTGACTCATTTCCCAATAAACCTTTTGCTTCCATCTCTCATTGGCTTGGAGGGCTCTTGGTTCTCCGATGTTATCTGGAGTTTCCATCATTCAGTGTCAATCAACCCCTTTCTCCCAGAATTCTAAATAGGGAGTGGGGCCTTAGTATCAAAGACTGCTCTCCAATATTCAAATTTGAAATGAGTAAATTATGTTAATTGAATTATTCTGGCCACATTTCAAGGGCTCAAGAGCCATGTGGGCTGTGGCTACCATTCTAGAGAATACAATCAGTCACCCCAGAAAATTCTATCAGATAGCACTGGTCTAAGACATCTTCCTAATCTGGCTTCTTTCTCCCTCTCATCTCAGCTTCTGTTATCTGCCCTAGGGGAGAAGCCTTGTTCTCACTTGGTCTTACAATTTTACACACATCCTTCCCCATGTCTGGGCTTAGATTTTCAAACTCAAAAGCCAAGAAGTGACTGCTGTGTTCTCCCAGGTCATCTGTTCCACATCAAAGGCACTGAGGACAGGATGCCTTCCCTACCAAGAGGATGACCTATGCTTACAGGCTGTCAGGACCCAGAGGATTTGTGGGACTTGGAACTTACCATTTGAAAACCAGGTAAGTACCAGACAGTCAGGATGAGCTGGTCCCCCTAGTTAGCAAAGAAGCACAGGCTACCCGTGACTAGGGAGGAGAATATCCATCTTTTCATCTTAAAATGGCCCATTTTACTCTGATGAGAAAGCACTCTAACCCCCACTCTAATCTAAGTTAGACTTGGATCGTGTGTTTCTTCTCCTTCTTGAAGTCTTCCTGAGTCCCACTCTCCCAGCCCTCTTCCTGCTAGGCCTTGCTGAATTTCTCTCGGTTCCCCCCTACTTAACAGGTGTCCATCTTCACATCACCCTCCCTCTCCCTCCCCAGCCAGGGGACTGTTCCAGGGTCTGCCACTTCTCCCTTCTTCACTCTGAGGTCAGATGAAGAGTGAGCCACCTGCGAGGCCTCTACAGCAAGGGCCAGCTCTGAAGACCCCCTTTGGGCATTAAACTAAGACAGTCCATGGGTTGTTGATAGGTGCCTTTTGGCCCATTTCTAACTGACATGATGCCAGTTTCAAACACAAAAGCTACTGCGGGGCTCAGCTGTATGATAAGGGACTGCCTTATCTTGGCTAAACCTGTCAATTGCCACCCCTCAATTGCCATTAGCCCCTCAGTCCTCTCCCTGACATATTCCTGCCCTGGCTTATTAGTTTTTATGGAACCGTCTAAACATACCTTCAGAGCAGCCACTTACAGGGTTAAGAAAGAAGAAATGAACCATTCAGAAAGCAGACAGGCCTTCTGCTTCACCCAGTTCCTTCCCTCCAGGAGACTCCAGGCTGATGGCCATCACATCTCAGGCTCTCTGACCCACAGACTGGATTCCTGCTGTTCTCTACTCCTGGAACGTCCTTCTCCCTCTACTAATCTGACCCTGCAGGGTCCCATGCAAGTACTGCCTCATCCAGGAAGCCGCTCATGAAATTGTCTTGGCTAAATCATGTGTCTCAACTGCCAATCTAACAGAAGGTTTGGAAAATAAAAACATTTTATAGAACCCCACTTGGACTTGAATCAGAATCTTGGGAGGAAAGTTCTGGAAATATGTATTTTTTTTCTTAAAATATGTTTTTACATGTTGATGGGCCTTTATTTTACTTATTTATACATGGTGCTGAGAATAGAACCCAGTGCCTCACACATGCTAGGCAAGTACTTCACCACTGAGCTACAATCCCAGCCCACTGGAAATATGTATTCTTTTAATATTTATTTTTTAGTTGTAGTTGGACACAATACCTTTATTTTACTTATTTATTTTTATGTGGTGCTGAGGATCGAACCCAGAACCTCACACGTGCTAGGCAAGCTCTCTACCACTGAGCCACAACCCCAGCTCCTGGAAATGTGTATTTTTAACAAACACTCCAGTTTCTTCTTTTTGAAAAAAAAAATTTTTTTGATTGAGATATAAGTCATCTACCATTAAGATCCACCCATTTAAGTTGAACAATTCAGTGGCTTTTAGTATATTAACAGGTTTGTGCAACTGTCACCACAATCCATTTTAGAACATTGTTATCATCTGACAAGAAACCCCATACCCTTAGCTGTCATCCTTGAATTTCTCCTCCCTCCTCTGCCCTAGTTCTAGGCAATCACGGATCTATTTCTGTTCCTATAGATTTGCCTATTTGGGACATTTCATATAAATAGAATCAGACAACATGAGGTCCTTTCTAACTGGTTTTGATCACTCCGTTAACTTTTCAAGTTTCGTTCATATTGTACTAGCAGGTATCAGGATTGCATTTCCTTTTATGTCCAGATAACATTCCACCGTAAGGCTGTGCCAAGTTTTATTTTTCCAATCATTAATTGGTATACATTTGGGTTAGTCCCCTTGTTGGCTATTATGAATAATGCTGAGCTATGAATATTCATGTGCAAGTTTTGTGTAAACTTGGCTATCTACCTAGGCGTATAATTGCTGGGTCATATTGTAACTTGTGTCTCACTTTTTGAGGAACTAGTAGATGTTTTCCACAGTGGCTGTACCATCTACATTCCCACTAACAGCGTCTCAGGGTTCTGGTTCCTCAACGTCCTCGCCCATCCTTGTTACACCTGCCTTTCGATTCTGGCCATCCTAGTGAGTATGCAGTGGCATCTCATTATGGTTTTGATTTATAGTAGCCCCATGGCCAATGCAGGTGCTTCTTGTGCTCTCTGAGGTTTGAATATAGTTCCCAAGTGTAGTGATGGAGTTATCACCTTATGGCCCCTACTAGGTAGTCGGCTTCAAGAAACCCTGGAGCATATCACATGGCTGCCTAGGCCCCTTCCATGATTTTCCTGAGCCCAATACATGGTAGGAGCTATATAAAGCTCTGGTGAAGGCCTATGCTAAACAGACATAGTTTACCCAAATTAACTCATTTAATCATCACTATCCCATGAGGTAGAGACTGTTGTTCTCAACATTTTACAGATGAAAAAACTGAGGCAGAAAAAAAAATTAACTCACGCAGGATTACTCAGGTGGCAAGTGGTAGAACTTGTATTTGGATTCAGGACTGACTCCTTCAGTAGATTCCTGGTAAGTCAATGAATAAGTTAAACTCTGTACAAGAGGGAAAACCAATGGGCTACAAAGGCAGGGATCATTCTGCCATCCCCTGGATTCGACAATCATCTCTCAGGAGGAACAGAACAAGGAATCCAAACTGCCTGTTCCTACAAGTGACATCCGGACCCTGACAAAACCCAATTCCTGATGTAGCACATAGAAAGTTTCATGGGCTTTGATTTTTTAAAAAATCAGATAAG
Organism: Marmota flaviventris; assembly: GCF_047511675.1. Lineage (NCBI taxonomy): Eukaryota > Metazoa > Chordata > Mammalia > Rodentia > Sciuridae > Marmota > Marmota flaviventris. Next base: position 26,221,789 of record NC_092500.1, on the reverse strand, counting down.
CACTAATCCTGAGCTCCCAAGCCCACCAAGAAGTATTTAAGATGGAGAACGGAAATAGAGACTGAATTAAGGAACTGGCGTATGCAGTTATGGAAGCTGATAAGTCCAAAATCTGCAGGGCGGCCATCAGGCTGGAGACCCAGAGAACAAATTTATAGTTGAACTCCAAGAACCTTCTACTGGAGAATCTCTTCTCATCTGATGGAAGTCAGTCTTTTATTCTATTCAGATCTTCAACTGGTTGGTTGAGGACAACTCAGTTATGACATGTAATTGGTTTGGTTCAAAGTTCATTGATTTAAGTGTCAATTTCACCCAAAAACAGTCTCACAGAAACATCAGAATCACACGTGGCTGAGTGTCTGGGTATCATGGTCCAGCCAAGTTAACACATAAAATCAACCATCACACTGTTGACCCCAACCACAGGCATATTGCACTAAGTGACCCCTTGCTGACACCATGTGGAATGGAAAAACCACCCAGCTGAGCTATGCCCAAATTCCTGGCCCTCAGAATCATGAGAAATAATAAATTACTGGTTTCAAATCACTAACTCTCTGGCTATTTGGTATATAGCAACTGTAAACTATCCTAAAGGAATGTACAACGTGCAATTTAGTGGCTTTAATAAAAAAGGAAACAAGCATTTAATGTATAATTGCACAGTTGATACACATTAAGAACAGAAGCATTCCTGGATTGCATTTATTAAACACGTACCAGGTGAAATCCATGGTAACTGTCAGACAAGGCTACTCCTTCCTTTCCAGCCTCTGGCTAATTTGCAGTAAGGACTGGGCTCTTGGCTGGTCCATTCCAGACCTTGGCTTCTCCCTCTGGGAGATGGGTGTGAGGACATGCATCCTCTCTGCCTCAGGGGCTCTCCTGAAGATGAAGAGAAATGAGAAACAAAAGTGCTGTGGTGGCTGGAATGTCCCTGCCAGCTGCTTCATGACCAAATAAACTCGCCCTTGCGCCAAAAATGCAAAATTGCTTTACAATGTATTTCTGAAATGGAAACATCTGGCCGAGGAGACTTAAAGGAAGCTGTAACCTTTCTGACTGAAGCAATTCCATCTAATAGCTGGTCCCCAGAGCCGCCTCCTTCAGCTCTGATGACTTGCCCACTGCTGAGACTTCCACTTTGAAACATGTCAGCTATTTTTTTTCCCACATCTGCTTTTTCTATTTTTACTTTTGCCCAGGATAGAAAAGGAAAACCTTATAAATAGTAAATATCCCTCATCGGGCATTCTGGCTAAGGGATATAAGTCTCTCCAGTACGTCTTTTAATCATAGCTACAGAGCAAACGGAAGTGTTCCCAGATTGTACAGGAATTTTAGAAGCAGCCTGAGAGGGCTGTAGTTAGTCTATAGATGACTAGAGATTCCCGCCTGGGTTATGATGCGGTGAATGCAGGAGCCGAGTCCAACCACATCTAGGCTTTGTTTAGAAACCCCTCAGTGATTCCCTGATATCTCTGCATAAAGATCAAGCTCCTTGGCAGAGCACTGATATCCTCCATCTGGCCACTGCTTACCTCTGTCTCCCGTCTGTCATCCCTGGATTTTGCAAAAATTAACCCCTCACCTAGCACACCACCCGCTTCCTCCTTTTTTCCAGCAAACTCCTTTGCCCTTCATCTCTGACTTTGAATGAGCTCTCTGAGAAATCTTCCCTAACCCCTCAAGACTGGATTTGAATCCCAGAGGCTCAGGAGGCTGAGGCAGGAAGATCACAGGTTCAAAGCCAGCCTCAGCAACTTAGACTGTAAGCCACCTAGTGAGACCCTGTGTCAAAAAGGGTGTTGCTGGGGAGGCGCTGGGGATGTGGCGCAATGATTAAGTGCCCCTGGATTCAATCCTGGTCCAAAAAAAGAAAAAAAAAAAAAAAGACTAGATTTGATGACTTTTGTCTTTGACCCTTCAGCACTTGGACTTAACCTCTAAGGTAATATCAGATGATAAATTCCAAAAAGTTAAAGATATGACTCTCATACAAATGTATCATGAACCTTTGCCAATAGAAAAATAAGGCTGGATCAAAGAGACCTATGAGAAACTTAGGATAAATAGTAAATGAAAGAATGCTGAAGTCAGGTCCTTGACTTGGATACATGAAACCCCAGTCCTTGGGGCTGTCTTTTCATTATTATTATTATTATTATTATTATTATTATTATTATCATCATCATCATCATCATCATCATTATTTTAGGTTGTAGATGGATACATTTTTATGTATTTTATTTATTTTTATGTGGTGCTGAAGATTGAACCCAGTGCCTCACATATGCTAGGCAAGTGCTCTACCACTGAGCCATAATCAGTTACAGCCCTTCTAATAGACAGAAATCATTTACATCTCTGCCAGACAAAAGTCATTTGCAACTTATCAGTTTCCTACAAGTTAAGGTCCAAGTTTGCAGGGTCTAGACACTAACTAGTAGTGACGGTAGGCCAAATCAAGGGTGTCAGATGACCCTTGAGCTGGTCTATAAGGCAACGCTTTAGAATCCCATTAAAATGCACACCATCATCATTCAGGATAATTTCTTTTACCTGTCACATGAGTACTTTATTAGAACTTCCGGTTGTCTTGTCTGAAGCTCTGAGTAAGTGGAGGATGGTGCTTTGTTCATTCTTGCAGCTCTGACCCTCCTTCAGTGCCTAGTACACAGTAGGCCCTCATAGAATTATTGTTGAATGGATTAAAAGGCTTTTCTCTTGGAGCATTGAAGTGCTTCCTCCAAGGGCCTCATCAATTTCCCACGAATCCAGGTTATGAGTGATAAGAAATCTGGGCAGCAATCTCTCTCCAACCCCAGCCCAGATCTCTCTGCAATCCCAGCCAAGTATCCCGATGACTTCGTCCCCTCAACTGAGTCTTCTGCTGCCCAAGTCCTGATTCCTGGCAATCAGGCTGAAGAGCAGGAAGAGAGAAGCCTGCCACCACCTGTCCCCACCTCCCCAACCCCCCACCCCTGGTCCCAGCAGAAAAGCTAGAGCGCTGCCTTCATGGCTGGTGGCCTGCAGCTGCTGGGCTGCTCTGGGAGCTCAGGGGCCCACTCTAATCCTGGATCCAACCCCCCAGGGACAGTTATTGGGACTCCAGGCATGTGGCTTATTATTCTAATAGGCTTATGGGTGGCCAGCTTTTCTCACGGATAATGAGCCTGGGTAATTCACATCAAGACTCATTTATGCACTTAAGAGCTTGCGTTGTAGCTCAGGGATAGACTGCCCTGTCTGTGACTTGTTTTTATTAGCACAGGAGGGAGGTAAGAGAGGGGGATGGGAGTGGGGGGGGGTGCACCACACATCTTCAAGCTATTGTGGTCTGGAAAAGGCGGAAACAGCATGGATGGGAGTGGCATTATGTCATTGTCATTGCCAGTCTCGTGGGGATCCCAGAAAGAGTTGAGAAGAACAGGGAATTAGCCGGGATCAGACAAGGAAACAGTGGGAAGGGTCTCTGGCTTCTTGGCTAAGGGGTGGGCTCCAGCCACCCAGGGGCACTGGGAGCAGGCGCTTGTGTGCTCCTGAAGCAGGGGATGGCCAGGAAATCTGGGAAGTGGGTGCAGTTTGGGCTCTCCGTTTCTCTAGGGAGCCTCCTTTGACCTATGTATGCTCCCTTTTCTGCCCGCCTACAAGTCCCAGATTTACCCTTGTTTTGTGAATTTTAAAGCTGTGATATTACGTTTGAGATTTTTCTCTCTGCAAAATCTGTTGGGGGGGGGCAGCCAAATAATCGATCATTCATCCAAGAGCATTTTCGAGGACTCTTTAAAATACATTAGAATAACAGGAATAAACCAGAACTGTTCCAGAAGGATCCCGGACAAACTGAACCTAAGCTCACCTCAGAAACAAAAGGAACTGGGAATGTCACTGAACAGATGGAAAGATGTCTCTTGTTCCTTACCAAAGGGGAGAGTTGAAGGGAAGGATGGGGATTGAAGAGAACAGAGATATATTAATTAAGCAGCTTCCAATTGCATGTAACAGGATAGCTGGCAATAATGAACTTCAGTTATTTATTTTCCTCATAACGGTGGTCCAGAAGGAGGTGGATCAGTGGTTAAACCATGCCAGGGCTTCTGTAAGAATCTCTTGGCACTCTTCCTCTTTATTGCAAGATGGCTGCCAAGGCTCCATACACCATGTCTTGACAAGAGCATGCTAAAGATGCTAAGAAGGAGATATAGTATTTCTTCTTATCTTTTCCCATAGATTCTATGGTTCCCAGGTAGCTCCCAGCAGGGTTCTCCTTGGGTTTATTTGACCAATATTGGGTCACACAGCTATTGCCAGAGCTTTAAGGAAGGCTGTGAGAGTGAAACCATGAACTCTACTGGCCTGAAGAGAGGGTGGCCAAATGGCCACTTGTGGGCGATGAACAGCGTCTACCACAAATAGCCTTCCACTAGTCCTTGTACTAAAGCAGCTCCCTGTGAGAGACTACAGCAGGCAACCTTCTAGGACTTCATATGCCCACTGAGAAGAAGCTTTTTAAGTTTGAATCCATCCCATTTATTGATTCTTGATTTTATTTCTTGTGCTTTAGGAGTCTTGTTAAGGAAGTCGGGGCCTAATCCTACTTTTTCCTCTATTAAGAACAGGGTCTTTGGTCTAATTCCTAGGACCTTGATCCACTTTGAGTTGAGTTTTGTGCAGGGTGAGAAATAGGGGTTTAGTTTCATTTTGCTGCATATGGATTTCCAGTTTTCTCAGCACCATTTGTTGAAGATGCTATCTTTTCTCCAGTGCATGTTTTTGGCACCTTTGTCTAGTATGAGATACCTATATTTATGTGGGTTTGTCTCTGTGCTTCTATTCTGTACCATTGGTCTACTTGTCTATTTTGGTGCCAATACTATGCTGTTTTTGTTACAATAGCTTTGTAGTATAGTTTAAGGTCTGGTATTATGATGCCTCCTACTTCTCTCTTCTTGCTAAAGATTGCTTTGGCTATCCTGGGTCTCTTATTTTTCCAATGATTGCTTTTTCTATTTCTATGAAGAATGATGTTGGGATTTTAGTTGAAATTGCATTGAATCTGTATAGAACTTTTGGTAGTATGGCCATTTTGACAATATTAATTCTGACTACCCAAGAGTATGGGAGATCTTTCCATCCTCTAAGGTCTTCTTCTATTTCTTTCTTTAGTGTTCTATAGTTTTCATTGTAGAGGTCTTTCACCTCTTTTGTTAAATTGATTCCCAAGTTTGGGGTTTTTTTTTAATGCTATTGTGAATTAAATACTTTTCCTAATTTCTCTTTCAGAGGATTCATCACTGGTGTATAGAAATACATTTGATTTATGGGTATTGATTTTATATCCTGCTACTTTGCTGAATTTATTTATTAATTCTAGAAGTTTTCTGGTGGAATTTTTATATAATCATGTCATCAGCAAATAATGATAGTTTGAGTTCTTCTTGTTCTATTCCTATCCCTTTAATTTCTTTCATCTGTCTAATTGCTCTGGCTAGAGTTTCAAGGACTGTGTTGAATAGAACTTGGGATGGAACCACCATTTGACCCAGCTATCCTACTCCTCAGTTTATACCCAAGGGATTAAAAACAGCCCACTACACTGATGCAGCTACTTCAATGTTTATACCTGCACAATTCACAATAGCTAAACTGTGGAACCAACCTAGATACCCTTCAATAGATGAGTGGATAATGAATTGTGGTATATATATACACAATGGAATATTACTCAGCATTAAAAGAGAATAAAATTCATGACATTTGCAGACAAATGGATGGAGTTGGAGAATATCATGCTAACTGAAGTAAGCCAATCCCCCCCCCAAAAAAAAAACAAAGGCTGAATGTTCGCTCTGATAACTAGATGCTGATCCATAATTGGGGGGGGGGTACGGGAAAAAAATGGAACTTTGGTTGGGCCAAGGGGAGGGAGAGGAGGGAAGAGGGCATGGGGGTAAGAAAGATGGTGGAATGAGACAAATATCATCACCCTAGGTACATGTATGACTGCATATGTGGTGCAACTCTACATCGTGTACAACCAGAGAAATGAAAAGTTGTGCTCCATTTGTGTACAGTGAGTTGAAAAGCTTTCTGCTGTCATGTACAACTTATTAGAACTAATAAAAAAGAAATTTAAAAAATATGCCCACCGAGACCCTGAGAAGTTCACTGTGAACACATTCACACATCCTCTCGGACTGCACGCTCTTCTTCTAGGAAGTGCTTCGCCTTCGCTCCTGATGGCTTTTTGGATGCCCTGGGAGCCTAAGTCCTGAGCTCTAAAGTGGGGCTTGAATGTGCCAGACAAGGGGCCACTGGGGGCAGGGGAGGAGAGCTACTGAACAGAAACACTTGGGTCTCAAAGGATAAACTTGGACAGAGCCTCGAAAGCCTGACCAGGAATTTAAAGCCTGACCATATTTTAAACAGTGGTCCATCGCCAACCCTTTCTTCCAATGAAACCCAATGCACAAGACGAGAATCATCTTGGGAAAGCGTTAGCTGAATCAGAGGTGGGCCCTAGAGCCTGCTGGGAGAGAGGAGTGGTCAGCGCTCCCCAGGAGCCCTCTCTGAGCCAGACTTGGAGTTAACCTCCTTTAATCTTCCCAGATCTCTGTGAAATGGGTCCTATTGTTACCATCATTTAACAGATGAGAAAATTTGAGTTTTGGTAAATTAGTGACCTTAAGCATGGTCTCCAAACTCCTTATTTATAGGCATAGAACAGTACTAGCAAATTGTTGGTAATTTTATTAGTAAATTTTTATTAGAAATTACTATTCATGTTATCACTCCCAGTTCCTTAAAGGTTCTATCTGGTTTCCTCTTTCCTTTGTCTGTCTACCTTTCCTCTGGGTGATGCCTGAATGATAAAGATTTTATCTCTACCTCCTGGCTGTATGGAGCTCTGTTCTGCCTCAGGATCTTTGCACTTGCTGTTTCCTCTGCCTGGAGTCCTTTTTACCAGCTCCTTTCCTTCAAGTCTTAAGTTTTCCCCAGCTTCTTTAAGGTACCTCCCTTCTTTTCTGTAATAGCACCCTGTTTATTTCCTTCACCGTGTTTATCAATGAAAGCATCTTATTTTCTCATTTCTCTCTCTCTTCCAAACTTTGCCAGGGCCTTTCTGAGGTCAGGGACTTCATTCTTGATTTATCCCCTTTGGTTAGAATAGCACCCAACACATAATTGGTGCTCAGTAAATCTTCTGAATGCTTAAAATGGATTTAAAAGTTGAGACCCAAATCCAAGTTTAAGTGGCTAAAAGCCTGTGGCTATGACCAACTGACTCAGAATTTCTTGGAACATAAATTAGAAAAATACTGATCTCATCTAACCACTCTTATTTTAAAGACATGAAGATAAGTCCAAGAGATTTCCCCCTCAAGATTGTAAAATAGAAGCAGACTTAAGAAAGAATGTTGGATGTGGAGACTGAAGACCCCATTTATAAGCTAATAGTCTTCAAGAAACTGTTGTCTACCCAGCCTCAGTTTCCTTATTTGTAAAATATTGATAAGACAGTCTGCCTACAGAGTGACTTTGAGGTCCACATGAAATCAGGGAGGCAGACAGGGCTAACACAGTGCCCAGCTCACAGTAAGGGCTCAGCCAAAGAGAATCTCACTTCAGTCCAGGCCAAAGCTCTTCAGTGCCCCACATTCTCATGGCTCCTTTGTACCCACCACACAATCCTCCCAACAGTTTCACAAGGCTGCATTTTTGCAAACCATGTGTTTTATGTCAGGACCATAGGAGCAAATGTGCATGAACAGGGTCCTGTCTCAGTCTGTTTCTGCTACTCTGATAAAATAGCAGAAATTGAGTAATTTATAAAGAAAGAAATTTATTTTTTTACTCTCTGAAACCTGGGAAGTCCAAGATCAAAGCATCAAGGGATTCAATGTCTGGTGATGGCTGTTTTCTGCTTCCAAGATGGTGCCCTGTAGCTGCATCCTCACAAGGTAGATGGCAAGAGGGAAAGAGAGATCTTGCAAGTTCCTCCAAGCCCTTTTCGAAGGAAACTCATCCCATTTGTGAGCGGACAGAGCCCTCATGACTTGACCATCTTCTACAGACCCAGCCTCTGACTGCCATCACGCTGGCCATTAAGTTTCTACTTTTGCATTTGGGGGGACACATGGAGATCTCAGCCAGTCGTAACAATCCATTTGTGAACCCCTGCTTCAGAGCGCAAAGTGCGATCCACTGTATCTAGGGTCCTAGGCCAACCAGCGAAGGTTGAATTGAACTTGTACTGCAGCCTGGGCGCTGGGGGGAAAGAAATGGGGGTGCTGTCACTTGTGGAACCCAATACCTGAGCAGGCAGGGGAGGCATGGGTTGACAGAGGTTGTGGGGGGGAGTGGAAGCAGGGCAGGCCTACGTGGGCTCACCCCACGAGAAAAGAAGGAGGTTCCCCAGATGGGGATGCCCTTGGCATTTCACAATAGGCCTAGTCATTAGAGGGGCAACGAAAAATGGCAAGCTCCCCTCTGCCCATCTTCACAGACAACAGGGTATTGGCATTAACCAGCGCAGACTGCAGGGTTGCAAAGACCGAGGCTCCGATTCTGGCTCTACCCCTCACCAGTGTGCATCATTGAACACACAACCTTAATTTCTCGGAGCCCTCGTTTCCTCAGCTATGAAATGCGGATAACAGTAACCCCTAGCATTGTTATGCACTAAATCATCATGAGGTTCAACAGGGATATGGAAAACTCTCTGCCTAGTCTTGGCATAAACCTGGGGTTAGCCATTTATATCAATTTATACTGTTCTAGACAGGGAAATTTTTTAAAATATTTTTTTAGTTGTAAAAAATATTATAAATAAATAAATCAAATACCTTTATTTTTATTTATTTATTTTTATGTGATGCTGAGGATTGAACCCAGTGCCTCCCACATGCCAGGCAAGTGCTCTACCACTGAGCCACCACCCCAGCCCAGGGAAATTTTTTTAAGTAAAAGAAAGAGACAGGCGTCCAGGTCTCAAAGGCTGGCCATTTTGCTGTCTCTGCTTCTTTGCATTTTGCAACCAAGAAGGCCGGCAAGACTCAGCCTGTCCTCAGCCCTTATGGCCATCCTGTTTCAAAACAACCTTGGGCCACAGAGTTGGAGGCTGTTATCTTTTAGAGAAACCAGAGTTCTCCATTCTGGCCTCCCTGAGTGCAGCAGGAGAATACTACGCCGCCTGTACCTCTGCGTGTTTCTATCGGTTCCAGCAAAGCAAGGCTTCTAGCAGAGAGATCAGTAACCTGAATAAGAATTGAAAAAGAAGAGTCTGCACCCCTCTCTGTCCGTCCTGTTCCAGGGAACAATGAACACACAGTAATGGGAAATGGCTTTTTTTAATGTGTTCGTGCTGGTCCACCCCTGCCAGACGCTATTATTAGCTGCAATATTAATAAATGCTCCTGGCATATGGCAGATGTTCAGAGTGCTGGAGAGTTTCAGAACATGCCAACAAGCAACCTGCCTGTCCCCAGCAGCTCAGGGGCAGGAAGGATACATGGTGAGGTCCAAATGGCAGAAACACTGACGGTTGCAGTTATTCTAAGTGAGGGAGACTTTTCTGGGTTTTGCTGGAAATCAGAGAGACAGGTGTTGGCATCCACTACCTGGCTGCTGGTTCACTGGAAAGATGGTGAAGACAAGGAAAAGCCACTCCAAATGTCGCCCCTGCCACCCTGGAGCCTTGGGTAGGGGAGGCTAAACATGTGCCCAGGTTTGCGACTCAGCGAGGTCAGGTTGGGACAGAGACTGCTAATTGTTCCCCAGAGGCTATTCTGTTTCTCACTGGTATGAATCCAGTTCTCTAGGTTAACAGGGACTTCTTCAGAATAGGACTCCCCAGTGCTAGCTGCAGGCACCCCACCCCCGGCTCCTTGACTGTGTGTGTGTGGCCAGTGACTGAAGGCTGGCCAATCAGATGGAAACGGAGGCCTTGTGTGTAACTTCTACATCACGTTTGTTTCGTTTTTTTGTGGTCATCTATCAGTGTTCCAACCTGGCAGTCTACCTTTCCCCTCCCACAGGCTGGGAAGCCGCGGCAATGGGAGAGGGAGCCTCATGTTGGAAATGGCAACTCTGCCCTGCCAGCCTCTGATCCCAGCCTCCCAACTCTCCCCTGCCTCTGCTCCATGAGTGAAAGAGAAGTTTCAACCCTGCTGAAGCCACTCTATCTGGGGGTCCCTTTCCTATACTGTTTTGTCCCATACCATGTTCACAGGCCTGGCTTCAGACTGGAGTGAGAGAGTGATACCTGAGGTTTGCAAGAGTTTAAAGCATATCTGCTTTATCTTGCTCTCCCTTGCTGGGCTGCAGCTCAGCCAGACATGTTTCTGTTCCTTGAACTCATTGCTTCTTTCCCAGCTCCCCGTCCTTCCTCTGAAATGCTCTTCCTCATCACTCTGTGGGTCTTAGTTGAAAGTCACCCCCTCCAAGAGGCCTTCTTTACCACCCTACACATCCCCACTTTCCATGATGCCAAACAGTTACTGCAAACCTAGCAGCCCAGGACAACCCAGACCTCTTCCTGCACAGCCTGGGTGGCCAGAGATCTGCTACTTAGGCTTTCTGCTCAGGGTCCCATGGGGCTGTCACCAAGGTCTCAGCCAGTCCTGTCTTCATCTGGAGGTTCAGCAGGGGAAGGATCCACGTCCAAACTGCCTCAGGTGTGGAGGGTCTCATTTCCTTCTGTTCTATGACAAAGGTCCTTGTTTCCTTGCTGGCTATCAGCCAAGGACCACTGTCAGCTCCAAGAGGCCATTTGGGGCCCTTGCCACCTGTTCTTCTCCATAGGCAGCTCTCAGCATGGCCACGTGCTAATTCCAGGTGAGTAGGACGGTCTGCTTCTTCCGTCGAATGTGATGGAGTCATATAATGGAACTTAATCAAGAGTGACTGTCCCAACGCAGTCATGGATCCTTCTCACCTTCAAGGGCAGGGAATTTCACACACGTGACCCTAGGGGCTGCAAATCTCAGTAGCCCTCTTGGAATCCTGCCCTACGCCCTATGCCACAAGCCCACCTGCTTTGTCGGCCTCGTCCACAGTGGTCAGTTTTATGCATTTATCATTTTACCCGTCCATCTGTCTTTCCCACTAGATTGTAGCCTCATTCTTTCGTTTAAGTGCCCACTATAAAATCTGCCATGAATGGCACACTTAGTAAATAAACATCTGTTGAATGAACAAATGACTCCTGTAAGGTGAGAGCAGATGTCACTCCATCATGAAGGGGAGGAAATGGCTTCGGGAGAGTTCACCAGCCTGTTCAACTAGCTGGTTAGGGGAAGGGCCTGGATTAAAGTAGAATCTAGACGCAGACTCTTCCAGCTGTGAACCTACAGAAAGCCCCATTCCTGCTGCAGGCAGAGGAGCTCCTGCAGGACCATCTCAGGACCACAGGGATCCTTGCCAGTGACAGGGCAAGACAGAGGGACTGGCAGATCCGGGACCCTGGACTGCCCTGTTCCTACCCTGAATCACCGGCCCCTCCCTCTGCAGATGCCTATGTCCAACTGTCTGTCTGACATGTCCACCTGAGTGTCTAGGAGTTTTCTCAAATTTAATTTGTTCAGCATCAGGCTTCTGACTCCTGTACCCCTCCTCCATGACCCACCTGTCCCCACAGCCTTCCTCAATAGACGAAGCGACCCTGTCCTTCCTGCTGCTCGTGCCCATAGCCAGTCCTTGCCTGCCCATTCCTTTTCCAGACTCTTCCCTGCGGTCATCCTGGCCGGTTCTCTTCTCTCCCCCCTCACCTCCAGTCCATCAGCACTGCTCACACCTCCCACACCCCATCTTGCTTTCTGGGCCCCCTTTCGCCTCCCAGCATCTGGGGAAGGGTCTTGAAGCCCTGTGCTAGTCTCCTGCCAGAAGTCTCCCTGCTCATTTACGAGAAAAACCAAAGATCCTCAACAGGGTATATGGGCCTGTATCCTCCGGTCCCCTGCATCTCTCCCCTGACCTGTCCCTCCAGCCCTGGCTCTCCCTGCACAACCTTACTGGCCTCTTGCCACCCCTTGAACACACCAGGCATGCTCCCACCTCGGGGACATTCAAGGCATCTCCTGCCCAAACACCTTTCTCCTCACTGCCTGCTTGAGTCGTAGGCAGGTCTGTGAAATGTCCACACCCCCTGACCAGCCCTTTTCTGCTCAGCCTGCCCTCTTTTTCTCCATTTATCACCATGCTTTAAAAAACACTGCAATTCTATCTATTTGCTTATTGTCAGTATCGCCCTGTATGACTTGGCCTGTATAACAGCTAGGGCCATTAGATAAAGTTTCGGTGGCTTCAACAATAGAAATATATGTTCTCCCAGTCCTAGAAGCTGGACGTCCAAAATCAAGATGAGGGTTGGGTTGGTTCCTTTGAAGGCTGTGAGCGAAGGAACTATCCCAGACTTTACTCCTGGTTTTAGACATGACCAACTTCTTGTGTTTCTTCATATTATCTTCTGTGTGTGTGTCTCCACATCCAAATTTCCTGTGTGGAAAGACACCAGTCATATTGGATCCAAGCCCACCCTAATGAACTCATCTTTACTTAACTGTCTCCATAAACCCTCTGTCGCCAGAGAAGGTCACCTTCTGAGGTCATAGGGCTTAGGACTCCGACAAACGAACTTGGGAAGGACACAATCGGTCCCCTCAGATCATGAGCTTCTTTCGTGTGGAACAGAGAAGGTACTCTTTAATCTCTATTGAATGAATCAATGTACAAATGCTCATCATTTTCATGACCTATATCATCATCATTATTGACTGCAAATCTTTAACTGGCATTTCTATCTCTATAGGACCCTGATAGACAGTATTAATAATTATGTCCTGGGAGAACATAAAGGTCCCAAGATGCTGTTTGATTAATTGGACAAGATTATGCTAAACTCACCGTAATTTTAATGTTGAGTGTTTTGTATTGTATTTTACTCACATAAAATTTGGTCTTTCATAGATGGGATTGATATTAATCACCAAATATCTACAATGTTTGTTTTTACTCTAGTTGAAAAGAACTTGGGGGTTTAAGTAACATACCAGAAGCAGGATTTTAATAAAATGAGCATAAAAACAGATAAAGAAGGATTAAGCAAAGAAAGTAAATGTGCTGACCAAGGAGGTCACTGTAATTGCTATGCTTCAGCATAAAATTGTACTAAAATTTTTGGGCAGCAAGCAGATAAAAACAATATCTCAGAGGCAGATTTATAGCAGTTTTTCAAGAGACAGAAGACTGTGTCACAGACAAAATTCAGAAATTTTCATGTGGGGCAAGCTACAGGACAACATGTCTGCTGCATTGTTCAGTATTTTCCACATCTCCACTAGGAATTCAGAAGTTTTTGTTTCTTCAAGTCAGCCTCATAAATCCAGGCAACAACATTAAAACATAATTTAGTGCAGATAGTTTGTTAGGTGTATAAATGCCAAACATCCCCCCAAGAATAGCACATAGACTACCTAGCAGAATACATAGAGATGGCTGGGCATGGGAGCACATGCCTATAATCCCAGCAGCTTGGGAGGCTATGGCAGGAGGATTGCGAGTTCAAAGCCAGCCTCAGCAAAAGAGAGAGCCTGTCTCTAAATAAAATACAAAATAGGACTGGGGATGTGGCTCAGTGATCGAGTGCCCCTGAGTTCAATCCCCAGTACCAAAAAAAAGAGAAAACACAGAGACCATGCCTCTTACATTCTTTCCATCAATCTCATTTGCATCCAACTGGGCTCCTTGCAAGAAGGAGCTGTAGCTCAAGGGCTAAGGGAGTCAGATATCTGGATTCCAATCCAGGATCCACCACTTCTGAGCTATGTGACCAAGGACAGTTTTTATGTATAAAATGAGGATAGTGATCATGCCTATTTTTAGGTGTGTGATGAGATTAAATTATATAAGGTAGGCGAAGCTCTTCATGATACCTGGCTCATGGTAAGCACTCAGTCATGTTGTAAGACATTCTTGGATCACAGGAGTGTGTGTGTGTGTGTGTGTGTGTGTGTGTGTGTGAGAGAGAGAGAGAGAGAGAGAGAGACTACACAGGGGTCTTGCACACGACCCGCACAGGCAGTGGAATTTGGTTTTCCTCTGCGTGAAGCAGGCTGGCTGCAAAATAAAACTAAGAAAAGAAGGTGGCAAAAAACCCCACACAATATAGAAAGCAATTTAGAGAAGCAAGGGCACGATGGCTCTACCTTAGGAGTCGAGCTTCCACACTGGAAAGAGAGAGCGCAAGAGCCTGCGTTTGGTTTATTTATACGAGAGAACTTCAAAGGTTTTCCATGGAATGTTCTTTTGCCAAATAAGGCAGGGAGTGGGCTGTCCAGTTCCCAGTGGGTTATGTCCAATTCCCAAGAGCTGTCCCATTAGAAGAGTGAGGGCAGAGAGCTCACACCTTGGGCAATCTACACCTGGGAATGCTGGGATTGATCCCAAGGGGAGACTAAGTCCCTCATGGCTCAGGACTGAATAAAAGACCACTCAAGTAGCTTCGTGGGTGGTGCACCATACAGCAGAGTGGTAGAATTCACATTCCCTTATGAAAAGCCAGGTGCCTGAGTAGTTCTCCTGTTTAGATGGAATGCATAATCAAGTCCTAATGCTCCCAGTTTTAAGTTGGCCCTCAGTTGAGAACTACAAGTATATTTTTATTTCACTCTGCTTTTTATCACAGAGGATATAAACTATACTTGAATCCTTTTTCTGGATGCGTCTCATTCATGAAAAGCATCAATTATTTGTGAAATTCAGTCCCTCAGTACCCTTGGGATGTGTGGGGACATTGGCCCCCACACTCAGTGGCCTCAGATTGCTGTGGTATGAAGCCAGCCAGCTTGGTTCTCTGGGAGTGCTATCTGTCCTCTCTACTGTCACTTATCTTGTCACTTTTCAGTAATGCTAATCTGCTCCCAAAGGAATACTCAGCTGCTCAGATCAAGGCCCAAGAATGTGTCCTTGTGTGTCCCTCCTTCGAGTAAAGAGTACAACTGTGCCCCTAGGGACCCGTCTCTTTGACTTCAGAGTAAAGTTCTGGGGCCTGGTTGGTTGGCATCCCTAGAAACATGATCCTGGAGCAGAAGGGCATGATCTAAATGCCTGCCTGTTACCTATTTGGCAAAAAAAAATATATATATGACAAACGAGTCATAAGACTAATTTTACAAACCACTTTCTCCTTAAGTGATTAGGCTTCCAGAAAGCTCTGGCACCTAAAAATTTTCCATGAACCCTGAAAGCCAATTAAAACAGAAGGAAAAATTGCTGATGATTCCATATCCGTCATCCTCAGCAAGTGCAGGGAAGCTGCCCTGGGGTTCTCTGGGGAAAGTCCAGTATCCACACACTTGAGTGTTGTCAAATGAATCAGAGGGAACTTTGAATCTGTTGGGAATATTTAAAACAAGAGATCCACAGGTCAGAAGAGTCAAAGAAAGTGAAATACTAACATTTACAGGGTGGGCTTATCTCTCTGATTAAAGGCCCTAGGAAACAGGTAAATTGTACTTAGAAACGGGCCAGATGGTCAACATGTTCAGGCTGTGCAGTCTGCATGCAGTCTTTCTGGTAGGTTCTCTGTTGTTACTGTTGTTATGGATTTTTTTTTACAACCCCCTATAAAAACTATCACCAGCTCAAGGGCTGCACAAAACTGGACAGATTTAGCCCCTGGGGCTGAAGTCAGGGAGCCCAGCCTTAGACCACTGAGATGTGAATCCTGCCTTTGCCACTACTAGCTGTGAGATCAGGGATGAGTTAACTAAATGTAATAAACCTCAGCTTCCTCACCTGTAAAACCCCACCACCTATATCACAGGGTCACTGATTGGGCTGCTCTTATGTCAGCACCTGGCACCTGGGAGCATTGGGTCCATGACTGGTGGCTGGCATTGCGATTTCCTAGGTCTGTTCTACTGTTGCTACCATCTATTTCTTCCTCTGAAATGTTAATGTTAAGGTTAGGGTTTTATGTGAGACAGAATTACACAGGGTGGCCTGGGGGAGTGGGATGGTCGATTCTGTGAGAAAAGGAATGTGAGAGAGCTATTCTTTGGCCACACAATACCAAGTCGCCATGGTCCCCTATATGCTACGAGTGTTACCTTGGAGGAGACAGGGGCCATCTGGCCAGTCACTAATGCCACAGCACAAGCTGAGGTGACATTAGCTCATCCCTGAGCACAGAACTTAAAGAAATGTCCATAGTGAAGCCTGCAGTGGCCAGCAGACATTCTGTGGAAGAGGGTCTGTGAGAGATGAGGGCCAGGGGAGACCCCAAGAATGGAGGAGAGGGCAGGCCAGATTCAGGGGCTGTGCCCTGTAGCTTGTGCTGTTCTGAGGTCCTCTCCCCGCACCGCTAGGCTCTGGCACCAGCTTCCTCCATTGTCAGTGCCCGAAATGCGTCTGCTCTCTTGATCCCAAGTCTTGAGTTGGCCACATTCTGCCTCTGGGACCTTTCAAAACTCAGCCACATCCCTGGCTGACGGGGCAGCTGTGTTGTGTGCTTCCTATGAAGTGAAAATTCAATTCTTTTTTATTTTCTGATTTTTCAATTGTGGAACATAGAGAAACATGCACAAGCATGGGCCCACAGTGAAAGAAAGAAGCCCATCGAAGCCCCCAAGCCCCTGCACACCCTCGTGTCCCCTTCCTGGCCATCACAGCCTCTCTACCCAGCAGTCACCCTTGTCCTCAATGTCATGGTATTCATTTCCTTACTCTTTTTAAAAATAGGATTATTACCTTATTATGCATGCTCAGACAACATATTTAAATGTCTTCTGGTTTTGAATTTCATATGAGTGGGATTGTGCAATTGTATTTTTCTACGCCTACTCCTCTGTTAATATCAGGTCCTTGACATGCTCACCTGCTGTGGCATGACACAGGACTGGTCCTGTCTTCCCTTGACAGACATTTGGACCATTTCCATGTTGGGGCAATTGCAAACAATCCTGCCGTGAGCCGTTTGATCATAGAGCCTGATGCTATAAGCCTGCATTTCTAATAAGATGTAGGAGTGGCCTTGTGTGGTAGAGTATGTGTTTCTTCACTTTTACTGAGCATAGCCAAGTTTTTTCAGTACACTTTTTCTATACTTTTCTTGTTGCACTGGCCTACTTAACTCATAAAATAAGAATAAAGACACTTTCACATTGTTTTTAATCACCTCCTGCATCTCAGTACCTTCCTTCCATCATTCATTCAACCGATAGAGTGGGCAATCAGTAGGCGCCTAGCCATAGCATACCGCAGAGAACAATATAAGCAGAGATCTCCTATTTAAACGGTTGACATTCTATAAGAGAAATAGCTACAGATGAATAATACCTTTTAAAAATTAGACCTGATACAGCATATACGAATAACTCCTGCAACTCCACCATAGCAATGCAACCAACCAAACAAGCCAATTTATAATAGAAAAAGGACTTGACGATTCTCCAGAGGAGATATGCAAATGCCCCCAAGCACACAAAAAAGGCACTCCACATCAGGAATCATTAGCAAAATGCAAATTGAAACCACAATGAGACATTACCTCACATTTGTTAGAATGACTGCTTAAAGAAAAAACAAAATAAGCGAGGATGTGGAGAAATTGGAACCCTTGGGCACTGTTAGTAGGATCGTCCAATGGTACAACTGCTGCAGAAATCAGCAAGGCAGTTCCTCAAAAACTAAAAATAGAGTTACCATATGCTCAGCATTCCACGTCTGGAAATATCCCCCAAAGAGCCGAAGGCAGGATCTTGAAGAAACCCTGGTACACCCTTGTTTACAGCAGCAGCCGCATTCACAGTAGCCAAGAGGTAGAAGCAACCGGAGTGTCCATCAGTGCATGAACAGATGAGAAAAATGTGGTATGTGCAGACATCGCCAGGCCCGACATTCAGCCTCGAGAAGAAAAGAAATTCCGACCCGTGCTACAGCCCCGGTGAGCCTCAAGGACAGCATGAGAAGTCAAATGAGCCAATTACAAAAATACTGTATGATTCCACTTATATGGATAGGAAGATTCACAGAAAGAAGAACGGTGGCTGCCAGAGGCTGGAGAGGGGGATGTTATTGTTCTATGGTGCAGAGTTTTAGTTCTGTGGAGTGACGAGTTCTGGAGATGGATGGTGGTAATGGTTGTCCAATATGTGAATCTACTTTATACTACAGACTATGCACTTAAAAAGGTTAAGAAGGTAAATTT
The DNA here is from genome assembly GCF_047511675.1 of Marmota flaviventris. Classification (NCBI taxonomy): domain Eukaryota; kingdom Metazoa; phylum Chordata; class Mammalia; order Rodentia; family Sciuridae; genus Marmota; species Marmota flaviventris. The sequence goes on along the minus strand of NC_092500.1, from coordinate 26,203,575 downwards.
TACGTATTTTGCCACGATTTTAAAAACCTTGTAGGATATAAACAAATATATATATATATATGATTATAGAGTTATACCATACAGATACATATATCAGACATATATGTGAGACACAGACAAATAAAATGGGGGGATGGTGGAGGGGATGCAGTTTTAAAGGGGGTGATCTAAGAAGGCCTCTCTGAAAAGGAGATATTTGGACAAAGACATGGAGAATGAAGGGTTGGGTGAGTGGGAGGGTGTCTTGGGTAGCAGCTATAGTAAGTGAAAAGGCCCTGAGGTAGAAATGTGTCTGGGACTTCAGTGGACTGAAGCAGAGAAAGTGAGGGGAGAATGAGATCAAAGAAAGATGAGGAGGTAGGGAGGAGAGGACAAGTGTGCAAGGCCTACCAGAAAGAGCACTGCACTAGGAGTCTGGACACTGGACTAGCTACTAGCTGTGAAGAACAAATCACCACCTCTCTGAAGTACCAAGTCTTTGGACATAAAACAAGAATAACAACATCTGCACCTGATCTTGTAGAGTTATCACGAGGATAAAACTAAAGAAAGAATGTGCATACAAGGTGTCACAGGTCATGAATTAAGATATTCCTTAAGTTCAAATGCACAAGCCATAATTCCAGTCATCTTCCACTGTATCCCAGAGTGTGGTTGGTGAACATCTTTCCTTAGGATCACCTGGGATTGCTTAAAACACTGCAGTCTTCCCTAATCTCAATCCAATCTCCTACCCAACCAAGAAATTCTTAAGTACAATAAAGTTTGGGGCCACTGATTCAGGAACTAAATTTAATCAAATAAAAAACGGATGAAGGATAATTATTTAAGTGCCTCTAGACTCTTGGCATTCAGATAGGTACAAATCTATAATACAAATGAAGGATCTGCCTCTTCTGTCACATTTGAATCTTCCCTACGAGTGATAAATTGCATTCCATGAAAAAAAAAAATAGTTCGGTAAAGCCAGCTATCAGAATTTAAATAGACAATGTGAGTTTGTACATGCATCCCTTCTGCAATGTGGAGTCGTTTTTCCTAAAGATGAACGTCCAGTGTTCTTCCCATAGGTTTTCTATGCCCTCAGAACACACAGCATTGGTTTTTCTAGGCACGTCACTGAGTGCCACGAATCTCAGGACACACTAGAGCCAAATCAGCAATCACACCTGCAATATTGATCTCATCAGGCTGGGCCCGTGCCCAGAGGACAGCCTGTCTTGGTTGAAAGCAGGCCGGAAGCTCTGATTTTGCACATTGACTCAGCAAGATTCAGATGTTTCTACATCCAGATGGGAAGTGGGAGTTCCTAACCCTTCAGCCTGCAATCTCTTTAACCCAGATAATAGGGCCACCAGCTGGTCACCCAATCCCAGACTTTTCAGATGGGCATTTCTCCAGCCACTCAGGAGACAAGACTTGTGCACACGCAGATGCTCTGGAGACCATTTGGAACCAGTTGAACGTGGACAGAAGAGGGAGGCAGGGGGATTCTAAGGAGGCCCCGCAGCACAAAAAGATGGCACTTGGCTGCCCTATCATTGGGCATTTTATTGGTCCCTGAGTTGGAAGAGATGTTTCCTGCAAAACCTTCAGCCTGGAGTGACTGTGGGAGGGTCACACCCCTTCACGTGGAAGACACAGAGTCCTCAAGAAAGGGCTGGACTATGTGCCTGTACTAAGGTTATCTTGATATCTAGGAGCCAGGATTCCCAGACAGTTTATGTTATTATTTTTGTTTTTACTGTTTCCCTGGACTCCCTGCGTGCCCCTCCCATCTTGTCTCCTCATCTGGAATGTCCTCCTCTTCCTACCCAACTCCCCTCATGGTTCACCTCCTCCATGCTCTCTTCCCAGTCCACCCAAGACCTCAGGAGACTCCTGTTATTCTGAGAGCTTCTAAGAATCATCATTGTTATTCTGTTCATGTGGCTTTTACATCCCAACTCAATCCCATGGTGGGCACCATGGCTAGATGTCCTTGGTTAGTCCACCTCACTACTTAGCCTGTGGAGGAGCCACAGGGGGTGACTACTAAATGCCTGCTGACTCATTAGCATGGACCAGGACATGGAAATCTTTAAAAAAAAAAAAAAAGAATTAGGTAATACCATCTACTTAGTGAAAAAACAAGATACACCTGAATGCATGATGAGAAACAAGCTTTGGCAAAACAAGACAGTGGGATTATTCCATCATTCTGCACCTCAAAAAGAGGGAGAAAGCAAAATGAAAGTTCCCAATGACATCAGCTTTGGCAATCCCTGATGGAAAGTGACCTTGCCAGAGCCCTGCTCCCTCGTTCAATGGGAACACTTTCCATTAACACTATTAACCTGGCCCAGCAGTCGGGGCAGAGCCGGCTGAGCCAACTGCACTCTGTTCCAATTGCTGAATCATCTCCATCACTTTGCCCTTCCGAATGCCTTCAAGAATCAGAAGAAACGAAGGGTGGGGGAGAGAGAGAAGCCCCAAGCACTATCAACACTGGCAATCGGTAATGGGAAGGATCCTGGCCAGTTCCTTCCAACCCTGGGAACTCTTTCCACTAAAAACATTTCTCCACCACATCCATGTTTTAGACTTCTTGTCGTATCCTCAGTCCAAAGGAAAATTCTCAGCTCTCCATCTCCAGCCACATAGTATAAACGATTTCCTTCTATGGGAGGAAACTCACTTTTTTCAGGTTTATAGCTTGATTGCTTGGCAGCCACCAAGAAACTCCAATAACATGCTGACCTTCTGAAAGCCGGCTGAAAATATCAGCTCTGCTGGCTGAACCGAGCACCATCAAAAGGTGTGAAAAGACACCAGGATTGGAGATGTGGAAAAACACTTGAGAAGGAAGCAGAAGTCAGACATAACCAAGAAGTAAGCAAATTCAATCTTCTCTGAGCTGGAAAATTAGAGCCAAGGGAATTCTATTATTAGGAGAGGCTGGGCAACCTCTGTTCTCAAGGGTAGGGGTGGGTGGCAGAGAAGGCTGCACTGCCCTCTGTTGGGGACCTATCAGCATAGAGCTAAGGACTTTTCATTCATGGTCTGTTATTGCACAACCCTTGGGAGCTATTATCTGGGGGAAAAAATACACACACACACAAAACCTTAGTCCAAAGAAGTCAAGGAATTTTCCCTAAGTCATGCAACTAAGAAGTAACACAAGCAAGATTTCTAATTCAGGGACAGATGACTTTCAAAGTTCATTTTCTTGTCATTCGTCTTTATAGTTAATCTTTTCTTATTAGACCCATATAGCTTCATGTTCTAAGGGGTTGACAGCCAGTTCTCTCTAACATAGTGTGTCTCAAAACTAACTGCTTATAATAGCCACCTTATCCACTCTGTTCAGGTTTAGATAAGTGCCCTTAAATGGCCATGCATTAAATGCTTAGGCCCCACCCAGCCTATTGTCCTATTGGGAGGTGGTGGAACCTTTAAGAGGTGTGGCCTAGTGGAAGGAAGTTAGGTAACTGGACAGGGGCCCCCAAAGAGGATTGTGGGATGTTGTTCTCTTCTCTCTTTGCTTCCTGGTTGCTACAAGGTGAACAGCTTCCTCTGCCACATGCTCCTGCCATGCTGTCCTGTCATGACACAGGCAAAATCAACAAGGCCAAATGACCAGAGACTGAAACCTCAAAAGCTGTGAGCCCAAAAAAACCTTTTGTCTTATTATCTCAGGTACTTTTATAGTGAAGGACAGCTGTTAGCTGTCTAACCTGCCATGTTCAAGCCCTACCTACAGAGACTCTGATTTTAATTGATCCGAGGTAGATCCTGGCTTAGTCAGGTTTTAGAAGTTTCCCTGGTGATTCAAACTTGAAGTCAGTATTAAAAATTCTCTCTGTAGTCAGAAGAAATGGCAGTCCCTCCCAAACCTGGGGCTTGCATTTAGTGGAGAGAAAGGCTGGAGGTGTTCACTAAAGAAAAATCACTTTTGAAGGATATAAGCATCATAGTGGAATGTTACAGTTGTGCTTTGTGATATGGTAGAGAGAACAATGACCCCCCAATGAGCTTCATGTCCTAATCCCTGGAACCTTAAATATTTATTTAAGGTTTTACATAAAAAGGGGGTTTTTGCAGATGGGATAGTTAAAGATCCTGAGATGGGGAGATTATCCTAACACAAAGGTCCTTATAAGGGAGTGACAGTTATAGAAGGAGCTGTGATGATGGAAGGAGAGGTTGGAAATGGTGTGAGGAAAGGATCCAAGGAACACAGTAGCCTCTAAAAGCTAAAAAATACAAAAGAAGCAGATCCTCCCCTAGATGCTCTAGAAAGAATAGCCCTGCCAACCCCTTGATGTTATCCCAGTAAGACTGATTTTGGAATTTTGATCTCAGATTTAGAAGAATAAATTTGTATTGTGTTATATAATACAATGCAAGTGAAATGCATTGTATTACGTCTGTATTAGCTCTTTTTTTTTTTTTTTTAAGAGAGTGTGAGAGAGAGAGAGAGAGAGAATTTCTAATATTTATTTTTTAGTTTTCGGCAGACACAACATCTTTGTTTGTATGTGGTGCTGAGGATCGAACCCAGGCCGCACGCATGCCAGGCGAGCACGCTACTGCTTGAGCCACATCCCCAGCCCCACGTCTGTATTAGTTTTTATTGCTGCTGTAACGAATTTGTTATAGCACCAATAAAAGCTAATACAGACGTAATACAATGCATTTCACTTGACTGAGGGTTGGTTTCCTCGCCTCTAAAATGGGATAGGCATACCAGGCATACCTCCTTCAATAGGGTAGTTGTGAGGACTAAATGCAATAACCATATGCAATTATTGTGACAAAAGTAATTTCTCAATAAATGGGGCCTACTATAAGTTCATAGATGAGGATCTCCTGGGAACCTTAGATTCCCCTGCATAGCATCTGTGGGTCAGAATAGGTAGGGCAAAAAGTGGGGAGATGTACTACATTGTAAGAAAAAAAGAGAGACCTCTAGCTGTGCCCAAATTCATCTCTGCAGGACAAATGACTGAGGTGAATGGAAAGCAAATTGGCAGAGGCTAGTGCAAGAGAGCAGAACAGCAGGAATTCTTAGCCAGATGGACTTGGGGGATATTTGCACCTGTCTGCTCTAAATATCTCATCCTATCCCCAGCACTTTGGGGTCTGTTCCCCAGAAACTCAGCATCTCATTGTAACAATTTACACAGATAAATTTAAAAAAAATTTTTTTAGTTGTAGATGGACACAATATCTTTATTTATTTGTTTATTTTTTATGTGGCTCTGAGGATCAAACCCAGTGCCTCACACATGCAAGGCTTCACCCACATGGCCACTGAGCTACAGCCCCAGCTCACACAGAGAAATTTTTTAAAAAAGAATGGGAGTTTTTGAGATAGCTAAAGGGCTCAGAAATACAAGTTTCCCTGCATTTCATCACAGTTCAAATACAAGCCAGAAGGTCAATTTCTGAGCTTATGGGCAATTTCAAGTTCTTAAGATCTCCCAAGAAAAAACATGGGTTTCTATCTATTTAGTTTTGGTTGAATATTAATGCGCTGTCTATTACTCATGAGACTTATGACCTTGAACAAATTACTCAGTTCTTCAGCTTCCTCATCTGGAACATCTGCATAAAGGGTTGTCATGAGAATTAAGTGATTTAAGCCTGCAAAAGTTACAATAAAGTGCCTGAACCAAGATCAAGTGCTCAATAAGTTAGCTAGTAACAATCCAATCATGGTTTTTTGTTTGTTTGTTTTGTGGGGGAGGGATATGTGAGGCTAGGTGAGAAAGCCATCCACTTAGAAGATTATAATCTTGAATATCCTTGAATTGTTTTAACCGCAAGAGAAGGTAGTTCAAAACAGGAGCCAGATACAGTCACTTGCTCACAGCCAATATATGTTGAGTGCCTATTATGTACCAAGCACTCCTCTAGGAGCTGGGAACCTAAAGATAAACCAGATCTGTTCTCTGTCTAGACTGGGAGTGCCCAGTCTAGTGGTGGAAAAGACATGGTAGACTTCTATCACAAGACAGTGAGTTATGACCTGCCGTCAGGGTGGGTGGGGCAGGATGAATATGTACACAGTGAGAGGGGGCATCATGGAGGACATTGACACCTCAACTGGCTGAGTTCTTTCCCAGGTGAAGAGATAGGGATGTGCAGAGGTTTAGAGAGGACCAGCTCTCTGAAGGCTGGAGATCAACAGTAAACAGCATTTTCATGGAACTACAGAATCAAGATGAGCATGACCATGGGGCCAGGCCTGGAAAGGAGGGGGTGGGAGTTTTGGCTGGAGGTCTAGGTGTCATTCCCATAACAGAGTGACTTAAATACCTTGAAAAGAGCTCGGATTTTAGCTTCTGGACAATGAGGAGCTGGTGAAAGGCTTTAAGCAGGACACTTCTGTAATAAGATTTGAACTTCAGAAAAATCACTTTTTGGAATAATTGGGGAGGGACAAGATGAAGGTCAGAAAGGCTGAGAAACCACTGGAGTAATTCTAGTGAAATATAATGGACGATGGCACCAAGGTAGCAACAGTGGGAGTGATCAGCCACAGGGACTGAAAGATATCAAGGTAATAGAGCTGCAGACACTGTGGTGGGTGGGAGAAAAGGAAGGGGGAAAGAAACCCTCATTTCTAGGTTTCTGGCTTAGGCAAATGGTGGTGCCATTCATTAAGTCAGGAAATATAGGAAACAGCAGTTTGAGAGGCAGGTGGTTTGCTCATCTGTCATGCATTGATGTGGTCACATTGAAGGCTGTGGGACCTTCAAGTGCTGATGTGTAGTGAGCAGTTAGACCTAAGTCTGGATGCAAGATGAAGACTTGAGATCTGAGGGGCATTGGCCCTTGGTTGGTTTACTTCAAAAAATGGGAGCAAACAAGATCATCCAGGGAGAGAGAAGAGAAGAAAGAGAAGATGGCCAAAGATCTCGGGGCAGACAGAGGAAGCATGGACAGTCCAACAAGGAGACTTAGGTTAACTCTCCAGGAGAAGGCCCAGGGGAGTGTGGTGTCCCAGGTGTCTAGGAAGAGTGTGTCAATGGAAGGAGAGGTCCATGGTACTGAACACCTGGCTGAGGTCAAAGGAGACAAGGAGTAGGACTTGGCATAAGGAAGGAAAGCCATCATCAACTCCAGCAAGAGCGAGTGAAGGGGTGGAAGAGCCTGATGGGCCTGGGCAAGAAGCAGAAGATAGGCAGGTGGGAAGTGTTGGGAAAACATATAACGGCAGCAGCACCCCAGAGCACCTAACGACCCTCTTTCTCCTCTTTTTTCTTTCACTGGCGCGAAACGTTATCTACCTCAGCCCTGCAACTCTCCTTAGATCTATATAAACACACAGCCTTTTGTAATAAAGTGGAACCTCTCCAGTGATCTGTGTCGTGTGGTGTCTCCCATTCGTAGTGTGGTGTGGTGTCTTACAGTGGTGCCGAAAACCCAGGAGACGGTGTGCTCTACCACCACCATCACCAACGACACATTTCACCCTTGTCTGTCTTTTGGGGTGCTGGCTCCCTGCACTCACCACTGATCGAGTTTAGGTAAGTTCCCCCTCCCCACCTCGCCAACTCCCTTCGGGCTAGAAGCAGGGGACGCGACTGTGATCATCCGGCACGCTCCTGACGCCCAGTAGGGAGGAGGGAATGCACCCCACTAAGACCTTCACTGGTCGCAGTGGACCCTCTGGCGACCCGCTTCCCTTTGGGGCATGAGGCTTCTGGGTTTACACGAGAGAGGCTCCCTGGTCTCTTCCTCCTCCGCGGAAGCTGCATCCCATCAGAGCTGCGTCCTGCGGGAGCTGCGTCCCGCTGGAGCCGCGCCCCACCGGAGCTGTGTTCAGCCCGGAGTGAACTTCCGGCCCGGAGCTGCGTCCTGCTGAAGCTCTGTCCCTTCCTTCCTTGACTCTCTCTTGTTCTGGTGGAAAAATTTTCCTGACGTCAGGTTGCCCGTGGCCTCGACCTTACAGGGTCACACAGACTGCACTTCATCATTGACGACTGAGCTGTGTCCTCTGTGCCTACTTGCAGTGGACTGGTCACTTCAGGGACGCCCATGTGATCCTCCATCTGCTCTATGCTTCCAGGAAGCTCCTACGGCCCGGGTTAATTCTTTTTCTCCCTTTGCTGTCCCTTCTTCTACTAACTATAGGTACCTCCTCGTCTATACCTGAAAACTCACCACTCAAGTGTCTCCTTAAGAATTTGGCTACTCTCTCTCTTTCCCCGGATCTCAAGCCCAAAATTCTTATCAGATTCTGTACCCAAGATTGGCCCACATATCCGCTAGATAATGACAATCATTGGCCTCCAGAAAGCTCGTTAGATCCAAATCTCCTCCGGGACCTTTTTAACTATTGCCAGCACCTGAAAGGGTAGAAAGAGGTTCCCAGGTCTCCCCGTCCTGCCTTCTGCTCTCTGCTCCCGATCTTTCCTCTGCGCACTTCCCTCCCCTCTTCATGTCTGCTCTCCCTCCCAGTGGTACCGCATCCGTGTCCCCTCCCTCTTCCTGCTGCAGCCACTGCCCTCGGTCCTGTCTGCGTACTCCCCCTCCTCTTCCTCCGCGGAGATATCCCCCTCCCCTCCCTCTTCTTCCTGTCCACCGCCGCCACCACCACCCATGGCCCTGTCTGCGCACTTCCAGTCTGCCTGGCCACCAGACACATGCACTGGTGCTCCACCTTCCTGTTACGGCAGGCGAAACAGGCCGGTAGTGCGCCCTTGGAGGCCTGGAGAGGCCTCGGGATCCACCTCAGCCGGCGGGTGAGCCACCGTCCTTCACCTTCATTGCGCCATGGCAGCTTTTGCGTGAGCCCCCAACTCGCGAGTGCCTCCCTTTGCCACCCGGTTCCAACGGGCAGGCAGGATGGGTCCCACCTGGCTGCAATGGGTGGGATCTCCGGATCCCTCCGAGCCTCCCCCGCCCCACTCTGCTCACCTCTTCTACTGATAAGCCCTTTCCCTCCCCCTACTCACGCCTCTCTTCTCCTGTCAGTGCCCACACCCAGTCCAACTGATCCCTCTTATCAGATAACTCACAGTTCCTTTGTCCTCTCAGGGAAGTAGCTGGTGCTGAAGGGATAGTCCGAGTGCACGTCCCATAACTGAACCTAACTGGGACTGCATGCAAGCAGTTTCTAATAAGGTAGTTAACTTTGATAAACTGAAGGACATTACCCAGAACCCTGATGAAAATCCATCCTTATTTCTCAACCGCCTTACAGAGGCCCTAACCAAATACACTAAGCTAGATCTTGAGTCTCCCATCAGGGCTACAGTGTTAGCAACCCATTTCATTACTCAATCTGCTCATGATATTAGAAAAGCTCAAATGAGCTGAGGAGGACTCTCAGACCCCTATCTGAGATCTGGTAAAAATGGCCTTTAAAGCAGGCTCCATTGTAGAAAAAGGTAACACCCCAAACTCAGGCCTTGACAGCAGCCCTGAGGCCTACATCTCCAGCAAAAGTTTCAGAGGGGAACCAGCCTTCCTCTCCACCAGAGGCTTGCCTCACATATGGATGCGAAGGTCACTGGGCTCGCCAATGCCCAAACCCATGGCCTCCTTCCAGGCCATGCCCCACCTGTAAGCAGACAGGACATTGGAAGATTGACTGACCCTGGCTGGCCCTTCCTCAGCGCCTCTACGCAGGGGTATGACCAGTCAGGCAGTCCCTTCTCCTGAACTTTTGGGATTTGCAGAAGACTGAAGAAGCCCAGATTAAAAGACTCCCTCAGCCCTCTCCGAGCCTAGGGTAATGCTCCAGGCAGTGGGTACGTCCATAACCTTCCTTGTGGACACGGGGGCTACCTATTCTGTCTTGCCTGCCCATTCTAGGCCTCTGTTTTCTTCCCAGGTCTCAGTTATAGGGATTAATAACAAACCATTTTCCCCAAACAGAACTGTAAAGCTGGCCTGTGCCCTGGAGGGACACCCATTCACTCACTCTTCTGGTCATTCCATCCTGTCAGTTCCTCTCCTAGGCAGAGATGTTCTCCAGTTATTTAGGAGCCACCCTCCAATTACACCCCAAGAATACCACCACCCATCTTCTTCTGCCTCTAATTCTTACCCTCTCTGACATCTCCATGATGGTTATAGCCTCCCACCACAAGCCAGTCCATACCCAGCTGAAACACCAAACTAAACTTCATTGTGTTCCCAATTTCCTATCTCCAAAACCCATAGGGAGGGATTTAAGTCCATTATAGACCGGTTGCTGGCCCAGGGACTCCTAATCCTTACTGACTCCCCCTGTAATACTCCTATATTTCTGGTGCGCAAACCCTCAGGAGCCTATCACTTAGTCCAGGAACTCCACCTAATTAATGAGGCAGTTATTCCCATCCACTCTGTGGTTTCCAACCCTCATGCTTTTCTTTCTCATATCCCCCTTTGACCATTCACTTTACTGTCCTGGATCTTAAAGCTGATTTCTCTACAGGGCCTCTGCATCCTGACTCTTATTACCTCTTTGCCTTCACATGGGAAGACCCTACATTCTTTAGGTTTCAACAGCTGACATGGATAGGCCTACCCCAAGGCCTCAGGGACAGTCCCTACCACTTTGGTCAGGCCTTGACACAGGATTTAACTGTTTGTAATTTGGGGATAGCACTATCTTACAGTTGGATAGAAGCCTTCCCTACCTCCAGGAAAACTGCTGACACCATCGGAACTGCTGACACTGTCGCCTCCATCCTCAATGAGCAGATCATTCCTAGGTTTGAACTTTCTGCCTCCATTCAGTCAGACAACAGTCCAGCCTTCACTTCTCAGATTGTTTAACTAGTTTCCAAAGGCCTTAATAGCACTTGGAGGCCCCACATCCCCCACTGACCCCAATCCTTGGGTAAGGTTGAGAGGCCTAATGGCATTCTCAAGGATCATCTCACTAAACTTGCTATTTAACTCAGACTGTCCTGGACCAATCTTTTGCCATTGGCCCTCACCCAAATTCGGGCAACCACTAGAGCCCCCTCAGGCCTTAGCCCCTTTGAGCTGTTCTATGGATGCCTTTCTTAATCAACTAAAACTTTCCTGTCACTCCTCCTCCCCTTGTGTCCTACCTGCCCTATCTCATGCTTCTATATAAGAAGAACACGCAGACCAGTGTCTTCCTGCACCATCTGTTACCAGCATCTGTTCCAGCACAATCGGGAACTAAATTGGACCCTCTTTAACCGGGTGATGCAGTCTTACTTCGAGAGCTACATTTTCAGTCGTTGAAACCTCGCCGGATAGGACCCCATACAGTCATATTTCCACCATGCTGGGGCCCACCAAGCTCAAAGTTTCTCACCAACCCTCTCCTATTACTAATCATTAATCTCTCTCAAGCTTCTATCCCAACCCACAGATGGAGCTTCTACATCCAAGCGACAAGGCAACAGGATGACACCACCCACTCTCAGTTTATGGGTCAAGGCAATTGCCCTTTTACTGGCTGTAATCGGGCCCTTAATGTTACTGGATTCAACTGGGCCACCTCATCCCACTTATGTTCAACAATGCTATGCTTCATAGCAGATCAAACTGAGGAATCCTGTTGAAGCCATATCACCAGGAGGCTGCCCCACCTGCTGATGACAAGACTACCCCAGAGGAACCTCAAGAGTCACCTCCTAGACCTCCCCTTTACTCCTGTTCTCCACATCCTAACTATCCTCTAAAGCTTCACCTGTCTCGCGTAACCGCCCATACTCCACCATGACTCCCACTCTTCTAATTGGTATTTTCACAGTCATCACCCTTCTCCCGGGGACATCATCGTCCTCCTCTTATACTTGGAGATTCAAAGTCAGAGAGACATATGTCCAAGGCAGCACTCGTTACACTCGCCTAGTTTCTTTGGTTGATTGCGCCCCTATAGGATGTAATGCATCTGTCTTCCTTCCCCTCTCCTCCCAGAATTCTGAACTTTTAAAAACAGCTGCTAGGCCTTACCTTTGCTTCTTATATGATCAGACAGAGGATTACTGCAAATGGTGGCCCGAAACCTATGGGGGGTGCCCCTACTGGTCATGCAACGTTCATAACCCACGTGCATGCATCGGGGATTCCTGCGTTGGAAATTTCAGATTGATCTCGGGGGGCTATCAATTGGCTATCACTGACCCTAACCATCCATGCTGGACCTCTAGGGTAAATGCTTCCTTCTACTGTGACATATCCTCTCCCACCCCCTGTGGCTCCATCTCCATCTCCCAAGAGCTTCAACCCTCCCAGCCCTCAGTAGCTATAATCTCTACAGACATAAAGCATTCTGAAAAGCAGTTGTTAGACTCCATACAGGATCCATATGAGCCTAATGTCGGGAGTTCACCACAGCATTCATGGCTACGACTACTTACTGAAACTGTAACCTTCTTAAATCTAACCCTCCCTGCCATTACACCAACTGATTGCTACTTATGCGCCTCTCTGACTCGACCTTTGCTTGCAGCGGTTCCCTTGAACTTCTCGGCTTCTGACCTCTCAAATTTCTCCACTCCATCTGCCTGCCGTTCTCTCAGAACCCTTCCACCCGACACTCCATTATGGGAGCCCGAGGAGTCTAACCATACTGTGATTCCCCGGCGCTGCCTCTTGGGCTTGAGTGTCTCCCAGTCAAAGTTTTGCCACTTTAACATCACCTTTAACTTCACCCTCTATGCACCATCTGACTCATTCTTCTGGTGTAATGGTTCTCTCATCACTATCTTATTCACCAACACCTCTACCCCATGTATACTGGTGACACTTGTCCTGCAACTGACTCTCTATACCCCAGCTGAAGTGCAGGCCTTCTTGTCTCCCCCAGTGCGGAATAAGCGGGCTGCTTTCCTTCTAATACTGGTGGGTCTCTCACTGGCTGCATCTGCGTCGGGAGCAGGAATTTCTGGTGGAGCTCTAGGACACTCCTTATGGGCTGTACAGGACTTAAATTCTAAACTTGAACAAGTGCTCACTTCTATGGCAGAATCTCTAGCATCTTTACAAAGGCAGGTCACATCCTTGGCTCAAGTTACTCTTCAAAATCAATGAGCTATAGACTTACTCACAGCCGAAAAAGGTGGAACCTGTCTTTTCTTGAGGGAAGAATGCTGTTACTACATCAATGAATCAGGCCTTGTGGAAACTAATGTAGTCAAGCTCACCGACTTGGCTACCTCTTTGAAAAATCCACCAAACCAAAACCCATTTGCCACCTTCTTTTTAGCCCACTGCCAATCATGGCTGTTGCCTCTTTTAGGGCCCATATGTCTCCTTTTCCTGATGTGTCTGTTCCTGCCCTGTCTGCTTCACTTCCTACAGGGCCAATTACGGAAGATCTCTAACCAAACTTTCAACCAGCTTCTGCTTAGGTACTACCAGCTCTGATAACCAATGAACCCCCAACATCTTCAAGAGAACAGCTCACTCATTGCTGAAGCTCACTACCAGGCACGATGGAATGCAACGGACATCGGACAGTGGGAGACAACAAGCCCAGAGAACCTCTTAATCTGCCATCCTGGATTCTTGAGCCTTTATGTCCTTTTAAGCCTCCTCATGGCCCTTGGCCTCTTCTCTGTCAGTCCCCCAACATGGAACTTCTGCCAAAAACTGACATTTGCTTTAATTTTTATCTTCATCCTGTTTTTGTTCGCTCTGATCTTCTTCAGGTGCTGGTGATGCCATGTCAAGGCAACGCTTCCAGTATTTCCTAGAGTCTCTGTTACAGGACCAGTGGCTGATACCAACAATCTCCTCCATCCAGGACTGGTTCAATGCCATCGACGACTTCTGGTTTCAGGGAACTTTCATAGACTTCATCCCTATGGAAGTAGCTGTCTATAGCCACTGGGTTTTATTTCTGGTTGCCATGATATCCCCAGACCTGCCCCCCCGAACATTCCTACACTTCCCCTTCTAGGCCCTACGCTGCCCCTGCACAGCCGGAAGCAGCCAGATCTGACCAACGACGCCCCAATTCCTAAGAAAACAAAAAGGGAAGAATGTTGGGAAAACATATAACGGCAGCATCACCCCAGAGAAAAACCCCAACGTGGCGCCTAACGACCCTCTTTCTCCTCTTTTTTCTTTCACTGGCACGAAACGTTCCCATCAGCGCCAATGTTCAAATCCTGCTGGTGGGAAGCCTTAGCCCCAATAAGAATTAACTTCTTGGGCTCCGGAACTGACATATGGAAGAGCTTGCCAATAAACGAGCGACCCATTATCTACCTCAGCCCTGCGAACTCTTCTTAGATCTATATAAACACACAGCCTTTTGTAATAAAGTGGAACCTCTCCGGTGATCTGTGTCATGTGGTGTCTCCCATTCGTAGTGTGGTGTGGTGTCTTGCAGGAAGAGCAAGGTAGATCCTTCTCTTGCAAGAACTTTGAGAGAAGAACCAGAGAGAGAAGACTGCAATTGGAGGAAGAAGATCTTTTGTTTGGTTTTTTAATATAATGTATTAGGGCTCATAAATGAATTATGGGTTTGTTTGAGCCATCTCAAGACCAGGAGGTTACTTTTCTGAAAACTCTTGGTGAAAGTCCACTGATCTGAGATGGCTCATTGGCTCAGACAGCCCTAGCTTCAAATGCAGAAGGAGAGGAGGTGGGCATGACCTGCCAAGTCCCAACCAAATTGTCTTTGCCATCTTCTTCCTGTATTCCTTAGGAAGTCCTTCACTCTGAATCCCATTGGTGTTCATACCCATTTAAATAAAGCACGCAGGCTCCATTTTGTTGTTAGATCCAGTCTCCAGCAGAGCTGGATCATTCCAACATGCCCCTGCTTTTCACTTATCTCTGTATCTTGTCTTTATTTCTTAAATTTCTCATACCTTTAATATTTCTAATCTGACTTACTGCCCTAGTTTGGGAAACTGAGTAAATATCATGAGGGTCTTGATGATAAAGACTTGTGAATATTAAACTGTTGCTAATGGAGGGAAACGAAGGATTAAAAGTATAGTTGGTCCATAATGTTCACAGATTGCATATTTGCAAATGCCCTTCCTTTCTAAAATGTAATTGTCACCTGTAAATCAATATTCATAGTCATTCGAGACATGCTCAGGGTGGTGAAAATTTCGAGTCTCCCAGTGCACGTGTCCCCCAGCTGAGGTGGAAGAAAGCCTTGTTCTGCCCTCATCTCAGTTCTCATGCTGTAAACAAGGGTCCTTGTATAGTATATCCAGTGCCACATTTTTGTTTTGCATTTTTGTGCTTTTGTTAGTCACTGCTTAAAATTGTCCCCAAGCATAGTGCTGAAGTGCTATCTAGTGTTCCTAAGCTCAAGTAGGCTGTGTTGTATCTTATAGAGAAAATGTGTGTGTTCGGTAAGCTTTGTTCAGACTTAAGATATAGTAACGTTGGTTGCAAGTTCAATTTAATGAATCAAAGATATATATTAAATAAGGTTTCCTTAAGTAGAAACACATAAAACAGGGTTATATGTTGATTGGTTGATGAAAATGTTGGGACTAGAAGCTCACAGGAAAATACTGGATTTTCCTTGGAGCAATGGTTCAATATTCAGTTTTTCATTGTTCACGGTGACTTCATCAAGCGTAACTACTGCAAATACTGAGAATTATCTCTTGTTATGATTTAGATGTGAGGTTTCCCCCAAAATCTCCCATGCTGATGCAGGAACATTCAGAGGTGAAATGGTTAGATGTGAGGGCTGTAACCTAATCAGTTCTTCCTAGTTGGAATGGAATAACTGGGTGGTAACTGTAGGCAGGTGGGGTGTGAATGGAGAAAGTGGGTCACTGAACCCTGGAAGGGTGCATCTGCCCCTGTGGTCCTTTCCCTGTCTCCCTCTATCTGCTTCCTGGCTGCCAGGAGTGGAGCAGCGCTTCCACCATAATGTTCTACCTCACCTTGGGCCCAGAATGACAGAGGTGGCCCACCGTGGACAGAACCTCTGAAACCACATGCCAAAATAAACTGTTCCTCCCCAAGTTGTCTTTGTTGAATATCTTGGTCACAGTGCTGAAAAGCTGACTAACCCAGCTGTATGAGATTGAAGAGTCAGAAAGAGGCCCTGGGGGCTGAGGGTGGAGCTCATGGCAGAGCACATGTTTGGCATATGTGAGGCCCTGGGTTCAATCCCCAGCCCAGAAACAAGTATGGTTCCATCTTACTTTCTTTGCCTGTGCCTGGATTCAGGAGAAAGTTCATTTCAGAGAACTGAGACTCAGCCTTACACAGTAACCTCTTTTTTATTAGGTCATCTCAATAGTTGGAAGAATTGGGAAAATGCTATCAAAATATTTCAAAAAAGAAAAACCATTGCAACCAATATCCTAAGGGGAATACTAAAAACAAGCTCTCCCTTCTTACCAACCTTCCCCTGTGTTGGAAGAGCAAGACTTCTCTACTCTCAAGGGGGGGGGTGGGAGAAGAGAGAGAGAGAGAGAGAAAGAAGTATTAAACTGCCCTGTTTTAAATGGTGTTGTGCATATTTTGAAGACAGGAACAGGACTAGACAGGAGAAAAACAAATTCTCGAGTACTGGCCATCCTGACTAGGCAAGTGAGTTTACAGTGAAATTCAGATGTTTCCATGTCAAGTGACAAAAGGTGAGACATTGGGTTGGTCAGGTTAGGAAACCACGCCCATCCCAACTCCACTGATGGGTGATTTATGACGGCTCAGGGGGCGGGGCCAAAGCTCGTTTCTGGTCTGTCGGAATGAAAGCTATTCTTAGCAGATTGACAAAGTAGAGAAGTTCAATTTATTTAATAAAATACACTATTTTGCAGATTATAGATTTAAGATTGTAACACTAGAAAACCCTTTTAATCCTTTTTTTAAAATTAAGAGTATTTTTTAAAGTAACTTTAAGTTTACAGAATAAAAACGAGAAGAAAGTAGTTATATTGACTCCTCTTCTTCACCCACTCACACAGTTTCCTCTGTTATTCACATCTTTTATGTCTGAATGTGATCCATTTCTTTTAATTGATGAACTGATGTTGATATATTATTATTAAACATCATTGATAGTTTATATTAGGATTCACTCTTTTCATCCAACATATACTTTCAAAATATTTTAGAAGCATGGAATTCGTAATAATAATATTACCATTTATAGGGGACTCTCTAGGTCATAATGCACTGTCATATATATGAGCTCATCCTAACAGTTATAAACGATAGACTTAGAGTCAAAGAAAAGGAGCCAAGGTTCAGAAGTTCATGCAGCTATTAAGTAGCAGAGACAAGATAAGAAGCCAGGTCTTCTTGCTTCCCCTCGGGTTATGCTAATTTTTAAGATGCCATTCTTAGCACCACATCTTCCTCAAATGAAGGTGTACATTCTAAGGAGAGGAGTAAGATGCACACTGCTAGTATTTCCACTGAGAAACAGAATATGACAAGGTAAACAAGATGGCAGATGGTCAAACATTTGCAGGTGAGGGGCTAGAGGCCAGTTCATCTTTCAGGTTCGGACATTAAGTCTGTATTTATAGTTAGTTTACTCATCTATCTCACCTATAGAAAGGAAGCCCTGGAAGAAAAGCAATCATGTCTGTCTTGCTAATTATTATCTCTTTGTTGCTTACATACTGCCTGGAATACAGCAGTGCTAAAACAGTCATTATTAAGCAAATGAATGAAACAATAGATACCCTCATCTGTGAGGAATGATAACCATACACAATCGCCTCCGGAATCCCTTTCTGATATTTTCCCTTTTGATTTTCTGGTAGTTTTCCAATTGCCATTCCATATTGCCTTTTCTACTTCTGTATTCTTTGGGGCCTTATAAATTTCAACCGTGTCCTACAATTATAAGACAACTTGAACTGACACCAAATCTCCCATTTTCTTTTTCTGTGCATAACAAGACTCAGATACAGCCTACCATTTCTCTTAAGATAATATTCATGCCTTTGTCAGCTTCTAATACCTGAATCCAATGCACGTAGACATGTCAGTGCAAATAGACTTGCTGTGCACCTTCTCATTAGTGGGAATATCAGAAGAGCTGACAGAGCCAGGCTTGGTGGTGCACATCTATAATCCCAGTGACTTGGGAAGCTGAGACAGGAGGATCCCAAGCTCAAGGCCAGCCTGGGCAACTTAGCAAGACCCTGTCTCAAAATTTTAAAAAATGAAAAGGGATGGGGATAGGGGTGTGGCTCAGTGGTTTAGCACCCCTAGATTCAATCCCTGATATACCTCCCCACTACCACCACCACAAAAAAAAAAAAAAAAAAAAAAAAAAAAACGAGGAAAAGAATACCAGGTAGAACAGAAAACCTAAGTTCTGCTTTCTGCTTTTGGGTTCCTTAACCACAAGATAAAAATAATGTGATGTGTTCTAAGACTTTCTTTTTCTCACATAAACAAGCAAAAGATATTAAGATGTCTAGGTATTTCATTAAGCCCTTTAGTAATACTAGTAAATATTGATCTAAGGCATCAATGCCAAATGTGCAAATTGGAACTTGAGGGACCACATCAAATCAATAGACGTGTTTTGTTTGTCCAGAGGGATTATTTTAAATTTTAGAGCAGGTGCTAACATGTTTAGAAATTGGAAGACTTCACATTAAAATCCTGGCTTCCCTTGAAAAATCAGAATATTTCGCCTCCTGGGCCCACATTCCTTTTTGAAACACCTGGGAAGAGCTGAGCAACAATGGCTTCCTTGAAGGGCCGAGGCACTCTCTTGCTCAAAGAGAGTCCCCACCACTCCCTATTTTGTCACAGCCAGTCTCTGCCACAGCCACCATTACCTAGACTATTACGCTTGCTCTGTTCAACACACTTGTGTTACTATCTGGTTCCCCAAGGCAGTTAAATGTGACGATTCCTGTTTTAAGGAGCTATTATCGAGCAGGTTATCAGCTCCCCGTCTGCAGCTATGAGATCAGTAGTGCTCACAACTAGTTACAAGAAAATCCATAACATTATTGGATGATCTCTTCCAACACTGAAATCTATACTGGCCAGCAAGTTTTTCTCTTACCATATATAAACCAAGAATAGTATCATTTTAGAGCTAGGTGACATCTTACATCTGGTCCAATCACTCATGAAACGGCTGAGAAGACTTAAAGCACTAGATGGTGACGATGCTTGCTTGAAGCCCAGTAGCTAACAGAGTCAGAACCCCAAAGGGAAGCCCCCAGGCAGCCCCTTCTCATTCTTTCTAGAGTAGACATAGAAAATAGCAGCTACTTTCCTTGCTTTATGAAAACCACTTTATGTTTGGACATGAGAGTAAGAAGTGTTTTTCTCTTGTTTTTGAAAGTTAGATTCTCAGAGAGCTTATTTCCAAACCTTAATTACCATGAAGGTTCTCTTTTGAACCCTGTATTTGTTTCCTGGGGCTATTGGAACCAAGAAGAGTCATGAGTTTTTTTAATGGTGGGATGTGTTCTGAGAAGTGCATCATTAGGCAGTTTTGTTGTGTTATACAGACATTATCTAGTGCACGTACACAAACCTGGATGGTACAGCCGACTCCACACCAAGGCTACGTACCTGGTAGAGCCTATTGCTCCTGGACTACAGACCTGTTCAGCATGTTACCACGCTGAATACTGCAGGCAGCCGTAACACAATGGTAGACACTTGGGTATCTCAACATATCTAAACATAGTAAAGGTACAGCAAAAATTACCAGAAGATAGGAACTTTTCAGTTCTATGACAATCTGATAAGACCCACTGTGTGTGTGTGTGTGTGTGTGTGGTCCACAGTTGTCCAAACTGTCGCCAGCAGCTCGTTAACTATATGACAAACCCAGATGGCGTAAGATATAAAAATTGATTCTCCCACAGTTCTAGGAGCTGAGATTCTGAAATCAAGATGTCATCAAGGTCTTGTTACCTTTGAAGTCCCTCAGGGAGAATCCTTCCTGGCCTCCTATCTTCTTGTAGCTTCTGACAGTCCTTGTCATTTCCCTGGTTTATTGCTGCCTCTTTCCAATCTTGGCCTCTATCTTCACACACCCTCCTCTTCCTATGCTTCTGTCTCTCTGTGTGTCTCTCTCTCTTCTAAAGACAACAGTCTATTATGCTCACTCTGTTCAACTCACTTTTTCACCATCTGGTTCCCCAAGGCACTTAAATGTGATGATCCCTGTTATAAGGAGCTATTATCGAGCATGTTGTCAGCAGCTCGATACCTGATCCAGTATGACCTCCGTGGCGGTTAAGTTCACCTGTTAACTTGACAGGACTAAGGAATGCCCACATAGCTGGTGCAACATTATTCTGGGTGTTTCTGTGAAAAGGTTTCTGGAGAGATTAGCATCGAATTGGTGGACTGAGTAAAGCAAATGACCCTCACCAAGGTGATGGGACATCATACAATCGGTTGAAGGATAGAATAGAACCAAAGGTGGAGGAAGAGTGAATTCACTCTTGAGCCAAGAAATCCATCTTCTCCTGCCCCTGGACATCAGCATTCCTGGTTCTTGGGCCTTGAGACTCAGTCCAGTGCTTCCCAACACACCCTTCTCAGGCCTTTTGCCTTGGACTAAATTATACCACCAACTTTCCTGGCCCCCCAGCTTCCAGATCATTTTTGCCTTCCTAACCCTATGTGAGCCAATTCATATATGTATGCATATATATATAAAACTAAGCAAATCCACCTGCCTGATTTACCTCATGAGATCTATGTGCTGTATCACCTGACTAATACAATCTCACCTTAAGCTAATGAAGGACATCTGCAAAGACTAACAGAACTACATTTTTTTTCCTTCTATGATGCTAAAACTTTCCTCCTAGTTAGCCAACATCTCAAATGAACATTCTTTAAATTCTATCCCTGTGTTCTTATGTCAGAAGAAAGCTTACATTCCGTAATGTACTGCTTTATCTCCTTTCTGAAATGTCTTCATTGAATGGTCACCATATATCACTGGTACTAAGATGTGCTTTTTGCATTTTAACATCCCTTAAATTAGAATGCAGCTCACAGTCTGCGGAAAGTCTCAATTTACTTGGCACTGTTTTCCCTTTTTTATTGATCCATAAAATGGTGGTGTAACTATTATCACGGGTGCCTTAAATCCAGAAAAATATGGTATCTAAAAATTTGATTCTAGACTCTTCCCAGACTGTGTTAGTCAGCTTTTCCTTGCTGTGGCCAGAATATCTGACATAACTTAAAGAAAGAATGGTTTATTTAGCTCAAAGTTTTAGAGGTTCAGTCCACGGTCAGCTGGCTCCATTGCTCTGGGCCCAAGCTGAGGCAGAACATCACAGCGCAAGGGCATGGTGAAGGAAAAGTACTTAGCTCACAGCAGCCAGGAAGCAGGGAGTAAGACTGAGAGGGAGGAGCCAGAGACAAGACATAGTCACCAAGGTCACACCCCCAGTGACCTGCTTCCTTCAACCATGCCTCACCTGTGTACAGGTAACCCCCAGCAGTCCATTCTAATTATTAATCCAGTAAGAGGTAACAGCCCTCAGGATCCTATCATTTCCCCAAAGCCCCAGCCCTGGACATTGCTGCATTGGGGACCACGTCTTTAAGGACACAAGCCTCTGGAGGTTCTAGATCCAAACCATAATAAGGACTGGCTTGAGATCTGGAAGACGGAATCAGATTTCCCAGCCTCACACAGCAGAGGAGGGCGTGAGGGAGAAATCGTGGCAGTCCCCACGAGGAACCAGGAAGAGAAAGGAGCAACTGCAAATTCAGACTTCAGGTGTCTGAGGTCCAGAAAGCCAGGCATATGCAGCCTAGACTGGAGAGTAAGTCTGAGCAGAGAGTCATTCGAGGTGCCAAGAGATGTGCAAAAAACCTAAAGAAGGAGAAGGACACAGGTACACCAAGAAAATAGGAAGCAGAAGTCACCAGGACAGTGAAGATATTTAGCAAAGAAATTTATTTATTTATTTATTTATTTATTTTTTATTGTTGGCTGTTCAAAACATTACATAGTTCTTGATATATCATATTTCACACTTTGATTCAAGTGGGTTATGAGCTCCCATTTTTACCCCATATACAGATTGCAGAATCACATCAGTTACACATCCATTGATTTACATATTGCCATACTAGTGTCTGTTGTGTTCTGCTGCCTTTCCTATCCTCTACTATCCCCCCTCCCCTCCCCTCCCCTCCCCTCTTCTCTCTCTGCCCCCTCTACTGACATTCATTTGTCCCCCTTGTATTATTTTTCCCTTTCCCCTCACTTCCTCTTGTATGTACTTTTGTATAACTCTGAGGGTCTCCTTCCATTTCCATGCAATTTCCCTTCTCTCTCCCTTTACCTCCCACCTCTCATCCCTGTTTAATGTTAATCTTCTTCTCATGCTCTTCGACCCTACTCTGTTCTTAGTTACTCTCCTTATATCAAAGAAGACAGTTGGCATTTGTTTTTTAGGGATTGGCTAGCTTCACTTAGCATAATCTGCTCTAATGCCATCCATTTCCCTGTAAATTCTATGATTTTGTCATTTTTTAATGCAGAGTAATACTCCATTGTGTATAAATGCCACATTTTTTTTATCCATTCATCTATTGAAGGGCATCTAGGTTGGTTCCACAGTCTTGCTATTGTGAATTGTGCTGCTATGAACATTGATGTAGCAGTGTCCCTGTAGCATGCTCTTTTCAGGTCTTTAGGGAATAGACCGAGAAGGGGAATAGCTGGGTCAAATGGTGGCTCCATTCCCAGCTTTCCAAGAAATCTCCATACTGCTTTCCAAATTGGCTGCACCAATTTGCAGTCCCACCAGCAATGTACAAGTGTACCCTTTTCCCCACATCCTCGCCAGCACTTGTTGTTCTTTGACTTCATAATGGCTGCCAATCTAACTGGAGTGAGATGGTATCTTAGGGTGGTTTTGATTTGCATTTCTCTGACTGCTAGAGATGGTGAGCATTTTTTCATGTACTTGTTGATTGATTGTATGTCCTCCTCTGAGAAGTGTCTGTTCAGGTCCTTGGCCCATTTGTTGATTAGGTTGTTTGTTCTCTTATTGTCTAATTTTTTGAGTTCTTTGTATACTCTGGATATTAGGGCTCTATCTGAAGTGTGAGGAGTAAAGATTTGTTCCCAGGATGTAGGCTCTCTATTTACCTCTCTTATTGTTTCTTTTGCTGAGAAAAAACTTTTTAGTTTGAGTAAGTCCCATTTGTTGATTCTAGTTATTAACTTTTGTGCTATGGGTGTCCTATTGAGGAATTTGGAGCCCGACCCCACAGTATGTAGATCATAGCCAACTTTTTCTTCTATCAGACGGCGTGTCTCTGATTTGATATCAAGCTCCTTGATCCATTTTGAATTCACTTTTGTGCATGGCGAGAGAAAGGGATTCAGTTTCATTTTGTTGCATATGGATTTCCAGTTTTCCCAGCACCATTTGTTGAAGATGCTATCCTTCCTCCATTGCATGCTTTTAGCCCCTTTATCAAATATAAGATAGTTGTAGTTTTGTGGATTGGTTTCTGTGTCCTCTATTCTGTACCATTGGTCCACCCGCCTGTTTTGGTACCAGTACCATGCTGTTTTTGTTACTATTGCTCTGTAGTATAGTTTGAAGTCTGGTATCGCTATACCGCCTGATTCACACTTCCTGCTTAGCATTGTTTTTGCTATTCTGGGTCTTTTATTTTTCCATATGAATTTCATGATTGCTTTCTCTATTTCTACAAGAAATGCCGTTGGGATTTTGATTGGCATTGCATTAAACCTATAGAGAACTTTTGGTAATATCGCCATTTTGATGATGTTAGTTCTGCCTATCCATGAACAGGGTATATTTTTCCATCTTCTAAGATCTTCTTCTATTTCTCTCTTTAGGGTTCTGTAGTTTTCATTGTATAAGTCTTTCACCTCTTTTGTTAGGTTGATTCCCAAGTATTTTATTTTTTTTGAAGATATTGTGAATGGAGTGGTTGTCCTCATTTCCATTTCAGAGGATTTGTCGCTGATATACAGGAATGCCTTTGATTTATGCGTGTTGATTTTATATCCTGCCACTTTAGCAAAGAAATTTAAAAGAAGGAAAAAATATAATAAAGTTAGTGATAAATTTTTAGTATAATTTTTGTTACCAGTATAAAAGTGAATTCTGTAAATAATGATCTGGGTGTGTTTAGGGGAAGAAAGAATTTTCAGGCTCTGGTTTGTCTTTAGAACCCTGCAAGAGGTCCACAAGGGGCATTGCTGGTCAGTTCCTGAGTGGTAATGATTTATGTCTGAGACAGGTGGGCAAAGCATGTTTCCTCCATATTGCAGAATAAAGCCCTGCTTCCTGATGTCAAAAAAAAGAAAGAAAGAACTATTGGAAAACCACCTCCATGCTTTCTGCAAAACTATTATTATGCATCATGTGTTTTATGGTTTAATCCCCTAAAACAAAACTGCCACATAAATCCCATCAGTTCCATGTTAAGGAAAGCACTTGTTTCTAACTGCCATATCTCTCCCACTGAACAGCCACAGAGTTGGACCTCTGTAACCATCTTTTTAACTGAGATGACCAAGAATCTCAACACTGTCTTGTATTAAACCACAGGGTTCTTTTTCAATTAGGTTCTCTCTTCTGAACTTTCACTTGGAAATTTTATACTTTTTTGGATTATGGTGAAAAGGTGCTGATTTTTTTTCCTTTTCAGAAATAAATATGACACAACCACAAACAAATAAATGGAATGTGCATATTTTCTAAAATGTACCAACTACAGATGACATACCCTCCTAGATCAGTGATTCCCACCTTTTTTATTTTTGCCTCTGTATACACACTACACCCTCTTGACAATACCAAGTCTCCTCCCCAGGGATCAGGGTGAGAGCAGAGGGCTGATGAAATTTGACTCATCTGCCCAAAGAGGCATACGACTTCCTAGAACTGTGCCACAAACCCCTGGGGATTCTAATCTACATCCATTCCTGCTTTTAGCCAACTTTCTATACTCAGGAGAGTAATTTGTACATAGTAATGGCTCAATAAATTGTTCCTGAAGATGATTTAAAATAACACAAAATTAAATACACAAAATTAGCTATAAACATTTGGAAGAACTGCTAATAAATGAATGACTCTGAAATTTAAACTTTATTATCCCCTCAGTGTGGCCACATGTCTGGCCAAAAGATAGGCACAGAATGTTGAATGAGACTTCTAAGAAGGCTCCTTACAAGGAGGGAACAGTCATCTCTTCTTTCCTTCTTCCATCTCACTGCCTGGAACTCACCTTAATGGTCAGAGCTCCAGCAACTATATTGGGCCAAGAAAACAGGGTCACAGCCCAGACAGTGGGAAAAAAAGTCAAAGTCTCTGATGATAGAAGCAACCACCAAACCCAGGATTTCCCTTCCTGACCTTCTTTTGCTGTGAAAGAATAAAATCTTGGGTGTTCAAACCACCATCTGGGGCCTCTCTTACTGTCAGCCAAATACAGTCCATTACTGATACAGATGATCCCTTCAAGAAGGTCATAGATCATGGCAGGGATGAAGGTCACAAGCCAGCCTGGAGGTCAGAAACACTCTTTGTAGTCTTTGCTACACTAGTTATGCCTTTCGCTTTACTTCGTGAACTGAAGAAACCCACTCCAGTTGTATTTACTCAAGTTTCCTCCCACAAAGTGATGACAGCTAAATGACATAAAGTGGAAAAGTACTTTGAAATCATAAAACATATGTCTTTGTTATGGTCACTTGTAGTAGAGATGCACCAGAGGAGAATGCTTTCATTACCCAATTCTTGCTGAGTAAGTTCAATTCTAGACTCCTGTGTCCTGGGCAGTACTGTTGACATTATAAGCAGTGATTAATGGAGGTACAGGTGTTCAGTTGGAGAAGGTGGGAAAGAAGCAGGCCCGTGTCCAAATTTAGAGAGTTGTAAGAGTGATCAGCTACTTCCTATGTCCCCCAAGGACAGAGGGTGGCATGTAGGAGAAAAATATGTAGGGGACTGTCTCAGAGCTGATTTCCCAGGAATAGAACCTGTGAGATTGATATTCTCACAGGAGAGATTTCAGAAGAATGTAAGGAAGTTAGGAAAGTTGATAAAAGAAGAGAAGATAGAGTGTGAGATCAGCCTGGTCCCACGGGGAGTTCTGAAGCATGGACAGCACTGAGGAAGTGTCTTCCCTCAGGCAATCAGCTTTACCCCTCTGTATCTTTCAGTCTCTGATACAGACCAGCCCTGAGAGGGGAAGAGGAACATAAGCTCCTAAGAATCTCTCAGGGAGAAGATCCTACTGTCCAGGGACAATTATCCAGAAAGAATGCAGCTGAGATTCAACAATGGCCAACACCTAGCAGTTGTGCAAGAATGCACTAGTCCTAAAAAGGGGAGCCGGAGGCACATCCCCGCATCTTCTATGGGAGCTGAACACTGGAACACAAAAGCATCATAAAGGAAGCATCAGACCACTTCCTACAGCCACTTGAAAATGGAACCCCTTACCTCTCTGGCAGAGTCAGCATAAATGGGCTTGCCACACAGAGATGCACAGACGAGACTCCTTTACCAGACTATGGGGCTCTGCACTTCCATTTTGCTGCCTCCTGGGGGTTCAACTGAAAACCTGGCAGACGTAAGTGGGATCCAAGAGCAGATAAGTCCATGGAACACTTTTCTCCTAATGCCTTATTCCGCTTTCTCCCATAATTAGTGACCAGTGGCAGAGGTGGTTTGGATTAATCATGAAGAATGCAAAGCTCACTGTCAACCCTGTTCCTTCTGCTCTTAAATACATCAGTTGAGCCTGGCTTTTTCCAACTGTCTGGAAGAGCTCTTGTGGCTGACCACCTGTCCATGCTCTGGGTATGTCTCAGGTCCTTGCAGCCCATGGGACTTACTTACCAGTGGCACACGAGTGAAAGCAATGCCTCTGTTGCAAGATGGGGTGGTAACTCCCCCACCACCTTTTCTCCAACATACAGCTCAGAGGAGAGGATTCTGAAGACCTGGAGTGTCATGAGCCATCCATGGGCTGTGTGTGTGGATGTAGCACATAGTAGCCAAATGAGGGGATAGGTCTGGCTGGCATTGTGAACTCCCTGTAGCAACCCTTCAGGGATTGATCGCCTGATGCACATGAACCTCCCCCTCTAGCTCTGCCTAAGATCCCACACAACACCTGAGATGGGTATGTCCTGCCAAGATGTCAATCAATCTGGTGACCACCAGCCATCACAAAGCAAGTCTCCGCCCTTGAAACCTTATCCCTGCCTTTGATGTCCCCTGTTATAAAATAAACCAAATGTGGGTTCAAGCTCTCTTTCCAGCGCTCTCTCTTTCCTGCATGGAAGCTTGACTCTTAAGGTCAAAGAGCCATCCTGCCCTGTTTTCTGGGTACTACTTTCTGTGTTGTGTGATTTTTCGCCACCTTCTTCTTAGCTTAATGTTGCAGCCAGACTGTTTAAACCCAGTTTGTCTCGTCTGGGCGGGTCGTGGTGGAGACTAGAGGAGGGCAGAGGCAGGAGTTAGAAGGAGCCTGGGTCCCCACCCAAGATGACTCAGAAAAGACTAAAGTGAGCAAGAAATAAACTGTGCCATTAATGCACCCAGCTTTGGGAATGTGTTAAAACCGCTAATGTTAACCTAACTCATACAACTCTACATTTCCACTTTAAGGTTGTCATAAGATTGACATGTTAGCTGTGAAGAATCTCAGAACTCTTAATATCTATCATCTTCCCTGGGAAAGTACCCCCAAATGAACATATAGTTTGCATAAAGGCAATGCAGCTGTTAGACCACAGTTCCAGAGCCCCTCCTTCAACTCTGATACATAGGACTTCTGCAGTGCTGTGGCTCAGCATAGTGCCTGACCGATAATAAGCACTTAGACTTATTAGTTATGGGTATTAGCAAAGAAAAGGGATAAAGCATTTTTTATGGAAGCAATAATAAAAATGAACAATTACTGAGCTCTGTTTGCTAGACATTGTAGTAAGGACTTGGCTGTGTTATTCATTTAATTCTAAATATAAAGCAATTGAGGTATAGATATTACTATTCCCGTTTTACAGAGAAGGAAAACTGAGTTTTTGAAAAGGTTAATTTAGGAAGTGCCGAGTCGCTGAGTTAGTCAGTGCTTTAATTTTTGTTTTTCTTTTAAACTATGATCTGGGTCACCTCACTGCAATATTTTTCCAATCTTTATTTCCTCACCTCCTCCTATACTGTCACATCATGGAAGGACCAGCAATTTTGTACAGGGAGAAATAGAAGGATTTAGCAGTTTTGGCTCTAGATTGGAAATGCCATCCTTAGAGGTCCCCTCAGACTCCCCTGTGAGCTCTTGGCACTCTGTGATTCATGCATCGTCCATGACAGCTAAGGGCTCTGACTCTGCCAGACATCTCTGCACAGGAAGGTGACATATTCATGCCCTTCAGCCAGCTCATTCACTCAGGTAAAAATAAAACTCTATACATGCTCTATGTCACCTCAGGAAAGGGGAAGGGTTTTCTCAGATCACGAGTGCCCCTGTCATGGGTGGCCCAGTGTAATAGACAAGAACAGACAGGGGCTGGACCACGGCTTACCTAGGGGCCAAAGTGCTGTCTCCTTCTCAAGACAGGAGGCCAGTGTGTCCTCCAGAGCAGAATGAACCTGGCTCAAGTCCATCAGGACTTTCCCGTTGCAGACATTCAGACCTCTCAGTCCTTCCTACCTGCTATACTCCTGCTCTGCTGGAGAACTTTGTCGGGGGCAATAACAGGCGTGCTCTCGGTGACAAATTCTGAGCTCATTCTTTAAAAGCAACTCAAGGCAAACAAGGAAAGTGTTACTGCCACTTACACTTGGCATTTAGCGTCGTGGATTTCTCCACAGCACTGGGGATCTGAGGGTGTTGATGAATCTTATGTCTCCTCCCATCTGGAGTCTGAATCAATTGAGAAATTATGCACACAGATTAAGGTTTCTACAGATGACATGATGGCTGAGAATGCTGGGTCAAAGACCTGGCTTGGATCCAAGGCTAAGAGAAGCCCCTTCTCACTACTGCATGAATCGCAGCTGTGCCACATGAGGTCACAAGACAAGCACCTGGCTGAGTGGAGAGGAGAGTATGGGGGCAGGTGGCCAGTGCTAAGCCGGGCAGCTTCACTGTGTCCGTTTTTCCAAGGAAGACTGGAGAGCATGACTCAAACTGTCCTTCCCAGACTCTTCTTCACAATCCTCTTCCACAGGGCTTATGAGGGGGAGCAAACAAGTCCCCCCCCCCCCCACTGGACTGGAAAAGAGCAAGAGAAAGAATCCTCTAGACCTAGAGGTGGCTTAGAAGCCCGGGTGGAAATGGTAAGAAGAAAAGCCAATCTGGACCTCAGCCACACTGGCTTTATCTCGCAGCTGCCCTGAGTCTCCTTTCATGCACCAAGAACCTGACTGGCTTTGTCTTTTGGACTGAATAGCTGGGAGCCGTTAGCACCTACTAATTCAAATCTCTTCTGTCCGTGTCCACCAGCTGGTGCCCAGTGGGTGTTTCTCTGCATCCCCTGTACTGAGAGCATGGCACAGCCTGAAGCACAGGCTAATATTTTGAAGCATTACATTCCCTAGACATGTTGCATTTTCTGTTCTTGGAGGTAGCAGATGGCTCACTTTGCTTTCATTTGCTATAGACACAGCTACATGGTCCCCAGACTTCAGAATGTATTAGCAGATTAGGCAAGGTCAAAATTACAGCATTCTGGGCTCCCCATGATTTCCTGGTCAAAGTGGTGTTTTCCAATGTGCTAGCACTTCACACACACACACACACACACACACACACAATCATCGTTTTAATTACTTTGGTACTGAGTGTTAAACCCAGGAGAACTCTGCCACTGAGCTTCAGCCCCAGCACTTTTTATTTTGAGACAGGGTCTCACTAAGTTGCCGAGGCTGGACTTGAAGTGAAGTTCTCCTGCCTCAGCCTCCTGAGTAGTGGAAACTATATGCATGTACCATTGTGCCTGGCAGGGAAAATAAATGTTTTCAAGGTCTCTAAAACATTTTCTCATTCCACCCAAGTTCAAGCCATCACTGTCCTTTACCTGGATCTTCCTTCTCAGCTCTCGACCCCCAGCTATCCCTCCTATGACTACCAGCTTCAGTCTCTAGCACCCAGTTTTAATCATATTTGTCTCTGGTTAAAACCTTTCAGGGTCTCTCCTTGGGAATTGAGTACAAGTGTCCCAGTGTATTAGTCAGTTCTTTATCACTGTGACCAAACTACCTGACAAGAACCACTTAGAGGAAGAAAAGTTTATTTGGGGCTCACAGTTTCAGAGATTCAGTCAGTGGTCAGCTGACTCCATTGCTTTGGGTCTGAGAGGAAGCGGAACATCATGGTGGAAGGGTGTGGTGGAGGAAAGCTGCTCGCCTTATAGCATCCTGAAAGTAGAGAGAAAGCAAGGAACCACGGACAGATAGAGTCCAAGGGTACGTCCCCAGTGACCCACCTCCTCCAGCCACACCCTACCTGCCTATAGTTATCACCCAGTAAGTAGTCCACTCAGTAGAATGGATTAATCTACTGATGAGGGTACAACTCTCATCATCATTTCACAAGCAATTAATCCACGGATGAGGGTACAACATTCCTGCATTGCCCAACGAATGAGTGGAGAACATTGAAGATCCAGTCTATAACACCCAGACCAGGGCCCTCCATGAAGTGGACCTGATTTACATTTCTAAGCTTTGCCTGCTTTCTAGCACTTAACTTTCTATAAACACACACCATACTACCTCTCCTTGCTCCTTCATGGATGGCACCAGCCCTTCTCATATCAGAATCCTGCCAGCATTTAAGTCCAGTTGTAAATTTCTCAGGAAGTCTACCCTAATCCTTCCATGTAAATTTCTCAGGAAGTCTACCCTAATCCTTCCAGGCAAATACACTTTCTTTGGGTGTCTATATGGACACACCATTTTTGTTCTGATTTCTGTCCTCTGTGCTTATCTTCTCTCTCTCTCTCTCTCTCTCTCTCTCTCTCTCTCTCTCTCTCTCTCAATTTTTTTTAGTTGTATATGGACTCAACACCTTTATTTATTTTTATGTGGTACTAGTATTAAACCCAATGCCCCTCATTTGCAAGGCAAGTGTTCTACCACTGAGCTATAACTCCAGCCCACTCTTTTTTAAAATTCTTATTTGTTATAGATGACAGCAGAATGCATTACAGTTCATATTACACATATAGAGCCCAATTTTTCATATCTCTAGTTGTATACAAAGTATACTCACACCATTCCTGTCTTCATACCTGTACTTAGGGTAATGACATCCATCTCATTCCACTGTCTTTCCTACCCCGATGCCCCCTCTCTTCCCCTCCCACCCCTTTGCCCTATCTAGAGTTCGTCTAATCCTCCCTTGCTCCCCTTCCCAACCCCACTATGAATCAGCCTCCTTATATCAGAGAAAACATTTGGCATTTGGTTTTTTGGGATAGAAAAATTTCACTTAGTATTATATTTTCCAACTCCATCCATTTACCTGCAAATGCCATGATTTTATTCTCTTTTGTTGCTTAGAAATATTCCATTGTGTATATATGCCACAATTTCTTTATCCATTTATCTATTGAAGGGCATCTAGATTGGTTCCACAGTTTAGCTATTGTGAATTGTGCTGCAATAAACATTGATGTGGCTGTGTCCCTGTAGTATGCTGTTTTTAAGTCCTTTGTATGTAAATCGAGGAGTGGGATAGATGGGTCAAATGGTGGTTCCATTCCCAGTTTTCCAAGGATTCTGCACCAATTTGAAGTCCCACCAGCAATATATGAGTGTACCTTCCCCCCACATCTTCGCCAACATTTATTGTTGTTTGTATTCTTAATAGCTGCCATTCTGGCTGGAATGAGATAAGATCTTTGAGTAGTTTTGATTTGCATTTCTCTAAGTGCTAGAGATGTTGAACATTTTTTCATATATTTGTTGATTGATTGTATATCACCTTCTGAGAAGTGTGTTCAGTTCCTTGGCCCATTTATTGATTGAGTTATTTGTCTTTTTGGTGTTTAGCCTTTTGACTTCTTTATGTACCCTGGAGATTAGTGCTCTATCTGATGTGTAAGTGGTAAAAATTTGCTCCATTTTCTTTCAGAGCTTGATATTTGTTGTTCCAGGATCTTCTAGCTTTCAGGGTCTAGGTTGAAAAATCTGCACGTAATCTAATTGGTTTCCCCCTATATGTAATCTGATTCTATTCTCTTGTGGCTTTTAATATTCTCTCATTATTCTGTATGCTAGGCATTTTCATTATAATGTGCCTTGGTGTGGATCTGTTGTGATTTTGTACATTTGGCATCCTGTAAGCCTCCTGAATTTGGTTTCCCAATTCATTCTTCATGCTTGGGAAATTTTCTGATATTATTTCATTGAATAAATTGCTCATTCCTTTGGTTTGGAACTCTATGTCTACTTCTATCCCAATAACTCTAAAATTTGGTCTTTTCATGCTATCCCATATTTCTTGAATGTTCTGCTCATGGTTTCTTACCATTTTCACTGTGTGGTCTACATTCTTTTCAAGATTATATATTTTGTCTTCATTGTCTGATGTCCTGTCTTCCAAGTGGTCTAATTTATTGGTGAGGCTTTCAACTGAACTTTTAGTTTGGTTTATTGTTTCTTTCATTTCAAGGATTTCTGTTTAGTTTTTTTTTTTTTTAGAAACTCTTTCTCCCTATTAAAGTAATCTTTTGCTTCCTGTATTTGTTTATGTAGCTCATTGTCAAAATTATCTTCCGCTACCTGTATTTGCTCTCTTATATCACACTTTAATTCACAGAATATTTTAATTATGTTCATCTTGAACTTTTCTGCTGTGCTGGCCATGGGTTCTAATAATGTGGTATCTTGATTTGTTTGGGGCACTTTATTCCCTTGTCTTTTCATGTTGCTTGTGTGTCTTCCCTTCTAGTACTGTGGATCCGAGGCATTACTGTTTTTACCCTATAGGCTTATAGTGCCCCTGTAGGGATCCAATACCTCTTCTCTGAGATGAAAGACAATGTTAACAGATCCCAATATAAATAATATACACCTTAAAAACAAATGTTTGCTATTAAGATGTTTACAATTTGGTTCTGTACACAATGTACAGAAATGGTGAATTCAATTATTATCTACAATATACTCAGTAGGTTTGTAAAAGGGCTTACAGTTTCTGATGGTGGACAAAGAATGGGGGGTGAGTAGTAGGATGATATGCTGAGGAGGTCGGAGGTGAGGGTATAGAGTTGTTATATCTTAGGAAGTGTGAAAGAGAAATCTAAAGAGATTAGTAGCAGAAGGGAGGGGAAGTAATTTTGGGTAGATAAGTACGTGGGAAGACAGTAGAGTACATAAAACAAACACACATATATATTAGGAGAGAGAAAAAAGTGTTAAAATAGTAGAAATTGGTGGGAAAAAAGAAAAAGAAAAAAAAAGAATATACAACACAGCTGTAATATACTATTCAGATGTCCCAGTCCTCAAAATCCTAATTCATGCAAAGTACTTGGTTTCACATATGTTGGGGATGTGTAGGCAGAAGAACAGAGAGGGAGAGGGGGGGGAATCTTAAATGAAGAAACAGGTATTGTTTTGGTTGGAGATGGGTATCTTTCCTACTTCCTTTCTCATTCAGTAGATGGGGTCATCTGTTGTTAGCTGGTATCTCCACCCTCAGGATGGTGAAGGTAACCAGAGTGTCACTGTGCCAGGTAGCAGCTACTGAGGAGACGGGGGAGTACCTGGGTACCTGTACTGGGTACCTGGCCAGCCAGAGTTCCAAACTGGGAGTTGCCCCCCACTGAAGATGGTGATGAAGGTGGCTCAAGATGGAGGTACCTGCTTTCAACAATGGGGTATCAGATCAGGTGCGGGGAGCCAGGCTGTGGCGTTGGACACGGAGTTCAGAGACGAGCTCTGTGGCATGCAGTGTGGGGCTGTTGGATGACTTCAGAACCTGTGTGAGGTTCCCAGGTGCAGGCAGGCCACTGCGCGTAGGGGACCATCTCCGGTGCTGCAGTGTCCCAAGATGGTGGTGGCTGGGGGAGCCCCACGTTGGTAGATGGGGGTCTACATGAGGGTGACAGCTAGAGTTTGTACTTGTGGGAAGCTGCCAGGTGTCCTGTGTGGGAGCAGTGTCCGTAATTTCTGCTTGGGTGGGTGGCCAAAAGTTCTTTGTGGGTGCTGATGCCAGTGGTCCTACTATGGTATCCAGTAGTACTGTGTGGGAGAATAGTTGGGAGACCTACTCTAACGCTAAGGCCTGGAGCCCTGGACAGGCATGGTGGCCATGATTCCTGCATGGGAGCAGGAATATTGCTCACAGAGAAGCAGTATTCTCACTACGTGAGTCCTAGTTCATGAGTGACACAGAATGCTGCCTCCCTCTGGCCCGCCATCTTGGATCCCCCTTGCCCTTCTCTTTGAGGACAGTTTCTCTATTAATTTTGTATAATCTGCAGCACCTGGCATAGTGCCTCACACTTAATAGTTGCTCAGTAAATTGTCATGGAATTGATTTGGCATCAAAATAGGCACCACTAGCATTGTGCACAGTGAAATGTTATCTTTCCAGATAGTTTATATTTTATACTCAGAAATTATAATACCCACTCCCAGAATGACATCAAGATAGAAAACCTGTGCTAATTAATTTTGAAAACAGTTTCTACTTTTTGTCAGATATTAGGATTCAGAGATGTCTGTAAGAAGCAGGGGCCAGATAGGGTCTAGCAACTTAGCAGAAATCTCAAGGGCTTTGGGATTTGGTTTGAATCCCAAGTCTGTCCCTGACTACCTGTGTGATCTTCAGCAAGTTCCTTAATCTCTCTGTGTCAGGCAGCTTTGCCTCACTGTGATCAAACTACCTGACAAAACAGCTTAGAGTAGAAAAGGTTTATTTGGGCTCACAGTTCCAGAGATTCAGTCCGTGGTGGGCCAGTTCCATTGTTGGAGAGAGCTTCTCTGTTCATGGGAGTCAGGAAGCAGACAGGCGGAAGGGGAAGGAGAAGGGCCCAAGGGAAGATGCACCCTTCCACTGGACATCCCCAGTGACCCACCTCCTCTAGCCATGCCCCATGTCCCCACAGTTACTACCCAGTCATTTAAGCTAGGATGGACTGACTAGGTTACAGCTCTCATAATCTTATCATTTCACCTTTGAATATTACTGTATTAACACAGGAGCTTTTGGGGGACACCTCATATCAAACCATAACACTCTATGAGTCTCATATCCTCATCCCTAAAATACAAACAAAACTCCCTATTTTACAAGTTTACTTATGAGAGTTAAACTGACACCTAATTCAGTGCCTAGAACATATAGATAAAACCATTGTCATCCTTCTCCTACAATAAGTCATCATCCTTGTCATACCCACATTTTACTTCAGAATCAAATGTGAACTATTTTAATGAATATATGTTGAATACCATTCTGAGAGCATCAGAAATCTCACTCTGTCTTGCAGGGAATGTGAATCATCCATTTGTCCACTGTATCCATAGTGTATATGCTACCCACCATCAACCACTTAGTTGCCCTCTCAGTTATCAGACCAACTATCATAGTACCACAGGACTTATGTTCAAGTAATCCTTATTTTACTTAACAATGGCCCAAAGTGTAGGACAAGTGATGTTAGCAATTTAGAAATGTCAAAGATAAGCTATCAACTGTTTCCTTTTTATGATACTTTATCATACATATATTTGTATAGAAGAAAAAACAAGTAGATATATAGGAATGGGTACTGTTTGTGGTTTCATGCATTCACTGGGGTCTTGGATCATATCCCTGCAGATAAGGGGCAACTGCCATATAAGCATGACAATGAGCAGCCTTTGGATAAATTCTATGAGTCCCATTACTCAGGGCCCACCTCTCCCAAGGCTGCCAACAAACTGATTCTACCCTTTGTGTGGCCTAATGACCCTGTCCCCGACTCCCACACTTAGAAGGACCCTGTGCTTGACTTAATGCTCTCTTGTTGCATTGATAA
This sequence comes from Marmota flaviventris, assembly GCF_047511675.1. Classification (NCBI taxonomy): domain Eukaryota; kingdom Metazoa; phylum Chordata; class Mammalia; order Rodentia; family Sciuridae; genus Marmota; species Marmota flaviventris. The sequence goes on along the minus strand of NC_092500.1, from coordinate 26,167,667 downwards.
TTCTTCATAAATTCTTAAATGCTTCCCTAATAGACCCTGCATTTTCATTTTGTACTGAGCCCTACAAATTTGTAGCCAATCCTGCTTGTAGGAATGTGAGAGGTTATGTTTAACTCTTTTTCTTTTTTTGTCCCCAGTGCCTGACCCATCATATACTCATAAATATCTCTGAAATGAATGAGTAAATTTCACTTGGCAATCAAATAAGAGACAAATGCTGGTAAGCTCACCTTTCAAGTTTTGCACTCAAAACTTAGTGTTAAAAGTGCAAAACAAGCATTAGGTATACTTCCAGCTTAGATGCTGGATTTTTTGAAATAGGACATTTGCTATTTTTTTCCAAAATCTGCAAGTAGAAGAAATAGAGAGAAAAGCAAGCAGTTAGATGACCTCTTCTCCACCTCAGTTTTTAACATCTTTATTTTACTTGTTCATTTTAGACACATGGTTATAACCTAGATCCCTCCCAAACTCACACTGCACATGCACACACACACACCTTTTCCTGAGATTTCTGTGAAGCCAACTCATGCTCTCAAGTAAACAAGTTTATAGCATACATTTAGGAACCAATTCAGCTACAATTTCGGGAAAATGGTGACAAGTAAAAGAAACATTTTTCTAGATTTAGGGATTTTTATTGCGGTAAAATGCACATAACATAAAATTCACCATTTTAATGGAATAGACTTTTCTTCAAAGAGGAGATATGAATGGCCATAAGCTCATGAAAAGATGTTCAACATCACTATATTATAAAAATGCAAATCAAATGACAATGAGATACCACCTCACCAAATTAGAATAGCTATTACAAAAAAAAAAAAAACAGAAAATAGTTGAGCACAGTGACATATGTCTGAATCCCAGCTATTTGGGAGGCTGAAGTCGGAGGATTGCAAGTTCAAGGCCAGTTTCAGCAATTTAGCAAGACCCATTTTTATCTCAAAATTAAAAATAGAAGGGACTGGGGATATAGGTCAGTGGTAAAGTGCCCTGAGTTCAATCACTAGTACCAAAAAAAGAAAAAAGAAGAACGAAAATAACAGGTGTCAGGATACAGAGAAATTGGAACACTTAAACACTGCTGGTGGGAATTTTAAATGGTGCAGCCACTATGAAAAACAGCATTCAGGAAGAGGCCTTCAAAAAACTGAAAATAGAATTACCAGTTGATCCAGAAATTCCGCTTCTGGATATAGACCCCCCCAAATTGAAAGTAGACACCTAGATATTTACACACTCATCCATAGCAGCATTATTCACAATGGCCAAAAGGTGGGAGCAAACCAAGTGCCCATCAATGTGGACGGATAAACAAAATGCAGCATATACTTAACTACTGGGACTGATGATTGGGAACGATGTCCAAAAATTAGGGCATTTTGTGGCATGCTGAGTGTTTGCCCTAAAGGAAAAGTTTCTATTTCTTCTGTCCACTCCCATGTAGGAAGAGATTCTCTGAACTTGCGTTATCTGCATTGAGATCAGACTACAAATCTCTAACCCCATCATTTATCTCAGGAAAGAAGACAGAGGATTGTAAATACACCTGGGCAGATTGTCCCCTGGGCTCATTCAAGTTCCAAAGAAAATCTTTTTACCAGCTAATCTATCTCCAGTGATCATTCCTTCCCTCCACTCATCATTTCCAGCCCCTCACAATTATCTACATTCCCCATTCTTTCCCCTTCTATATCTAGAAAAAGGGATATGGATATATATATATATATATCCCTTTTAGCTTCTGAATGATATTGGGTTGGGGGTGACCCCACACTAGTGATTCTTCTTTTGTACATAAATAAATCTGTGTGCCTTCCTATTTAATCTTTCTCAGTTGATTCCAGCAAACCTTGAGAGAGAAGAGGGGAAAATCCCTTTGATCCCACAACACAATAGATTATTACTCAGACTTTAAAAGAAAGGAAAGTCTGACACATGCTGTAATGCAGATAAACCTTGAAGACGTGTTAAAAGAACTAAGCCAGACACGAAAGGACAAACACTACAAGATTCCACTTGTATGAGGAATTTAGAGCAACAACCATCACTACCATGTCCAGAGCTTCTGCAACATCCCCATCTAAAATATTGTGCCCATTATACAATAACTTCCCACTCCTCCCCCTCTTTCTGTTAGAGTTCAGAGTTCACTTTCCATCTCCATGAAGATGACTGTTTAGGAACCTCAATTAAGTGGAATCTTGTCCTTTTGGTCCAAACTGTTTTGCTTAGCTTGACATCTGCAAAAAAACATTCACAGTGTAGCACCTATCCAAACCTCATTCCTTTTTAAGGCTAGATAATATTCCCTTGCATGTGTAAAACATAGTTTGACTAATCATGCATTTGATGGTGGGTATTTGGGGTTGTTTCAGATATATTTTTAAAAGACAAGGACATACAATATTCCTTGGACATTTTAAATTTTTACAGTCTGCAACCTAAAGTCTTTTCACTGATGGAGACTAATTTCTTTCAGCACCACAGAGCCTTCAGCCCCTCTTCCCTGTGCAGCCTGGGACGTTTTCTGTGATCACACAGGAATGCTGCCCAGAAGGAACAAGAAAGGAAGACCTCTCCACAGCTAAGTCAAACCCAGCTTAATTAGGTGGTTCTCTAAATGTCCACCTAGCACCCACAGAGCAGTGATTGTGCTGGCCTCCTGAAAAAGATGCCTTTTGTTCCCAGAGATCATCTCCACATTTCCCAACCAAGACCCACGTTGGGGCATCCGTTTGCAATGAAGCAGATGCAGGCAAGTGAGAGAACAAGTCTCCCACTCAGCTAGGAAAAGCCTTCTTCTCAGACTCAGTTGATGGTAGGTGTGGGCTGGAGCAGGCTGCAAGGGTTGACCGTGGCTTATCTGTGTGGAAATGCCAGCATTACTGCCATCCTAGATTAGCTAGTCAGTGAGAAGCTCCAACCCAAACAGTGAGCAAGCCTGTCTTTGATAGAATCCAGATCAATTTCTCCTTCTTTTCTATTCAGGTCATTTCTCATGTATCTATACAGAAGCTCCGGGGATCTTTCCTTCAGGTCATGGGGGCTACTGAAGTGAGGGAGACAGAGGAGGTCCCAATATTCAAGGAAGCTACACACTGACGCCTAGTAAACAGACAGATTAAGAAAGGTCGCTTCAGGCAGGGATAAGCCCCACCAGTGTATAAGGAGGGAGGGACACTCTGAGGAGGTGACATGAGCTGAGGCCTCGGGCGGAGATGAGAGAGCCATTGAAGGAGCTACCCCGAGGTGGTGCAGGCAGAAATGGTATTGATTTAGGAAAAGCATGGTGTGTTCAAGGAGCAGAAAGCAGGCTGAAGGTTGTGGCCAGAATATTCTGAGCTGAGAACAGGTGGCCACTGCAGGCAGGACGTTGTAAGCTGTGGGAGGGACTCTGGCCAGTATGGGAAGCCACAGGAAGATGATAAGCAGGATAATGATCTGAATTATAAATTTCAAAGAATACTCGGGCAGCAGGTGTAGAGGGAAAAATGATGTGAGTCTCCAGTTTCTTCTTTTGGGAATAGTTCAAGAAAGGGCACAGAGGGCTCAGTGTCACCTTCCTCTTATTCTGTGGGACTCCAGACTGTAATAGTGGAGACAAATTTCTCTTCTATATCTCATTTAATCCACGGATATACTAGATCTCCAATTAACTGGACCCAATCCTAAGTAAGTCTCATTTTTAGCGGTTCATAAAATCTCAGACACTGCACTCCATCAGTTTGTACCACCCTTGGCCTTTGGCTTGATGCTCTTTCTGTGTCTCCTGTCCTGTTTGCATACTTAGCACTGAACACCGAGCCCCATTACTAGGTGGTCAGTAAACACTGAAGAAGAAGAGGATGCGGCACCCAGAGCTGTTCTTGTCCTTTTCTGACTTTGTTAGCATCAGGCCTCAGAAGAGATTGGTAATGTGAATTTCAATCATGCAAAATGGCTAATGCCTTGCCAAATGGCCCTCAGCCCAGGAGTGTAAAGGGCCACAGAGAAGATTCCAGAGGGCAGTCACACCTGAGATCCAGGTGAGGACTTTATCTAGTGCTTATCCTTTATCTCCACTTTTCCTTTTTACCACTCATCTCAGGCCTAACCAACTCATGTGGCCTGAAAGCATTTATTCAATGTGTCTTCCCTACTAGACCATTAGCTCCACCAAAATCAGGAACCAATTCTGCCATTTTCACCCAGATACCTGACACACAGAGAGAGCTCCCCAAAAATGTGGGTTGAACAAATAAATGGATGAATGAAACTTTTCATGCAAACAGGAAAGAGATGAATAGAAGCCGTCAAGCTTTACATAGAAAAGCCGCTTTGCAAGTTTTAAAGGAAATCATTATACTGATAGAGTATTCGCTTTGTGGAGGAGCCCAGGGAGGACTCTGCATCCTGAGCCCGATTTTTAGCTGCTTTCTCATCTAACAGGGAAGCTTCTCTGTTACCAGGAGCTCTAGGAATGCAAATGAATTTTAATATTCATTTAAGAAAATAAAAAGGAGCAGTAAATCAGCTTGGGGTAAAGGAGCTGGTCATTCAGATTGTATTAAAGGTCGGACAGAAGTGACTTTGGAATTATCCCAGCTCCCGCTGCCCATTCCAGGCTGGAGGCCCAGCCTGCCTGGGGCAGGGCCCAGGGCTAAACTGGAGACTACGTGCCCAGCAGGGAGCTGGCGCAGGGGATGGGCGCCCTCTGCCGGGGGTGAGGGGAAATGCGTCTGCACACAGCCTGTCCCCTAGTTGGTTGGGAACCTCGCTGATAGACATCCCTTTCTTCCAGAGGGAAAGATGCAGGAAAATCGACTTGAAGTCCTGTCAAGGAGATGTTCCTCACAAGCACTTTCTGTCCCCCCTCTCCTTCAGCTCTGAACATCCCCCTGACATGAGGAAAGGGACTGTGGTTAATTGCAGATGCTGATCTCCCTGGTCCTGGGCAGTCGGAAGCATCCCCACCCCCATCATTTTCCCCATCCCTAAAGTCCCAAGAAAAGATATTGTTTGAGATTATCCTCAGAACCCTCTTTTGACCCTGTCACCCTACCCATCCTGGACTGATGCTGGGGCCCCAGAACCAACTAGAGCATCCTTTAAGAATCAGGACCCACCCACTCCCCAACTCCGGGACTGTCAGAAGGTAGGGAGTGACGCTTGGATCCACTTGAGGGCTGGAGTAGGGCTCTGTGCCTGGCCTTGCAAGAGCACCCCACTCCTGTGAGGGGATGCAGAGGGCGATCGATAGTCAGGTGGCACCAACCCTAGTGGCCCTGACTCTGTTGTCCTATTTTAGACCCAAAGTGTGTCAGCGAGGAGAGTTGCAGAAGAGAGGGTGGTGTGGGAATGTCAACCCCTGAAAACAGTGGGTGGGAACAGTCTAGCCAGCCTCCTCGCTGGCCAAGAAAGGCGCAAACAGCCTTCTGAGGACCTGGTTCTCTTTATTGAATCTTGAGTGACACCTAGTGGTCCCGCCGCCTCACCATCACGGCAATGCTGCACTCACCAGGGCTTTCAGGAGCGTTACCTGCCTGCGCTTGGGGGACTCTCTGCTAGAAGACTTGGGGCCCAGGGTATAGCTGACATTTCCCCAAACTTCCAGGGAGGCACGTGCTGTTAGCTGTCAACAGCCCTTTCAGGAGATGGATGTAACTCTGTTGGAAGTGTTCTTGTCTGGAGAGCCTGCTGGGGCACATCACTCACTCTCAAGCAACAAATATGTATTAAGTGTTAGGGACACAAAGATGTCCCAGGCTTCTGTGTTCCAGAACCTCACAGCCTGGCTGGAGCGCAATGGACCGAAAATACTACTATACCACATTGGACAACTATAATGGGTGTGTACTCCATACTGTGGGTACAAGGAATGACCTAACTCTGCCCAGAAACATGGAGAAAAGCAGTCACCTTTGAGCAGAGTTTTGAAGTTTACATGGTATAATAGACAGAACAAGATGACCCCCAAGAAATTCTCAGCCCTCAAGATACACACACCTTCTCCTAGCTACTCAAACCAATTTAGGTTGCTATTCTCAAGAGAATTGGCAGATGTAATTAAGGTTTCTCAAACAGTTGATTTTACAATCTGGAGATTATTCTACGTGGGCCTTGCCTAATCAGGTGACCATTTAAAGAAGAGTGGGCTTTTCCTGGCAAAAATTTGAAGAGTGAAAAGTACTCATCCTAGGCAAGATTTTCCTTTGCTGGCTATAGAGATGAATGGGGCCATATGGCAAGGGATGTAGGCAGCCTCTAACAAGCAGGGAATGACCTCTGCCTGACCATCAGCAAAGAAACAGGACTTCAGTCCTGCAGCTGTAAGAATTCTGAACTCTGCCAATAGCCAGTGAGCTCCATGGGAGAACAAAGTCCCACTGACACTTCCAGTTTAGCTTTGTGCGACCATGAACAGAAGACCAATCAAGCCCTGCCCAGACTTCTGATCTACAAGACTATGAACCAATATATGGGAACCACTGTCTTTATAATTTATTAAGTCACAGAAAGCTAATCCAGGTAGTCATTTGAAAGAGGGAGGAACCAGGAAAGAAGCAAGGAGCATCCGGAGACCTCGGCATTTAGGACAGCTGGACTGTGGGAGCAAATGAGATGGTAAAACCCATGGTCGAAAATTTGGCTCCAGGTCAAAGACTGGCCCTTGGGCTAGTTAATAGCTCTCTGTACCTCGTTTTTCTCAAGGGTAAAAGGGGAAAGTATTAGCAGAGCTGTGATAGTGGGCTATGTGCACATAGCAAGTTCATGATCTTGGAGTGTATTAAAGCATTCAAAACCATTAGGTAGTGATAGCTGCAGTTATTCATCATGTGGAGACAGGACTGGAATAAGGAAAGGCTAAGTAATGTGGTTTTTGACGGAGTGTTCTGGGGTCACCTGCACTGGAATCACCTGGGGAGTTTTTTTCTAAATTCAGATACCTGGCCCCAACCTTGGGCTTCCCAAATCAGACTCTCTGGGGTGGGGCCGCCTGGGATTCTGCACTTCCATGGAGCTTCTAAAATGATCTTTATGAGAACCAGCAAGCAAGAGAGAAGCCAGCTACAACTGGGTCCTTGCAGAAGTTAGTCAAAAGTGGCTGATGGAATAAAGCAGGGCATTGGCAGGGAGAACGGGGAAGAGGTGTGGCCAACTTTGGGGCAGTAGAATCTACAGGAGAGAATAGCTAATCAGACAGGAAGAGTGGAGGCAGGGGGCAGAGCATGGGCTGGGATCACTGGGGGGAGGCGAGTGGGATAGGTCCATTGACACAGGAGTCCAGGGATCTGTGGGGCATCCAGGTGGAAAGCTATGTAGGCAGAAAGGCTAAATTTCGGGAGATGTGTTGGGGCTGGAAATACAATTTTAAATGTCTATGAGTACGTGAAGTCATTGGATGATGTGAAGAGTAGAACCTAAAATGTGCCAGTGTTGGGGTAGGAGTCTTAACTACTGAAAAGGAGTCATCAGAAAGGTGGGTTGGGCTGGGGGGCGTGGTGCACACACCTGTAATCCCAGTGACTCGGGAGGCTGAGGCAGGAGGATTGCAAGTTCAAAGCCAGCCTCAGCCACTTAGCAAGGCCCTAAGCAACTTAGCGAGACCTTCTCTCAAAATAAGAAATAAAAAGGACTGGGGATGTGGCTCAGTGGTTAAGTGCCCCTGGGTTCAATCTCTGGTACCCCACCACCACCCAAAAATAAAAGAAGAAGAAGAAGGAAGAAAGAAAGGTGGGCTGGGTCTTAGATGGAAAGGGGACCAAGGAGGTAGCTGCCAGCAGTGTCCACAGCCTTAGAGCAATCCAAATGGAGACAGTCGAGCACATCCCAGTACTTAGCTACCAGCAGGTGCATGGTGCCATCAGCAGGGCTCACGTCAGGGTCTGAGGAGGAGCAGGCCAGACGGTAGCCTGGGAATACGTGGGAGACAGGAAATGGGGGTTACTCTTCAGGGATTTGGCTGTAGAGAATAGGGGAGACGTGAGGCAGGAGGTAGAGAGGTTCACAGCCCTTCCCCTAGACACAAAGCCAACACCATGGCTGTGCAGGGCAGGCGGCCACGTGCCTGTGAACCTGGTCTGCACGGCGAGGGAAGGTAGTGGTGAGACTCTCAGAGAAAGACGAGCACAGATGCCAGAAGCCAAGGCTGCAGACAGGTTCAAAAGCAGGAAGCAAGACTCATGAGGCAAGAAGGGAAAGGAGGAATAAAGACAGGGGTTCATCTCTGTGGGGACCTAGTCCTAGAAACGTTGAGGGCCAGCAGGCCAAAGGGTCACCAAACAGTATGGAAGGCCCACCTGGGATTAAAGAACAAGAATCCTCTGGTGAGGAATCATATGACTTTGGGGAAAGCACCTCAATGATTCCCGGCCTCGGTTGGCTCATCTGTACCCTGGGAACAATAATCACGCCCGCCTAAGAACACGCCCTGAGAGCGCCCACAGGGGCCAGCCCTGACACATGGCAGCTGTGATGATGATGATGATGATGATAATGATGATGATTTATAAGTCAGATAATGGCATTTTTCTGTTGAGAATCCTCTGATTACATCCCATCTCACATGGAAAGATGAGCCCAGATCCTTGACAATACAAGGAGGTCACGTAAGACCCTTCCTGATCTTACCCCTCTCTTGCTAGTTCTGCTCCAGCTCCACTGGTCCTGGTGCAGCTCATCCAAGATATCAGGCTTTGCCCTTGGTGTTCCCTCCAAGGTCAACACTCTTATCCTTGTCATCTTCACTGAAGAGGGTGCTCAAGTGTCACCTAAAGAGATCTTCCTTGATCTCCACCCTTGCTCCACGACCAGGGCTCCCACTCCTGCCCTTAGCATTGCCCACTGTGGTCACACCCTAGGTTTTACTTCTCTGTTTGTCTGTTGCCTCTCTCTCAGTGGAATGCTTGCCTTTGTTAACTGCATTATCCCCAGAGCTGTAACACTGCATACAGTTGGCACTCAGCAAATCTATCATGCACTAAGGTCTTGGCTCAAATGGCACCTCCTCCAAAGGCCCCACCTGCCACTCTACCTACGGTAGCTCCCCTTTCCTCCCTGTCCCCTCAGTGGAAGCTATAAGAGTGAACAAGAATACCTCGTCCGCACTCGCAGCCTGAACCAGTCCCAGTGAAGAGGCACCCAAAGCCCCCATGGACCACAGAGACAGCCACCCAGGAGTTCTGCTCTACAGTGTTGGTGAGGTGATGCACAGGAGCATTCTGGAACTTTGGAAGCAGCAGCATTAAACACACATGTAGAAGCAGTACCTCATTTTTAAAGTGAGGTAAAGCAGCTAAGGTGGGCTCCGAGGGCCATCTGCTCAGGAGAGAGGGGAAATGAGCAGAGAAGTAGAAACCACAATACCTGTTCCAAATCCTGGCTCCAGCACCCACTTGGATACGGTCTCTGTGCCAAGTTTCCTCGTCTGTAAGATGAGGATAATATTAACACCAGCCTCATCAGATGGACAGGAGGAGAAAGATTCAGATATCTAGATATCTTTAACAGTGCCACGCATATGCCCAAAACCATGAAAGGTCTGAGATTTTTACCCTGCTTGCCAGTCAGCCTGCCCCTCTTTCATAGGTGCTGGTGGATAACACCTGGTCAGAGGCAAAAGGCTTCATCACTTGCAGCAGCAACAGTAGCCAGGGTAACAGTACTTGTGCCAGTTCTCTGAGCTCAATCCCCAGAGTGATGCAGAAACATACTGTACACACCAGACAGGCAGCTATGTCACGGAAGGGGAACCCTGAGCTTAGGGAACCTACATCTTTTTAAATGGGCAGTGAACATATCTACCTTTTCTTCCAAAGGAAACACTATCATGCTTCTAAGGCTGTTTGCTCACAAACATCTTTGAAAAGATAATCCAGGACACATGTAGTCCATGCCCCTTTTCACAAGATGTGCAAAAGTACGAGAGATGCACAGAGAAATAGCTCCCAAGAGCATGTGGTAGGAACTATTAATATTACTATGGAAAAATGCACTCATACAACATAACTGTATTTCTTTGGTAACTCTGAAATTAACAGATGTTTGAGCAAACTAGCTGGGTGTGGTGGCACATGCCTGTAATCCCAACTACTCAGGAGGCTGAGGTAGGAGGATCACACGTTTGAGGCCAGCCTGGGCAACTTAAAAAGATTGTCTCAAAGTAAATAAATAAATAAAAAGGGCTAGGTGGGTATAGCTTAGTGGCAAAGTACCCTTGGGTTCAATCCCCAGTACCAAAAAAAAAAAAATGGAAGGGAAAAGAAAAGTTAAGCAAATCAGGACTTGGACTAAAGGAAACTTACAAAGACTAATGACAAGTCAAGAAATCTGAGTAAATGTTCAGTGACTCGACTACCAAGTGCATTTCACAAATAGGTTTTCAGGAAAACTGCTGTCAGCAATTGATTATGATATTGGGCAAATGAGTGTGCAATTTCATATGATGAATAATCTATCACTCCCTATCTTAGGAACTCAGCCACTCAATCTTTTTTGACAGGCAGAATGTATATTCTGTTGCCAAGAAGGAAGTCAGTTGTCAAATTCCTAATTTTTCTCTTTGAAAAATTAACATTGAACTCAAAGGTAAGATCTGGAGAAACACATAAGACCTTAATTACAAAGTGCAATCCAAGGTTTGTACTAATTAATAAGTTGATGAAAAATTCATTGAAATTCAAAGAAGAACCAAGGGAGAAAAAACAAATTGGCCAGTGTTAACAGGGAGTTCTTTAAAGTGTTTAAGTCTATCCAAATAGGCAGCCACCCCCTCTGCCATAATTATAATCTCATCATTCACACGATTATTTCATTTGTAAGGCTTTAGTTGCACATCAAAAGCTATGCAGAGAGAATGTGTCTTTACACTTTGCAGTTTCTAGCTGTTATTATACTAGGGTACTAGAGACTTTAGAAGACCAGCTTAACTATCTAGAATATGGTTTGGGTTGCTTTTTTTTTTTTAATGTGAGAAGACATCTGTTTGAATCCTGGGTTTGTCCTTCACCTGCTGTGACCTCCAGCAAATTGTTTAAGCTCTTCCAGCCTGTTTCCCCTGTACAAATGGGGATAGTCACAGCTCCTGGGGTCATAGTGAAGATGAATGGCTACTCTTATGAATCAGTCGTGTGCTTCCAGTCCAGGATCTGGACAAAATCAGACCAGGAACTAGTGACTAATGGGTGGATGATACAGTAAGGAGACAGGCTGAACTCTGGCTTCCTGCATCTCCCTCCCGCTGGTCCCCCAACCACCGCCATCACCCCCAGCCAGATCTGGGACCTTGCTGTGGGAGATTGATCTGCAGAGGCACATTCAGACTGTCCCAGGGGTTGGGCAGGCTGCCTCAGCCCCCCATGGAGAGTAGGAAAGAAAAGCTGGTGAGGAGCAAGGTGCAGCTCCGGGGACCCTGGACTCAGCAGAGAGGCTGCAGCTTGTGGTAGGGAGGCCAGAGCTTTGCACAGTGTGGGAGAAGGAATAGGGAGGTAGGTGCCAGACAAATGGCTCCCCTCAGTGGAGGTGGCCACGGTGGCAAATGCCCCTTCTGACCTATTAAGTTTCTACTTCCTGAGCAAGTTAGAGAAGAAAGGCACCTTCCAGTCTTCTCCCTGTCATCCAGCCCCTCCCCCCAAGTGGCCAGCCCCCCACATGGCCATCAAGGGATCTTTTCAGAGTAGAAACCTAATCCATGTCCCGTAGGATGAACCCAGCCAGGTCCCAGGCCTTTAGTAACATGGGTCCTGTTTGATTTCCTATGCAGAGTTCCCTGGGCCATCCCACCTGCAACTTCCCTTCCTGCAGTCCCCCTAACCACTCGGCTCCCATTACATCACACCATGCCCCTGTGTCCTCTACCCCTTCATCTGAAGCATCCTCGCCCTTTGTCCATTTGGAAATCACCTGCGCATCTTTTCAGAGCTGCTTCAAGCATCACCTCCACCTTGGACCTTCTGGAACTTGTTCCTCTCACTGCTGGTTGGCCCTTGGCTCCCTGTAACCCCAAACCTAGGACCTTCAAGCATGCACACAGAAGGAAGCCATCGGTCTGATTCAAATCCAGCACCTGTGTGCCCTTAGGCAAGTTACTTAAACTCTCTGGGCTCAGTTCTTTGTTGGCAAAATAGGAATGATAATGGCATCCCACAGGAGTTGTAAAAATTATGCTAATGTACAAAAAAGATGTGGCCCATTCAAAGTACTCTGTAAGTGCTGGCTAGTATTTTTATTATTGTTTACTAAATTCATGATTTTGCCACATCTCAACAGCACTTGGCCTATTATTAATAGTTTCTTAAAATCAACTTCATGAGAGAGCCTGCAGAATGGGAGAAAATCTTTGCCACCTGCACTTCAAATAGGGCATTAATTTCCAGAATATACAAAGCACTCAAAAAACTTAACACCAAAATAATAATAATAATAATAATAATAATAATAACCCTATCAATAAATAGGCAAAGAAACTAAACAGACACTTCTCAAAAGAAGAAATATGAATGGTCAGTAAATATATGAAAATATGTTCAATATCTCTAGCAATTAGAGAAATGCAAATTAAAACTACATTGAGATTTCATCTCACTCCAGCCAGAAGTGGCAATTATCAAAAATACAAATAACAATAAATGTTGATGAAGATGTAGGGAAAGGGTACACTCATACATTGTTGGTGGGACTGCAAATTGGAGCAACCACTATGGAAGGCAGTGTGGAGATTCCTGAGAAAACTTAAAATGGAACCACCATTTGACCCAGCTATCCCAATCCTTGGTTTATACCCAAAGGACTTAAAATCAGCATACTATAGGGACACAGCCACATCCATGTTTATAGCAGCTCAATTCATAATAGCTCAGCTATGGAGCCAAACTCAGTACCCTTCAACAGATGAATGGATAAAGAAAGTGTGGTATATATACACAATGGAATATCACTCAGCCATAAAGAAAGACTTTATGACATTTTCCAGTAAATGGATGGATCTGGAGACTATCATGCTTAGTGAAATAAGCCAATTCTAAAAAAACCAAAAGGCCAATTTTTTTTTCTGATATGTGGAAGCTAACCCACAATGTTGGGGGGTAGAATAGAAGTTTGGAGGATTAGACAAAGGGGAATGAAGGGAAGGGAGGGTGGTTAGCAAAAGGAAAGACAGAGGAATGAATCTGATGTAACTTTCCTATGTACATATATGAATGCACCACAGTGTATCTCAATATCATATACATCCACAAGACTGGGGTCCTAATTAGAATACGATATATACCATGCTTGTATAAATTATATCAGAGTGGATTCTACTTCATGTATAGCTAAACCAATAAAATTTTAAAAAGCTAAAAATTATATCTTCAGAAAACTTTCAAATTAGTATTTCAAAATTTTGGTGAAACACCTGATGGATTGAAGTCTCAATTTGAGAGAGATATGTAATCTACTCAGTAAAAATGCTGAAAGCAATTTCTCTTCCAAGTCCCTCAATACTTTCCAGAGCATCTTGCAAATCTGAAGGTCACTTAAATAAGCTCTAAATGTCATCTGAAGTAAAACAATGTCACTTAATATAAAGCACTAGATATAATAAACATCAAAAACAAATAAATGAATTAACTTCAACAGTTTCACTGGCAATGTCCATGGAGTTACAGGTTGGAAGGTCTAGTTATGTTTATATAATACAGATGAAAATAGAATACATGATTATTTAAATAACTTGATTATCTGAGGACAATCCTCCTGTCATTTCCTCTCCCAACACGTGCTTTGGGCAATAACTCAAACATGTGTCCATCTGTCCACTGAGGTTGTAATCTAAAGGCAGGTCCCACGGGCTGGTTCATTTTTTAGTTTTACAAGTTTTTATTTTTCTTTTGCAGTACTGGGGGAGTCAAACCCAGGGATGCTCTGCCACTGACATTTTTATTTTTTTATTTTTTTTATTTTGAGACAGGGTCTCAACAAGTTGCTGACCATCTTGCTAAATTGCCTTGGCTGGTCTGGAACTTGGGATCTTCCTGCCTCAGTCTCCTGAGTTGCTGGGATTACAGGTGTTCACCTCTGTACCTGGCAATCCTAGGCTTTTTAACTTGGTGAACCTCTTTTCTAGAAGGAGAAATGGTTTTGTAGTTAAAATACTAAAATCTCTAAGATGGAGTATAAACAAGCTTGGCTTTCATATTATCATTAATTTTTTTTTGGACATAATAACTTTATTTCATTTATGTATTTTTATGTGGTGCTGAAGATGAATCCAGACCCTCACACATGCTAGGCAAGTTCTCTACTACTAAGCCACAACCCCAGCCCCACATTATCGTTCTTACAACCCTCTGACATAGAGTAGGTGTTGAGGTACTTGGGGACAAAGTAGGAAGTGCTTAGAAAATACTGAGAAATTCATGTGCATTCATCTTAATCTCAACCTCCTGCCTAAAAACTGTCATTTTATCCTCTGTTTCTGCTTAATTAAAATATGGCAATTATCAGGAACACAAACAACATTAAGTGTTGGTGAGGATGTAGGGAAAAGGCACACTCATACATTGCTGGTGGGACTGCAAATTGATGCAAACACTTTGGAAAGCAATATAGAGATTCCTTAGAAAGCATGGAATGGAACCACCATTTGACCCAGCTATCCCACTCCTCCGTCTATACCCAAAGGACTTAAAATCAGTGTACTATAGCGACATAGCAACATGAACATTTATAGCAGCTCAATTCACAATAGCTAAACTGTGAAAGCAACCTAGATGCCCTTCAATAGAAGAATGGATAAAAAAAAAAATGTGGTATATATACACAATGGAATATTACTCAGCATTAAAAGAAAATAAAATTATGGCATTTGCAAATAAATACATGGAGTTGGAGAATATCTTGCTAAGCGAAATAAGCCAATCTCAAAAAACCAAAGGTTGAATGTTCTCTATGATAAATGGATGCTGATCCATAATGGGGGGCCATGGGAAAAATGGAAGAACTTTGATTGGGCAAAGGTGGGGAAGGGAGTGGGAGGGGCCTGGGGGTAGGAAAGATGGCGGAATGTGATGGACATAATAACCCTAGGTACGTGTATGACTGCACATATTGTGTGACGCTACATTGTGTACAACCAGAGAAATGAAAAGTTGTGCTGCAATTGTGTACAATGAATCAAAATACATTCTGCTGTCTATACCTAATTAAATACCTAATTAAAACAAATAAATAAATTTATTTTAAAAAGAAAAATGCAGGGCTGGGGTTGTGGCTCAGCGGTAGAGTGCTCGCCTTGCACATGCAAGGCCCTGGGTTTGATCCACATAAAAATAAATAAATAAAGTTATTGTGTCCAACTACAACTACAAAAAACACATATTAAAAAAAAACAAGAAAGGAAAAATACAACTTTAAAACAATAAAAAAAATTTAACATCTTCCAAAGTGCTGTCTATTTTTCATCATCTGTATTCATCTCATGCTGGGGATGGTTTGTGAAATTCCATGGCCTTTTCTCATGACCATGATGGACCTAGTTAATTACAGGACTGCTCAGCTGTCCTAGTTGGCCTCAAAAATCTGACCACCCAGTTGGGGGGACAGGTTGGATGAGGGACTGTGTTAATTGTCCTTGTCTCTGCTCATGCTATTCAGATTGATTTCTTCCACCCTGGCAGACCTATTCTCTTGTCTATGGACTGTAATCTTCAATTCATGCTCTTTTTTTCTTTTTCTTTTCTTTTTTTTTTTTCTGATACTGGGGATTGAGCCCAGGGGCACTCTACCACTGAACTATCTCCAGCCCTTTTTATGTATTTATTTGTTTATTTTTGAGATAAATTCTCACTAAGTTGCCCAAGGCTGGCCTTGAACTTGCAATCCTCCTGCCTCAGTATCCTGAGTCATTAGGATTATATGCATGCACCACCACACCTGCTCTTAGGGGTACTTTTTTTTTTTTTGGTGGGAATTGAACTCAGGGGCACTTGACCTCTGAGCCACATCCCCGCCCTGTCTTGTATTTTATTTAGAGACAAGGTCTCACTGAGTTGCTCAGTACCTCACCATTGCTGAGGCTGGCTTTGAACTCATGATCCTCCTGCTTCAGCCTCCAGAGCCATTGGGATTAGAGGCCCAAGTCATATCTCCTCCATACTGAGGGATGGATGGATGAATGTTGTTGAATGTATCAACCAATATTTAAGAAACCAGAACATTCTACACAGTCAGACGATAACACATTAAGAATTGCAAAGTAAGTAGCAAATTAAGAACTGGAGTGAGCTGTCTTCTCTGTCTCCTGGCCGCTGCCCCTGGGATAACTGGCATTGCCTCCCCTGAAGATTTTCTCTTGCTTCTTTTAACAAATTGACCTCCTGGCTTTTTGACAGCACATCGGAAGCCGGTTTAGGATGGAATGAGTCTTGCGGTTGTAATGAATCAGAAACTGGAGGGAAAACATCAGATTTCAGTAGCAGCAGAATACTCTCCCTTCTTAAAAAAGCACTGTCCCTTAGGCTTGAAGAGATTAGAAGCTAATAATTTATATCGAAATCCACAAAAGTCCTATTTCTTATTCCTGCCTCTTGACTGGCAGGTATGAAAATAGAGATGGATTTGAAAACCTAGAGCTATTTAACCAGAGAGCAGCATTAATTCCTCCATTAGATGCTGAGAAACAAGAGGGTGGGAAGAGCCACAGAGATCCAGATGTTATGGGGGGGACAGCTTTTTCTCAAGGAAACTCTCACCTGCTCTTCAAGTTCGAGTTAGCTTTCGAAGCCTCCTGGACCCCAAATTGGCAAATATAATTTTTTTTCCATGCGAGTTAAAATGCCCTCAAGCTACCGTCATTAGATTTGCTGGACAGCGGCATCATTCTGATGTTATCGGCCCTGTCTTCCTGCTTTCATGAATAATGTATAAGAAGGAGCTATTAGAAATGGATTCTTCCATGGCTGACGGTATCACTGCCAGACAAGCCCCTGAATTCTCATACAGTCATTTCATCTGTGGCTCTAACAGGTCTCCCTCCACTCCCGACTCCCTCTGGCTGCCTGCCACATGTGAAGATGTCCTAGCCCTGCTTCTCCCGTGACAGTAAGCAACTAGGGTACAACAAGAGGCACTCACCACCTTCCATCCTTTTTCTATTGTTGCCCTGTGACAAGGAGCCACGCTGGAGCTCCTGATAATGCCAAGTTCACGAGTTTCATTCCTGGCCTGGCCCTGTGTACCCAGATACCTAGCCAGAAAAATTCTTCTCCTTGGGGACAGGGAAGTATTAGAGGGGAAAATGTGCTGAAACCCCTCTCCTGATTCTTTTTTCTTCTATAGTTTACAGCTATCATATCTTTATAAAGAAGCAAAGCTTTTTCAGCCCCACACCTTCGTTCATTCATTCAATGTATTTTTAATTATATGCAAGACTTCCTTGCAATAATCAAGGATTGGAGAAATAAATACAACTTGTTTACAAAGAAGAGCAGCAATTTTGAAAGCGTATCATAAAGGGGAAGTCAGTAATGAGATGTAAGGGTTGAGCTAAGGAGCTGGAAGATGAGGAGCCTTACATCAGAGGATGGGGTCCAGGCAGCAGGAACAGCATCTGCAAAGTCTCTGCAGCAAGGTGGGGCAGGACCCCACTAGAGGACCTGGAAGAAGGCCTGGGGCCTGAGCACAGTTGCAGTCATAGACCCAGGGCTTCTCTGTGACCTTTGACACTTGCCTACTTTCACCCCCCTCTTCCTTGGAGTCTAAGAGCTGCTGGGTCCTGGCTCTCCTCTTACCTCTGATGGCTTCTACCCACCCAGGCTATCGCCCCTTTGCTATGGGCAGTAACTTAGAGCTCACCTCCCTCTCTGCCCTGGTGTCGGATGCAAAGCCTGCCGCCTAGAAGCAGAACGTGAATGTGATGAGTATTTATTGTTCTGAGTCTCAGATGAGAACTTGGAAGTATCCCGAATGCCAGGTGTGGTGCTAGTTACGTAAGCCACAGTACACACACATGTTGGACTGTCAGGCGGTAATCAACAGTGAAGTTTCTTCAAACTAATGGTCTTGGAAATGTTTCATGGTATAACATTAATTTTAAAAAGCAGAATACGAAAATCATCATATGGCACGGTCTCACTTTCACCTGGAAAGCGAATAGTCAAAGAAAAAGACTAGAATCAACTTCACCAAAATATGAACAACAGTCTCTCTTTGTTGGTGGCATTATTGGAGATTTTTATCTCCTTTTTCAACCTAAGTCATTTTCTCCCAAATGTGTGAATTGATTTAATTTTTAATTTAAATGAGTTGATTTAATTGAACTAATATGCAGACACTTAATACATGCGAGGCTAGCAATGCAGTGGTAGGCAGAATACAAATATGGTCTCAGTCCTGAAGAAGTGCTTTTATAACTTAAAAAAAAAATGGCTTAAAAAACAAAGTAGAAAAAGAACAGCTCTCATCACTCCTGGGAAATAATTTCAAAAATGCTCTCCTGCCAATGTCGGCAGGGTAAGCACCAGCCAGCACATCTTGATATCACCACTAAGAATGCTAAGGACTAAACCCTGGTGAATGTCCATTTGTCATTTCTGCCCAAGGCAAGATGCTCAGAACAAGGACTCTTTCCTGTCAGCTACTCCAAACTCCCAATTTCTATTACCCTGGAGAGAAAAGCTCTTTGTACCATTTATTTTATAAAATCCAATCCTCACCTCCCTGCCTGCTTTATTTCATTTCTGGCCCTTGGGTACATTTCCAAGGAGTTTCTTCCCTGGGAATTGGCCCGCAAGGATTCCAGATGAGAAACGCCACCTCCCCATGGTCTGAAGCCTGGCTCCCCTGGCTTGCTAGCTCCTAACTGAACCCTAAGCAGGGGGTTATGATTAAACCACAGACAAAGCATCAGCCTGAGCAAGCAAGAAACCAGCAGGAGCCAAGGACTCCTGTGAGCAAAGAGTGATTGTTTTCATGCAAATTGTTTTTAGTAGTAGGGAGATAACAGGCAAATGAAATATGGGAGATAGGAAGAGATTTTTCTAAACCAATAGTGGGGGTGGGAGAGCTCTTTAATAAAACCTCAGCATGTCTTTAGCAGTTGAACTATAAAATCCCCATATTTCTTATCAAGTGGAATAGAATTTGTCTCTAATGTGGCTCCTCCTCCCTCCCAACCCAGCACAATCATGCCTCTTTCTGCTCTTCTATCTTAGCCTTGATGGAAGAGTCCCTTTCAGAATGACTGTGCTTCCCGCTGATGAGAAGTGTATTTACCAGGGAATGAGTCTAAGTGGAGGATGGAATGAGCGATATTAATTCAATTGGTTATCTATTTATTTTAATGCACTTTGAGAAAACTGTGTCTGGTACTAGCCCATGATTTTATGATTGGCGATGGCAGCCCAAGCTTTAAAAAGTGAGTTCACAGAGAACTGGTAAAGGGAAAAGGACTAAGTAAATCATGATCTGCATGCTATGTAAATGTGATTAAAAAAAATAACAGTGAAATGGTATATGGATATATGATGTTTGGAAGATAGAAGCAGAAATTCTGCAATAAATCCAACTTGGCCCCCGGGAAAGAACAAGAAAATTCAGTTGGTTCTTTGCAATAACTTAGATGAAAATGAATTGGCATTTAATTCTAGATCATCAATAAATGTTCACCATTCTAAATCCTGGAGCATTCTAGTCTTAGATCCGAGTTCTCCAACTGATAGTAGACTTTGCCTCCAGCAGAAGAGCCAGGTGTTTTGTTGTTAAGATCGGGAAATGTCACACCAAAATGCAGCTTTCTTAGTTCTCTTTTAAAAGTCTTAGTTCTGGACCTGCATGGCAATAACTGGGTGACCGCGGGGCCCAGGCACAAGGCCCTACTCATGCAGGGCTGGGACTGGGCCTGCCCTGGAGTCAGAGGGCAGAAGGAAGGTTCCTCTTTGCAGTTCCTCTTCCCCTTCTTCTCAGCCTCCTCTTTTTTCTTACTTCCCCAGAAATCCCTCCCGACCCAGACACACACATTCACAAACACATAAAAGCCTCCAGGGAATGACTACAAGAGCGGGACCCCTGTCTTGACCCCCCTGGTTCCTATGGCCCTCTATGACTGAACGGTGGCCCAAACTCCCTGATAATTCTCAGGTCAACTATTTATTGCCTTTTAACCATTTGACCAGCAGATCATTTGAAACCACTTAATGGGTTGTTTTGGTATAGAATGTGAGGGAGGGCTAAAGAGTCCATCCCCCCACCCCCACACACACTTACCACATCATAAGGAAGAGCACTGTGCAAGGGAACAGAAACATATTTTGAAGCTACAATGTCTCACTTCAAATCCTGGTCCTCTCGTTTCCTGGCTATGTGATGTTGGCAAGTCATTTAACGTCCCTGCACCTCAGTTTCCTCATCTGTAAAATGGGGATAGTTGTATCTATTTCAAAGATGGAGTGATTTTATAAAGCACTTAGCAGCAGTTGTTAAAAAATGTGACTTATTATGTGAGAACCAGTCTTCTATTCTGTGAACCTCCACGAGTATAAAAAAAACTCTGCACCACATTCCTTTTATTCAGCAACCATTTAATGCTGGCAAATAAGTGCCAGCCATTTCATTAAGCCCTGGGAATATAAAAAGGAAAAAAAGAGAAAGAAAAAAAAATGTCCTTCCCTTTCAAGAAGTTTCCTACCAGGCTGGGGGTGTCACGCAGTAGTAGAGCATTTGCTTAGCATGTGCAGGGCTCTGGCTTCTATCCCCAGCACTGGGAAGAAGAAGGAGAAGAAGAAAGTTTCCTATCCCTACTTGATATGGAATTTGAGATATAATTAAGCAAACACAATATGACAATTATTTAAGTGTAAGAATGAAGTTAAATTAGGCAAAAAAAAAAAAAAGACAATTGTTTAAATAGAGTCTTACAGAAAACAAAGAATCAAGTATTCCACATTCAGTCTACAAAAACCAATTTCTCAAAGAGTCAGAGACCACTGAGATTTTGAAAGGTACCCGAGTGAGGAGGAAGGTCCTGAACTTAAGATCAGGAGAGCAGAAGCCAGAGGAAGCTGGCGGAAGCTTTCAGGAAAAGATGCCCAAGGGGATGTGAATTGCCACCGACCGTGTTAGAGGGCACACAGGCTGGGATGGAGACCCAGGAAACCAATCCAGGGTTCAGAAGAGGCGGGATGTGTTCAGTTCTATCTCTGTGTGATTTTAATCCTCTTGAGTTTGCTCTATCTACATCGTCCTAACACATGCCGTGGTTCTGCAACTTCCATTTAAGGATTTCAGCCAAACAGGGGTGATGTGATGCCTCAGCCAAGGGCTCCCCAGGAACGTACTTCCTGGAGGAGGCCAGTCCCAGAGGCTGCAACAAGTCCTTCCGCTGTGGGTATCTCCACAGAAGGCCAATGGTTTCTTAATTTGCAAATTGAATATCAGCGTTGTTTTTTGTTCTTGAAATTAATGACTTCTTAATCAGCATGCTGCATGTTACAAAATGAGTCTCATTAAAGAGAGTCAGGATGTGTGGATTGGCTGAAATGGTTCAGAGACCCACACCCTCCACCCCTGCCACACACAGACGAACCCAGGATAAATATGATAAGAATCAAGCCTCCCTAACACCCATGCCCTGGGGACAGCACCTGATGCTTGGTTGTTCCACAGTTTCTGGTCATTGGCTTAGAGGATTCTAATTCATGATGCCGGTGGAGACACAGAAACCTGCCCCTAGAGACCTTCTGTCCAGGTGGGCAGAGGCTAGCGTCCACCTGTATAGCTACGCTATGAATCTAGACCTGCAACTGTAGCAGAACTTGGCTCCTAAGGACCTGAGGTTTGGGGAAGGAGAACCCTCACCCTCTGAAGCTCTCTACTGGCCGATGCTACCTTCCAAGAAAGACCTAAGTGTAGTAAATAACCAACTCGGTCCAGTCACTTCCCAAGAAGGGGCAGGACTTGATGGGCTCCAAGGTCTTGCCCACCTCTGACCTTGGAGACCCTGATGCTTCTCTTCCCACCCAGTCTGAATAAGCAAGTCCTTAGAGATTCAGGCGTGACAGCAGCTGGCGAGGTCAGCCAGTGTCCCCAAGGACAAAGACAAGAAAGCAAGCTCCCGTGGACTTAAAGCTCCCTTCATTTTAACAGTTTTCCATTTGACCCTGGCTGACTCAAGGGTCCCTGGGGGAAATCACCAGCCTATCTGCTGCTGTAAGTCTCTTTCTGAGCTTTCATACTCAAGCTTTTCCTGGAGAGTGACTCCCAGGATGATTCCTAGTCTCCCTCTGGGCTGAGTCGGTGGGGGGTGGGCAGTGATGGACAGCAGCTGAGAGTCCTTGGTGAAGCAGCCTAGCTCATCTGGCCTGCAGGTGCACAGGTGTCACAGGGCTGCCCTCTGGCTGAAATGTGGATATGTCATGGGAAAGCACCCTGTCCCTCCCTAAGAAGATCTAGAGCAGCCTGTCCAGAAGAACTTTCTACAATGATAGCAACGTTCTCTTTCATCATTGACCAATATGGCAGCCATTTGCACTATGTGGGTAGTGAGCATTTGAAATGTGACTGGTGTGACCAGGAACTGAATTGTACATTGTATTTCATTTTAACTAATTTAAGTGGCTCCAGGTGGCCAATGGTGCTGGACTGCACAGGCCTGGCCTCTCTGCCTATCCCTCAAGACCTTCTCCTCATTCTGAAACTGATCTACTCCCAGGCTCCTCCTCCCAATCTCTCCTCTTGGCCGGAGTCCCCTGATTCACTCTCCCTTCTTAACTCTCCAGAGTGTGCTGGTTTGGGTGGTTAGGGAGGAGGGGCAGGGGATGCTTCTCTACCATTATTTCAGCAGGAATGGTTAAAAGATTAGGACACCATGGGGGCGGGGGGTGGGGGGGGGAAGGTATTTAATGATACTTGGAACTCAGAAACTAATTCAGAAAAGCCATTTGGAAGTAACGAGTCCAATAGTGCCATTCCTAGTTAGGGTAATAGGGCACCATACGCCACTTGTGTGTGTGCATAGATAGAGCCACACAGTGCGCCCTGCATGAAGAGCAAACAGAGCAAGAATTACAGTCCCATTTCAAAGATGGAGAAAACCAAAGTTTGGTTTAGCTAATAGAATCACATCACAGATAATGGCAGAGCTGGGACAAAAACCAGGTGCCCTGACTGCTGACTCCTCACCAATAGAGTATTTGAAACAGCCCTGATTAGAAAGGGAAAATGACAGAAGAGAGGGGCCACCATCACCCCAACAGATGGACCATGATGTAAATGAGGCTCTGGACTTTCAGACCTGCAAAGAGCCATTTTGAATATGCCGGGTATCATTTCACTCTCTGGTGTTGTAGAAGCTGCAGTGAGTCTGGTGAATTTAGGTGGCATCTGCCTTCCAAAGCTCTCTTTACTGCGTCTATCCCCTCCCAACAGCGCGCTGCGCTGTGCACACACAGAGGTACTCTCTTCTATGGTGCGCAGGTGGCCCTCCAGTGCTCTCCAGGAATCGAACCCGCCAGGCTTCCCTTCTGCCTCCATTGAATCCACTCTCATCTTATTTTTTTCTGAGTCCTCCATGAAGCTGAGGGTCCTTGAGACTCAAATCATTGGGACTTCTTTACATATTCTGGTTTCCATCCTTTGAGAAGCTGCAGTTGGGTCTGGACATCTGCAACCTTTAAAAGCTCCCCCAGAGAATTCCACGCGGAAGATGTTGAGGCGCACAGAACCTTGGACCAGGAATCAAGAGACCCACCCACCTCTGGTTCCTGACTTCCCCACACTCTGGCCTCCCTCATCCTGCTTCCCTCTCCATAAAGGGGAGAGAGACGAGATGCCCGCCAACTTCTGAGAGCGTTCAGCCTGAGAGCCTTTGTGAAAGAATTTAGAAAAGTAACTGTTGTGTTTACAGCAGGAGGGAGCGGTGACCATCAGCAGGGCCCCACCTGCGAGCAGGATTCAGTCACTGGGTGACATTTCCACATGGGTGCACATGGTCTGCTTGCCTCCGTCCCACCGTGCTAAAAATGGGTAGCGTGTGGGTGGAGCTCAAAATAGTTTAACTCAAGTGTAATGGTGTGGGCAGCTTCCAGGAGCTAGGTAATTCTGGACAAATGGAAGCTTGCGTGCAGGCAGCTAGATTTATTTCCAAAATAACTGGTCAGATCCCCCAGGAATTTTAAGATATTCATTTCAGTCTGATCTGTTCGAGGTCTGTGGGCTTAGAAGGCCCCAGTCATGATCAGGAGGTAGAAGTACATACAGTTATCTCAGAGCTGGAACTGGAGGTCCCCAAAGCCATGTGATGTAGGAACATTTAATTTCAAGCAACACACACACACACACACACACACATACACACATACCCATGCTAGTTAAAGGCTCAGAATTTGGCTGCTAAGGAGAACTGGTCATCTACAAGTTAGAGTTACACAAATACACCAAGATGCTGCTAAGTCTTTCTTTTGAAGCTTAATGGTTTTGCCTCTCTGACATACAGATCTGTTTCATTTCTGTTAATTACATTTCATCCATTCAGTGCATCTCAAATTGGCCACGGCAGAAAAATAAATGCATTAAGTATCGTGATTTTTGCAAAGGATTGATAAGGATACTGGAGCGAGGAAGTTAAGCTTTTGATGACTCTGATACAACTATTTCAGGCTTGTTATGAAGCAAATTCAAATTTCTTCCCTTTAGACAATCTCAGACTTTTGTTCCTCCAAAATTACTATCTCAAATAGACATAAGAATCCTATCCCAGCCAATTTGGGTTGGGGCTAAGTCATCTA
The DNA here is from genome assembly GCF_047511675.1 of Marmota flaviventris. Lineage (NCBI taxonomy): Eukaryota > Metazoa > Chordata > Mammalia > Rodentia > Sciuridae > Marmota > Marmota flaviventris. The sequence continues at coordinate 26,142,921 of NC_092500.1, read as the reverse complement.
CATTTTAACCAAATGTTTAAAAACACTGCCCAGAGCATTGTCCTAAGAGATGGATGGGTGCCTCTGGGGAGCTGGTCACAAATATTAACATGCATTTGAGTGACCAAACTATGAAAAATCACAATCCCCACCAAGAGCTCCAGTGGAAATTCTTTATGAATAAAGACACTGCCTGAAAGGGACCCCAGAAATCACTTCTTCATCTTGCTGATAGGCCACAGGTTGGATGCCATTAAAGCACATTACAACTTTGGATTTCTGAAAGGGCCACCCAATACAGTTGTGCAAGTTGAGCATTGCACAAAGACACCACATCTGAACAACTGATTTGTAGTATTTGTGATGACAGTTTGGGCTGATAGCAGCAATGTGTCTTACTCCCAAAAAAGTTATAACAATTCTTTTCCAACACGTGCAAGCAAAGTGTCTTGAAGAAGGAGTGGCCATGTCCTTTTGTAATTTAGACACAGGTACAATTTGGGTTAGCTGCAGGCAGTTTTTTTTTTGTTGTTGTTCCTGCCCACTCATCTCTTCCCTGGTCCTTTCTGGCCTGGAGAAAAGTCTCCTCCTGCCGGAGTGAGGACAGAGTGAGCCACAGCAAGGCTTGCCCTTCCCAGAAGCCTCTCCCCTTCCAGAGCTGGCTCCATGTGTTCTGCTGCCGATCACAGAAAAGTCAAGCAAGCTGTCTAGTTTTTCCCACGCGCTGCCCCCCTCCCAGCCTGTTTCCTAGCCCCCCCACCACCAGCCTGTCTCCTGTTCCATAAGATAGAAAGATAGGAGACGCCTGCCCTACTTTTGTGAATTTTCAGCATGAGAGCTTATGCATCAGGGTAGGAGGGAGCTGCTGACCAGCAGGCAGGCCCCAGCTGGGAACATCTTGGGACCTGACTGCTGCCACACACCCACCTACTGTAAATGCAAGTTTTTTCTGAAAGAACAGAACTTGACCTCCTCTTGCTCCTTGTCCTCCTGCCTCAGCTCAGCTTGTGCCCCTTCTAACCAACCCCAGGAGATCTGCTCTGGGACTACTTTGTCCTCCACCCCTGGCCTTGAACTTTAAACACACAGGCCACTCCTTCATCTTACCCTGAGTGTCCAAACCCCCTGAGGATGTTAGGGTACTATTGATTACCCCCCAAACTTTGAGACCTAAGGATGTACTTCCTGCCTCCCCAGGAAGTCTCAAAAAGAAGACTTAGTAGAAGCATGATGAACTCTCAGCTTTCTCTTTTCCCCCTCTCTTCACACCCCAGCTGTTCTCAGGGTAACTTCCCCCCTCCATTGCTCTCCCCTTCTTTGTAAGCCTGATCAAAAAGAGGAAGTCTGTGGAGATACAAGGCTGTTTTAAAAGACTCTGAAGGTAAAACACACAAACCCTGGGATTCTAGAAGAATCTTCAGAGACATACAGTTAGAGTCCAGTGTGAGGGGACAGGGCCACTTTTCAAAATGCTGGTGGGCTTTTGAAAGGCAAGTGACTTGTGGACCATGTGGCTGCCAAGCTGGCTGGAAGTAACCTTGTCTATAACGGGAACCTCTGTACACTGCTTCATTCCATAGATGATAAGAGGTACCCTTTTGTTCACGGAGCACGTGGTATGTGCCGGACACTTTGCTAGGACTTGAAGCTAATCAGCGAACACAACCCATTCTTGCCTCTTTGGAGGGAACAGTCCCATGGTGGAGATACTCCTGAGCTGAGCAGACAATTGCATATGGTGGTATGCACAGTATTAAATGCTCTAAGGGTAAAGAGTACCGTGCCAAAGAGGGAAGAACATGGGAAGCCATTCTGTGGGAGTTGGGAAGGTGCATCTGAGCAAGGTGTGGAAGCTGAGACCTATGAGATGAGAGGAAGCCTGCCTCAGGAAGAGCTGGGGACACTTGTCCCCTGCAGCAGAAAGACATGCAAAGGCTGTGAACTGAAAACTCTAGGATGGGAGTTTCTACCTCCTGCCCCTTCCCCCTGCTTCCTCTGTTATTCACACTAGCTACGTGAGAAGCCCTGAGCACCCTGTGTGACATCCACGGTGACTGACTCCCGCTGTCACCAGGGGCTTCATTCAGTGTGTCGAGAGGGCTCATGCATGTAGTTCCCACAACCACCCAAGACAGAGGGGCTGCTCTTGCCTCCATTTTACAGATGAGGAAACTGCACAAGTCAATATGCATTGAAGGTCACTATCATATTAAATTTTGTGATTTATGCATCAACAGCACCTTGAGCATCTTCAGGTTTCTGGAAGACTTGATTTTCTTAACTTCTCATCTTTCCATTGCCCATTTAGACCTTTTTCCTAGACTCTTCTATGTAATTTACAAAGTTTAAAGCCTTATTTTTAAAATTTTTTTTTAGTTATACATGGACACAATATCTTTATTTTTTTATGTGCTGCTGAGGATTGAATCCAGGGTCTCTCACTTGCGAGGCGAGCGCTCTACCACTGAGCCACAACCCCAGCCCTGTTTTTCTTTTCAATTTACTTTTCATATTACTGGTGAAAAACTTTGAACACTGCTGATCAGTTTTAATAGAAAAAAAAAGTCATTTGTTGTATCTTCCCTAGCCAGCAACACTTCTTTGAATTCCATTTCATTTAGTTTATTGAGAACCTAGTAATTGCCCAGCATGACCCTGGAGATGCCAAGACCTGTTCCAGAAATTCCAAATCAAGAGAGAAAAAAAACACAGGAATAGATGTCATAGAACAGGACAGGTGCTATGCTCATCCAAGAATTGAAATACAAGGATATATTTTGGAAAATTTGATTGACAGTCAAGTAAGCAAATGCTGATTGAGAAAAATATGATTTACAGTCAAGTGGAAAACTACCCAGAAGGTGTGTTCTGAATTTTATTCTTTTGTTTTCTAAATGAGTGTCACCGGTCAAAAGCCTTTTAATATGAAGCTGTGACAACTCCATATTTTGGAATTTGTTGCTCTTATGAATCTAATTTGAGACATTTTTTTTCCAAAAATAACCTGGTACATTTCTAATTACTTAGCATTTAGATGTAGATGTTTTTTCTATTGTCAAATAGATTTTATACTTTTTTTAAAAACATGTCCAGGTGTGGAAGCTAATCTTTAAAGACACACTGAATACAGTACCATAATTGTTGAAGGGGAATTAGTGCCTGGCATGCTTATTTCTAAGTTGACAGGGAACTCAGTTCTTGCAACAATAAAATACTGATCTGCCTTCCCAACAGTGCGGGGACCCCCCCCCCCCCCCCCCGCCCGACTTCTCACTTAGGTAAGAACTACAGTAAATAGGATGGGGAACTATAGATCACGCCCCCTGAGCAACTGGCCCTGTCACTTATGATTACAATTTTGTATCTGTTTGTTTTTAAAATAAAAATTTACAGGAGTTTCTTATTTGGATTTTAATGGGAATAAAATTCTCCTTTCTGAAAAGCCTCACTGTGTCTCTTGTCTATTTCTAGAGAGCGACTACGGGCAATGAGCTGACAGCTTCCCAGGTGGGGAGTTTGAATTTCCTCATCTTGAATCATTTCTTCTCTATGAAATATTTGCATCTTATGAGGCAGCAACACCCCAAGAGGATGTCAAAGATCAGCCTCTTCTAACGCAGAAGACACAGTATGACCAGATTAGAGAAGCGCAGGACACGGAGGGTTCATGGGAAAGAACCTAGGAAAGGTCTTATCAGACCCTCAGCCTGATGGGGCTCTTTCTCTCTTCCTGTTGTTGAACCTGTTTCCTAAGATATTTTTTTCAAGGAGCAGAAGGTAAGCTGTGACATACTTGAGTAGGCGGGACAGGATATCCTGGACCTGGGCCCGTTGAGGGCCAGGAAGCACAGGCCGACCTGCTTCTCAACCTGGTCGCCGTGTGCTAGAGGGACCTCAGAACAGCAGCTGTCAACCCGGCTCTGTGAACTTGGATGGTAAAACACATCTTTATTTTCTCTTACCATTAATTGAAATTGAACATATCCTTCAACGGGAAATGCAGGCAATAATCTGGAATGGTAATAGCGACACCTGTGACTTTTTGTCAGAAGAGATCACAGATACTGAAGGAGTCACTGAGGAAGTGTGGTCATTTTCAAAAAACCTCTTCTGTAGTTACTCTCCAACCTAGTGGTCTTCCTTTTCAATCTTATATATTCTATTTTATGCATTTTGAAACATCCTGTGGAGAGTTCATAAATAGCTGCAGACTGTCACAGTCCCTCCTTCCCATGTTAAGTTCCCCCACCGGAGGCCCTTGGTGTGTCCCCATTGTTTTGGAAACTTTCAGTATCATCCCAGGGCAAACGCGTAGCTGGATGCACGGAAGGGCCTAAAACTGTACCCACTTAGTGCCTTTCAGCGCCTTCCCCTTGGTTTTAGTTACATCTTCTCCAATAACACACCTGAACAAGAACCTCCACCCCAGTCCAGTTGTGAAATATGGAATCATTTGATCTTCAAATGGCTGGTTAGGATGGCATCAGCTTTCAGCTCTTTGGGAGCTGACTAAGCTATGAATTATCAAGGTCCCTTTTTCTCCCTGGTTTTCCCTCTTCTACGACTAGGTCACAGGTGCACTGACAGATAGGCAGGGCACCCGAGGAAATGACATTCCAATCTGATCATTTTTTTCCTCTATCCCTGAAGAAGTCGGCGATGGGCGGAGGTTGAACGTGTTGATTAAATTAAGATTTGGGCTACCTGTGGCTTTTAATTACCATTCCATCCGTGTCCCTGTGTCTTCTGTCTCCTCCCTGTCACTGCACTCCTGGAACTCTAATGAGACACTTATCAGATGCTATTTTGTATTGTTAGTTATCTTCGCAGTGCAAACGTTCATCCCACGGAACCATATTATCCTTCTCTTTTGTTGCCCCTGGTGCTTGGCAGACAATGGATCCTCTGTAAACAGGTGTGGCTGGACTGAATAGCTGTCTACCGGGCATATTTAGAGGCCTTCATGCTTAAAGATGCGGGAGCAAACATGATCATTTTCTATCTTGGATTTGTTTATGTAACATCTCTTCCACAAACACTGAACACTTACTATGTGCCAAGCCTGCCTGACAGTAGACACAAAGATGAATATAATGTAACCACTTCCTTCCAAGCATTCCAGGGCATAGGGATACCAAATAAATACAGCCATGGAAGAGAATGAGGGCAAAGACAGGAATGTGACCAGACATGCTGGTGACTCCAAGGAAGGGTTGGCCGGTTCTGGAGAATGCAGGTCAGAGAAGATGCCACAGGGGAATTCCAAGGATGGATAGAACTCAGCCAATGGCAAGAGGGAGGTAGAGACCTTCTAGAATCAGAAAGCCACAAATCTTTAAGAATTGGAGAAGTAGCTGGGTACAGTGGTGCACACCTGTTGTCCCAGTGACTTGGGAGGCTGAGGCAGGAGGATTGCAAGTTTGAGACCAGCCTCAGCATCTTAGTGAGGCCCTATCACAAAATAGAAAAGGTCAAGGATATGTCAGTGTGGTAGAGTGCCCCTGAGTTTAATCCCCAGTAATGCGGGGGGGGGGGGGGGAGTTGGAGCAGTACATAGAGCTCTTTATGCACACATTAATCCTTTCTTCCCTGCCTTCCTTCCCTGATAACTAAACCCTACTTTGGCATCTGGACTGATACCAAGAAAATCAAGCTCCTCACCCAGACCTAGGCTCATGAGCCAGTCATAAGCCAATAACGGTCATTCCTTTTCCCTTTATTTGCTATGGAGGCATCTGACCATGTTCTCTTCAATGAGATATAAGGGTAGTCTGCACAAGTTTTCCTTTTGGACATGAAAAGACAGTCTTGGTAGGAGAAAGTCTTCCCCATCTTGTCTCGAAAAGTAATATGATGTTTGCAGCTGTGGCAGCTATCTTGCGACAGCAGAAAGATAATCGGAGCCTGCAGGGCTCTTGGATAGTAACACTGAATAGCAACCAACACTAGCAACTGGCCTCCTCCTTGTGGAAGAAAGAAACTTAACCCCTACTTGCCTATGCTATAAATGCTTAGATTTCCTTGTTGCCAAATGTATCATAATTGACCCATGTTGCTTCTTAAGCTATTTTTCACAGTTCCCTCTAGTGAGAACCAATGGGGTGGTACCAATCGATAGCCCCGAGTTTTACTGGTTGATTATCCCCAAGCATAACTTTAAGACCCCACGCCTTCCTCCCTCAATCTCTCCAGTCAGTTTAGGATGTTCCCAGGGAAACATCTTTGAGAATGCAGCCCCTATCTTTCTCTGAATGTCCCCTGTGATGTAAAGACAGGGAGAAAGTCCTCTCTGACTCAGTGCCTCTCTCTGTCACTAGATCCCAAGATAATGCAAATGTCCTGTATGCCTTTGGTTAAGTATACCTTCCAGCTCCTACTGCCCTGCTCTATTAAGGAAGGTCTGAGCAATAAAAAAGCAAACTCTCTTTATCTCGTTTTCTTTGTGATTTTTCCATAGAAACCCATCATTGACCTTCTTAGGACAGAACTAAGTAGCCAGAGTCCCCAGGGGTATCAATCTATGCCAATAGATTCCTCAGGGTTCGGGTTTGCTGACCCCATGTAGCTACTCTCCAACTTGCTCAACCCAGAGCTCATTTGCATGCAGACATGAAAGAAGGAAACCACTACGTTGCAAAGGTAGCCCAGCGGGGATGTTAGATATCAAGCTAAGGAGTGTGAGCTCTGTGTGCTAAGCCAGAGCTTCCCAACCAGTGTGCCATCTGGTGTGATGAAATACTGCCCTGCCCTCTCCACCCTGGGGCTGCGGGGCTCAGCTTGGCAGACTGAGACCCCCAGGCTGGTCACCTCCAACAGTTAGTGGCTCCGTCTGGGTGCAGGAGAGTGTCATTATTCAGAGTGGGACCATGATGGAGTCATAACATAAGAAAGTTGGGAAACAATGGGACATCATTGAAGGATTTTTAACAGGAAATCATCTGATCTGGTGTCCATTTTAGAAGAGAATGAAAGGTCAGCGCAAATCCTAGATTGGAGAAGACGGTCAGTGAACCTTGGGGCAAGAATTACCAGTCTCACCTCAAACAGCCTAGTTATAAAATAAAGAGAGGCTGGACTAGGGAGTGAGAATGAGATCTGGGATGTGAGAAAACAAGCCCAAGCTACAAATCTGTGGGCTTCTTGGTGATAAGACATCAGGAGCAAGGGAAGTGTCCAGGGTGGTTTGAACCTTCTGGCTTATAGTGTCATCCAAGGAGACTGGAACACATGGGAAGGGGTGGAAGAACATTGCTTTGAAGTGAATGGGAATGTCCCAGAGAGATGACCAGCAGACATTTAGACATACAGATCCAGTCCCGACATCACTGCTGGAAGGACTTCAGAGACATCAGCAGGCAATCAATGGTGGAATCCCTGGGCATTGTTGGCATTGGCCAGGGAGAATACAGCAGCAATAAGAGGGTGTCAAAAACAGAGTGAGGGGCTCAAGTCAAAAGACTGGGACTAGGACTTAGTCCCTGTGGCCTTAGACTCTGTGTGTATAGTGTATCTGTCTGTCTGTCTCTTTTGGTTCTGTGTTAAGCACTGGCCTCATTGTTGCCTACTTTAGAGAGAACTTTTCTACTAGGCAGAGAACAGTCACTGGCAGCCCCAGATAAGCCACCCTGGTAACACCACCCATATGACAATCCCTGGAAAAAGCATCCTGATTGGCTTTGCTGGATCACATGACCTATACTTAAGCCAAACACCGTTAGCAGATGTGGGGCACTTGGATTGGCCAGACCTAGGTCATGTGCCCACATCTGGTTGGGAGGAGGGGTACAGGTTCTATTAGCAGAAGAATAGAGACAGTAAAGCTTTCTGGGCAGAGAAACATAGTTACCATGGTCGCCTAAACATCAACATTTTTGAAAACAGGAGGAGGAAGGGAGACAGAAAGTTGACATGTCAGAATCAATTATCAGCTTTTCAGAAGCCAAGATGTGTGTCTGATTCATTTCGTTTCCTCTGTCCCCCACCATCTAGCACCTAGTACTGCTCCTATGAGCAACAAGTGTGTGTGGAATGAACTCACAGACACTAAATGTGGTAAGTAATGGGAATCTGTCAAAAGACATGACAAAAGACTAACACCCAGAAATCTGATTTGGACAATATACAAAGGCACATTTTTTTTTTCAGTAGCTGACCACCACTGACATAGATATTAATAGATTCTCTAAAAAGAGCCAATCTTTTTCATGATTTGGATGACAGTACCACATCCATTTGGAACAAAATAGTTACAGATGAGAATGTGATTTGGGGAGTGTCTTACGGAAATTGAGTGGTGTTGTTTTAAAGAGCGTTCGTTTTATTGCTGTGTTCTAAGGCTGACTGTAATTTCATGCTGCATTTGCAAGCCTGCAGGGAGACACTGTAATTACTATGGATGCCAGATAGAAAAAAGGAGTGCTAATCAAACCTTTATTAATTGGTGACATACTTCCAACTTTCAGGAACAGATGCTAGGGAGGAATGAAGCCTTGTAAACCATGGTAGCCACCAACTCCCTTCAGGTAGTATGCTTTTTCTCACAAGTACCTTTTACATCCACTAGGGGGAGTCCTAGTGTGCATCAAAGATTGGGCTACCTGCACACAAGAAAACTTGCTTGTCTGTTGGGTATGTATGTCCTCCACTCTGTAAGGGCTCAGAGACCTGGCAGGTTGTCCTATTTTTCAAACAGGTGAGAGAATATCCTTCAAGGTATATCAAAGCAAATAAATCACTAAAATTTTCAGTGGACTTAGAAGGGACCCACCAACCATCTTGGCGAAAGTTTTTATTATAAACGTAAGTTTCTACCAGGAAAAGGAAGATAATTATTTGTCAGAATCTTTGCTCATTATAAAATAGAAAATTCTGAATCTGTGCCCTTCCAATTTTAAAGAGCTTAATTTTAAATACCTGTTAGACACTAGTGTGATCTTTATGCTCAGCGGAGTTCTTAAAGTATTATTGGCACTCAGTTGATAATTATTATAATTATTATAAGCTTGTCTAATATAATTACAGTATAAGACTCTTCCTTTTTCAACACAAAGCCATTTTCAAACAAAGTTTGAAAGGTGCTGTATTAACAAATAATCCAAATGCAATGCTCAGACTTGCATTCAGATGTTGTTTCCTCCATATTGTCAATACTTTGTATGTGTGTGTGTGTGTGTGTGTGTGACTGTTGCTTTTTTCCCTTTCTATTCTCTTCTCTGCAAAGATAATCAACTCATGAAATCATAAATATGTATTGTGCACATGCCAAGTCATTGCATTTGGAGCCATGGGTACCTTAAAGAATGTCATCTGCCTCTGAGGCATTTCCAGTCTTCCCCATGCAGTTCGACCAGTGTCTACTGAGTACTACTCGGAGGAAGGCCAATAAGCTGCACAAGGACAGGACCATCATTGCTCATTGCTCAGCCCTCAGCCCTCGACACACCTGGCATAGGGTGGGGTCTCAAGAAGTATTGGCAAAAGAAGCAAGCAAGTGAGCACAAAGTTTGAGGCACAAAAAACTTTGTTTCCTCATAAAAATGGAATTATAGAGATAAACTGAGTAAGACACCATCCCTGACCTCTGAGAAATTACAGTGAAGTAGAAGAGCCACACACACAGCGATTGCATAGTACGATGCAAATTACAAGTACCACTCGGGTTCAGAGGAAGGAATTCATAACCAAGTGGAAGAATCCATTCGGTTCAACAAATTCAACAGTTAAGGTTGAATATGGTGCTGGAACAGATCCTAGAATAGAAGAGACACTCATCATCACCGTGGGATGAGGGGACGGACTCTTGCTACACACTAGGCCCTGTTATGTTCTGGGGCCAGAAAAAATAAGCTAGCCCTTGGCTCCTATTTTTTTTCACAAGCTTATAGTCTAGTAGGGAGCTTCAGGTACAATTTCAAGAAAGATTCCCAGGATAAAGGAGCTTCTGAACTCTGCCTTGACAGATAAGTAAGAGTTTGCAAAGTAGAGAAGGATATTTTAGGTGAAGAGTACAGCAAATACTAGGAAATGGAGGCTGAAAGGGCTGGCTTGGTTAAAGAAATGTGAACACCCCACTGGAAGATGGTAGAGATCATATCCCTAGCTCTTAGCCCTACAGATGGAAGTCTCTTAATGCGTGTTTCTTGTTTTCAACAACAGTGATGGTTAGAAGCAAGAGAGGGGAATAAGTCTTAGGTGCTGAACAAGTATGTAGCTGGGACAGTTGTGGGACTGGAGTCTGTTCCAGTGGGATCAATTGATGGCCCAAATCTCAGGCTTCGTGTGCTGGGGTCAGGGAACCTTCCCTACCAGCCAGAGGGCCCTCTATCCAACCTGTCGCATGGACTGTTTTGTTGCTTCTACTCAGTCTATTTAGTGACAAAATGATCAGGTGAATGTTGGCCTCAAGGACATTACCATACTTTTAACTCCTTTTTCTTTGAGGCCCCCCCTTCCTGTGACTTCATGCTAACTGCACCCCCTCCTATAGACCTTTGAGTCGTCAACTCTGGGTTTCTCTGGAAGTAGATAAAACATGTTTTCATCAACCAGGTTTTGTGGTCTCGGTTTTGTGTTTAGTTTGGTCACTCTCACTCACAAACAGGGCTAGGGACATAGCTCCCTTGGTAGAGTGCTTGCCTCACATGCATAAGGCCCTGGGTTTGATCCCCAGTACCACAAAAGAAAAAAAAAATATTACTCATTCATAAATAGCCAGCAATGTTTTGTTTTTTGGTTTTTTTTTTTTTTCGTTGTTGTTGTTATTGTTGTTCATTTGTTTTTGGTACTAGGGATTAAACCCAGGGGCACTTAACCACTGAACCACATCCCCAGTCCTTTTTATGTTTTATTTAGAGACAGGATCTTGCTAAATTGCTTAAGTCCTTGCTAAATTGCTGAGGCTGGCCTTGAACTCACGATCCTCCTGCCTCAGCCTTCTAAGCCGCTGGGATTATAAGCATGCACCACTGTGCCCAGTCCCCGCCAATGTTTTTGAATATCCTTCTATCCTTAATCAAATGATCTCAAGACCTTAATTCTTAATAACACAAAGCCTGTTCAGAGGCTGAGAGTTTAGCTGAAAAGACCTGTACCTAAAAAGATAAACGATATCACGAGAAAATACAGAGGAAAGAGGAGAGAGCCCTCAAAAGAAACTAACCCTGCCTACAGCATGATCTTGGACCTGTAGCCTACAGAAGTGGGAGGAAATAAACTTCTGTCTTTATGCCATCAAATCCAGTACTTCGTTAGGGAAGTTCTAACTAATATAGTGACTTAGCATTAGAGTCCTGGTATCAAATAATGGTAATAAAAATGTTATTATTTATCAAGTATTTTCACATAATATTTCACTGAATATGCATGCAAACCCCATGAGATACATGCTGGCTCAGAAAACCCAGGGCTCCCCAGTTACCAAGTGATGGCACAGCATCTGGAACCTGGTCTGACTAGGGCCACGGCTGACCTGTAGAGTCTTGGTACAAAGAAAAAAGCACGTCTTCCTTTGGGCACAGTCAGCCCCATGCCAGGGTGCAGGGGTTGGTGAGCAGAGGGTAGGCTGGGTTTGTCCCTCTTGCTCCCCTTGGCCTGGTATCCTTGGGCAAGTTTAACACTTCACTGTGGCCCACTCTGGAGCCCGAGAGCTTAGCCATGACATTGCACTTCCCAAGGTTACATCACTGAGGTAGAAGCAGGTAGGCACATAAGGGATCGTGAGGGCTGGGGATGCACACCTCATCTACTTGGGAAGGAAGCATGTGGCAGCCCAGGTCTGTGAGTTGTAGGTCCCAGGTGGGTGAGCCTCCAGAGGTCCTGCAGGATAACCACAGGACACCTTCCTTCAACCCAGTCCTGCTCATTGGCCTCAGCCCAGCTTGGACCCCAGTACTGACTGCAAGAAATCCAGTTCACCAGCATCCCACCCCTCAGAGAGCCCATCTGTCCTTTCACCATCATCCCAACTGTCCCCATCCTGTCACCCCGCCACATCAAAAAGACTAGGAAATACACCCCTGACTATCTGACTATGAATGTAAGTGTGCTTTTCCCCAGAATTAAAGCTCCTGAATGTTCCAAATTTGCAGCTTTCATGATGGGGGAAAAAAGGCCTTTGATAGCGTAAATATTTAATCACCATTAAAAATGTCCAATAAATGAAGGGAGTCGTGTTTCAAATGGGCCGGTTCAGATGATTAAAGCGCAGAAGTCATAGCGCGGTAAAAACTAAAGTGCCCTCTAAAAAAGTAACATCTTTAGAACTTAAGATGGTTTCTATTTCTACTACATAAGTATCCCAGGAGCAATGAAGGAACCAAGAATATCCAATTTATCTTTTAAATATTAGTGGGGGGTGGGAAGGGGTGAGGTCCGGAGGTGAGGAAGTAATGGCAAACTCTTCATAATCCTGTTTTGGTAATAACGAATATAAATGGAATTTCTAGACTTTATTGAAGGGACCACTGGAGCTCAGACTTAAGGAGAAATGTCTAAAAAGGAAAAAGCAGCCTGTTCGGTTTTGAATCTTGTTTGAAAATATACTTCAAACATTCAGCAGTATTTTAGAGATCATAACCAGCCCCCGCCCCACCACCTTCTGCACCCTGTGCCCCCAGCAGTTCACATTCACTTTTAACGTTCTTTTAGTTTTATGTTTTAACTGGGGGAAAAAAATAATCCTACCCAGTAGGGTTTCCATGAGTTCATATCCATGGGTTGAATTTAGTTTAGGAGAAGCCACATGGAATAAAAAGTGGATCTTTTTCCATGACCAGATCTGGAAGCACCAAGCCTCTGGGATTCAAGGAGTTCCGTTTTGTCTGGTAGGCTTTCATGATGGAGGAACAAAATGTCCAGTCGTTAATGTCATCTTGGGTCACTTCTTGGAAGTGGGTTGGTTTGTTATGCTTCTGGCAGGAAATAAGTGACAAATAGACAGATCGGTGAGGGGGACCACGGCTGAGGAGTGGCGGCTGGAGACCTACAAAGAGTAGCACCACAGGAGCCCCTGAAAGCCATGGCATGAGGAGCAGATGGAGGGAGCGGTGGTTAAACCCAGAAGAGGCTAAAGCTGTAGCTGTGAAAGAGGACTGCCCACAGGACCTGTGGCCTTTGAGAGGGGCACGCCATGGCCCGTGTAGAGACCAGCAGGGAGAGGACCAGGGCAACAAATGTCTGAAGGTCTTCCTAGCTACGAGCCCCTGGATCTCCTACGGAGGCTCCCTTGGTTGAGTGGAAAAGGCAAGGGTGATGTCCACCAATGTCACACTTTCTGGAAGGGGCTTGAGCAGGATGGGAAGAGTAGAAAGATGGTCCATAGGGAGAAACAGAGATTATCCAGCACTGATGGAGGAGAAGGGAGAAGTAGGAAGGATCAAGTAGCAATGGAGATGAACAGATTGTGCTGATGGGTTCATAGATGTATACTTATCTGCAAACTCAGGAAGTTCTATACATTTGTATGTTCATCATACCTCAATAAAGTGCTTTAAAAAAAAAGAACAGAAAAGTGAGGTCAATGGCTCACTCTTTCGTGGGCTTTGGAGTCTGTGCACAGGGCTGAGTGAGTGCAAAAGATGCTGTTTGGATCAGCTTGTTCTCAGTGCCAATCCAGGGTGGGTGTTGAGAGGGGCTGCCCTCACCCTGGCACTGCAAGCCAAGCTGGCCAATAGCAACTGTCCACTCTCAGAACTCCCCACCTTGGTGGGTATATTTTCTAGGCAGGGCAAGGGCATTAGAGTAAGAAGCCACATCAGCTGGGCAGGCTGCTTGCTGCAAAAGTCCAGCTACCTTATTGTCAGCTCAACATCTCCCCACCAGAATCTCAAGGAAGCGGAAGTACAAGTGACTGTGGAGTTATCTGCCTGTTAATCTTATCTTCTGCTATTCATTTGAAGAGTTTGAGTTATTATTAATATAAAATCCTGCTTTCTGGCAGCTCGTCTCTTTGAATGGGTTTGTGCCAAGCTGCCAGTTATCAGGGGACTCAGGCCCTAGGATTACGCTGATGGGGAGTCTCAGAGATGTGATGGCTGAGCAGAGACATGGGAATGATGGTGTATGAAAGATGGATCAGCATTTTCTGCCTAATCTTTAATGCCCTTTTGGCTTTTTGTTTCAAGCAAGAAAAATACAAACAGGGACAGACTTGAATCTCATCAAAATCAGAGAAAAGATTGATTTTTTTCAATCTTTTGAAAGTTACAGAGATTCCCCAAAGCTGAAGAAGTAATTAACTGATGAGTTTGCCTACTTCCTGCAGGGTGGGGTCCAACCCATCTGGAAAACACTGAGACCTGATGACTTACCAGGTTTTATTGTCAAGCAGGAGCGGTCTCAGATTCTTAACCACCAATGGTTTTAGTAAATGTCAAGAGAGATTTCACGACACTGAGGATACCACCTGAGAAGTGGGGTTCTGAGGGCTGGGGTAATGTCCTAGACTCTGAAGTCTCTGGAAAATCTGATATTTCATATTCTTCCCCTAGATAAGAGCTCATCAATTCCTAGACCTGAGTGAAGTCTATAATGGAGTTTAAGGAAAGTCGTTGGTTGGATCTCAAATAAAGATTGTTTCCAGGCCGGGTGTGGTGGCGCACACCTATAATCCCAGTGACTCAGGAAGCTGAGGTAGGAGGATCCAAGTCTGAGCCCAGCCAGGGTGATTTACTGAGACCCTGTATCACTGGGGATGTAGCTCAGTGGGTTCAATCCTGGGTTCAAGCCCCTGGATTCAATCCCTCATATTGAAGAAAAAAAAAAGTTGTTCTCAGGTATGTCCCATTGCATTCTCTCATCTGTAATTGAAACTCTGCTGGTGAATGTCCAGGAACCTCCAAGTCATGATGTAGGGGAAGATGACACCTGGAGTGTCAGGGGTGAACCCAGTTCCACCGACTGAAGGACCACCACTGACTCTTCCTCAATTTAACCAAAGACACCAGGGCACTATCACCCATCATGAGGACACCATAACCATCTGGGGCCATGTTGAGTGGACAGAGGATGAGGCACAGAGTCCCTGCAGTCACATCTCCATGTTGCATTGGAATGACTTCTCATGTAGACTGAACTGTGTCCAACTTGTCTCTCAGCATCAATTCAAACTTTTTAAACAATGCTTCCTCTTATCTCCTTTCAACTATCTACTCCTCAGCAGACTACAGAGGAGGCTGGCTCATTGCTTTTTACTGTCTAGTCACCAAAAGGGGTTCATCAGCTTTGATAAGGTCCTGAATGTGGAAAGCCACATAGATATGAACAAAGCTGAGGAGGGGAGAGGCCTGTCTTAAATCCTAGGATGACATGGATACACTTCAACCCATTGGGTAGTATTTCCCAAACTCTGGCGGGGCGGGGTGGGGGGGTGGCACCTACATAGACAAGGTATAGACAGAATTTGTTGACCATCAGAACTAAATTCTTCGTTTTTGTTTGTTTGTTTGTTTGTTTGTTTTAATCTTTGCCAGCCCAATCAGCCCTAAGGACTATGGCCAGATTAAAAAAAAAAAAAAGTCCAACAGAAAAGTGAACCACCAATGATAACCATCTTGTGATTGTGACCAATTGCTTCCAGAATAGTTCTTAATGTCTCGAGTCTCAGCAGGAAACCACTGAATCTATAAAGTCCTGTCCAGCAGAAATGAGTGTGATTGTGGATGGCCTGGTTAACCTAGATTGCCTTTGGTGCCTGGGGGAGTTGATATTTTCTCATTATGAAGACTTGCCTATCTAGTGAACGCTGCAAATAAAACTGCTCGAATCAGTCTGCACGGCCTGTTTCCGTGGTAGCAGGCCTCTGTCTGGAGGATAAATCTGCACCATCTTCTTTTGTTTGGGTTTCAGCCAGTTGTGTTACAAGGAGTTCTGAGATGTGATGTGACACCCAACAAGACGAGCTCGGCCAGTTGAAGAGGGAAGCTTCATCACTGATGGGACATGCACCCTCGGGCCAGATGGCAGTGTCCAAGGGAAAGTGATCAAAGAGATATAGAACGCACATGCCTAAATATTTATTTCAGTCGATCAGATTTCCCACACTTTTCAAATGTGAACTTGTGTCCTGAAGGTGGAGCTTTAGTACACAAGAAAATTGGGAAGGGGCAACCGTGTTTGTGCAAAATGAGGAAGAATCAGCAAAGAATGCATTTCCAGGCTTCCTAGTTGCCTACATTTTTCATGCCAAAAAGTAAGCACGGATTCTGATTTTCTTTCACTGTAGGAGTCTGCATACAATTAAACGGAAGGAAAAAGAAGGCTGCTTGCAAGAGTGGGGCTTATGGTCTCTTAGAATGAGGAGAAACTGTAGCCATCAAAGCCATTTTTACTTCTTGCTGGTAGTATTTTTAAGATGTTGTTTCTTTTTCAAAATGAGGCAGCAATGAATTGAGTAGTGATCAAAATGCCGCACCATAGCGTATGTCTAATCCAAATAGCTCCCGAGATGGTCTGCGACTGATTGTACCAACTCCACGGGACTTAGAGAAATGACTTGGTTACCAGTGAAGTAAAACTATCTCCAGAATGGAACTGAACGCTGCTTCTCAGCACATAACAACACTGCCACAGCCCATCCATGAAGACAGGAAAACCGATTGTGTTCATCACTCACAGGGACAACTGTCAAAAGACCAGCACACAAATCCCCTACTAAGCTGCTCAGGGGTCTGTGAGCTGAGGCAGAGGTTTTCTAGATCCACTTTTGTGTTTTCAGCAGTGCAAAAATTCTTCAGACATCCCAGGCAGGTGGGGAATGGGGGAGTACGGCCTGATTGTTTTGGAGCAGGTAAACCATCTGGTTTGCCTTGCCTAAGATCTCCTGGGATTAACCTGGGAACCTTCTTCCTCCACCAGCACTCCAACCACCATCCCCAACAGCATGACCTTAGATCACTAACTCAAACGAGAGGCTCATGAGCAGAAAGACGACCACTCTAAATTCAGCATTTGAGAGCCACTGATGAAGTGATCTTTTCCTTTTGGGGGGTGGGGTGCTGGGGATTGAATGGGCGGACTGATGCACGCTGGGAAAGTGCTCTACCACTGAGCAACACCCCCAGCCCTAATATAAGCCCTCAACGGGCCTCTAGGGCAAAAACCCAAGCATCTTGCCCACTAGCAGTGGAGAGAACTTGAGGTATTTGTCCTAGAAATGCAAACCTTCAACAGCTCCTCCTTGCGCAAGACTCGGCCTCTGAGGAAACCTTTCCCCTTCCTGACCTCTCCCTCCCTCTCAAAGAGTCCTTGAAGAGCTCAGGGACTTGGAGGGCAGGAATAAAAGGCAACAAAAATCAGTTGCTCTCCCTGGAGCCCCTGACCACGGGAAAAGCCTGGGAAGGAACACGGATGGTGTCCTGAGGACCCACAGAATTCCTAACCCTTTCCCCACCTGCCGGACTGTAAGGGCAGCTGCCTCAGGATGCTGGGGGGTATTTGGGCACCCTCTGGGAAGACCTCTGAGAAATCATGAACCTA